>NW_028270175.1:57971267-58280267 GCF_037043375.1 Chiloscyllium plagiosum | reverse complement strand
TGTGTGAGAGAGAAAATGTGTGTGAGAGAGAGAGAATGCGTGTGACAGAGAGAGAGAGAATGTGTGTCAGAGAGAGAGAAAATGTGTGTGAGAGAGAATGCGTGTGTGCAAGAGAGAGAGAATGCGTGTGTGAGAGAGAATGTGTGTGTGCGAGAGAGAGAGAATGCGTGTGTGAGAGAGAATGCGTGTGTTTGCAAGAGAGAGAGAATGTGTGTGTGAGAGAGAGAATGCGTACGTGAGAGAGAGAATGCGTGCGTGAGAGAGAGAATTAGTGTGCAAGAGAGAGAATGAGTGTGTGAGAGAGAGAGGATTCGTGTGTGAGAGAGAGAGAATGCGTGTGTGCGAGAGAATGTGTGTGAGAGAGAGAATGCGTGTGTGAGAGAGAATGCGTGTGTGAGAGAATGCGTGTATGAGAAAGAGAGAATGCGTGTGAGAGAGAGACAGAATGTGTGTCAGAGAGAGAGAGAATGTGTGTGAGAGAGAGAATGCATGTGTGCAAGAGAGAGAGAATGCGTGTGTGAGAGAGAATGTGTGTGTGCGAGAGAGAGAGAGAATGCGTGTGTGCGAGAGAGAATGCGTGTGTGAGAGAGATTGTTTGTGTGCGAGAGAGAGAGAGAATGCGTGTGTGCGAGAGAGAGAATGCGTGTGTGTGAGAGAGAGAGAATGCGTGTGTGAGAGAGATTGTTTGTGTGTGAGAGAGAGAATGCGTGTGTGCGAGAGAGAGTATGCGTGTGTATGAGAGAGAGAGAATGCGTGTGCGAGAGAGGGAGAGAATGCGTGTGTGCGTGAGAGAGAGAATGCGTCTGTGAGAGAGAGAGAGAATGCGTGTGTGAGAGAGCGAGTATGCGTGTGAGAGAGAGAATGTGTGTGTGAGAGAGAGAGAATGAGTGTGTATGAGAGAGAGAGAACGTGTGTGTGAGAGAGAGAGAATGCGTGTGTGAGAGAAAGAGAGAATGTGTGTGATAGAGAGAGAGAATGCGTGTGTGCCAGAGAGAGAGTATGCGTGCGTGAGAGAGAGAGAGAATGCGTGTGTGAGAGAGAGCGAGAATGCGTGTGAGCGAGGGAGAGAGAATGCGTGTGTGTGAGAGAGAGAGAATGCGTGTGAGAGAGAATGCGTGTGTGCAAGAGAGAGAGAATGCGTGTGTGAGAGAGAATGTGTGTGTGCGAGAGAGAGAGAATGCGTGTGTGCGAGATAGAGAATGCGTGTGTGTGCAAGAGAGAGAGAAAGTGTGTGTGAGAGAGAGAAAATGCGTACGTGAGAGAGAGAATTAGTGTGAAAGAGAGCGAATGCGTGCATGAGAGAGAGAATGAGTGTGTGAGAGAGAGAGGATTCGTGTGTGAGAGAGAGAGAATGCGTGTGTGCCAGAGAGAGAGAATGCGTGTGTGTGAGAGAATGTGTGTGAGAGAGAGAATGCGTGTGTGAGAGAGAATGCGTGTATGAGAAAGAGAGAATGCGTGTGAGAGAGAGAGAGAGAATGTGTGTCAGCGAGAGAGAGAATGCGTGTGTGAGAGAGAATGTGTGTGTGCGAGAGAGAGAGAGAATGCGTGTGTGCGAGAGAGAATGCGTGTGTGAGAGAAATTTTTGTGTGCGAGAGAGAGAGAGAATGCGTGTGTGCGAGAGAGAGAATGCGTGTGTGAGAGAGAATGTGTGTGTGAGAGAGAGAATACGTGTGTGTCAGAGAGAATGTTTGTGCGAGGGAATGCGTGTGTGCGAGAGAGAGAATGCGTGTGTGAGAGAGAGAGAAGGCGTGTGTGAGAGAGAATGCATGTGTGTGTGAGAATGTGAGAGAATGCATGTGTGAGAGAGAAGAAGAGAGAATGCGTGTGTGAGAGAGAATGCATGCTCGTGTGAGAGAGAGAGAATGCGTGTGTGAGAGAGAATGTGTGTGCGTGTGAGAGAGAGAGAATGCGTGTGTGTCTGTGAGAGAGAATGCGTGTGTGCGAGAGAGAATGCGTGTGAGAGAGAGAGAATGCGTGTGTGCGTGAGAGAGAATGTGTGTGTGCGAGCGAGAGAATGTGTGTGCGAGAGAGAGAATGTGTGTGTGTGAGAGAGAGAATGTTTGAGTGTGAGAGAGAGTATGTGTGTGTGTGAGAGAATGTGTGTGAGAGAGAGAATGTGTGTGAGAGAGAGAATGTGTGTGAGAGAGAGAGTATACGTGTGTGTGTGAGAGAGAGAGAGAATGTCTGTGTGTGTGAGAGAGACTGTGTGTGTGAGAGAGAGAATACGTGCGTGAGAGAGAGAATGTTTGCGAGAGAGAATGCGTGTGTGCGAGAGAGTGAATGCGTGTGTGAGAGAGAGAGAATGTGTCTGTGTGAGAGAGAATGCGTGTGCTTGTGAGAGAGAGAGAATGTGTGTGTGTGTGAGAGAGAGAGAATGCGTGTGTGAGAGAGAATGCGTGCACATGTGAGAGAGAGAGAATGCGTGTGTGAGAGAGAATGCGTGTGCGTGTGAGAGAGAGAGAATGCTTGTGTGTGAGAGAGAGAGAATGCGTGTGCGAGAGAGAGAATGCGTGGGTAGAGAGATAATGCATGTGTGAGTGAGAGAATGCGTGAGTGAGAGAGAGAGAATGCGTGTGTGCGAGAGAAAATGCGTGTGAGAGAGAGAGAGAATGCGTGTGTGCGTGAGAGAGAATGTGTGTGTGCGAGCGAGAGAATCTGTGTGCGAGAGAGAATGTGTGCGTGTGAGGGAGAGAATGTGTGTGTGAGAGAGAGAAAATGTTTGTGTGAAGTTGAGAATGCGTGTGTGTGAGAGAGAATGCGTGTGTGTGTGAGAGAATGTGTGTGTGTGAGAGAGAGAATGTGTGTGTGAATGAGAGAATGCGTGTGTGTGAGAGAGAATGCGTGTGTGTGTGAGAGAATGTGTGTGTGTGAGAGAGAGAATGTGTCTGTGTGAGAGAGAGAATGTGTGTGTGTGAGAGAATGTGTGTGTGAGAGAGAGAATGCGTGTGAGAGGGAAAATGTGTGTGTGTGAGAGAGAGAATGCGTGTGTGTGAGAGAGAGAATGTGTGGGTGTGTGTGAGAATGTGTGTGAGAGAGAGAATGCATGTGTGAGATAGAATGTGTGTGTGAGAGAGAGAATACGTGCGTGTGAGAGAGAATGTTTGTGCGAGAGAATGCGTTTGTGCGAGAGAGAGTATGCGTGTGTGAGAGAGAGAGAATGCATGTGTGAGAGAGAATGCATGTGCGTGTGAGACAGAGAGAGAATGCGTGTGTGAGAGAGAGAGAGAATGCGTGTGTGAGAAAGAATGCTTGTGAGAGAGAGATAATGCATGTGTGAGAGAGAGAATGCGTGTGTGAGAGAGAGAATGCGTGTGTGCGAGAGAGAATGCGTGTGAGAGAGAGAGAATGCGTGTGTGCGTGAGAGAGAATGTGTGTGTGCGAGCGAGAAAACATGTGTGCGAGAGAGAGAATGTGTGTGTGTGTTAGAGAGAATGTGTGTGTGAGAGAGAGAATGTGTGTGTGAGAGAGAATGTGTGTGAGAGAGAGAATGTGAGTTAGAGAGAGAATGTGTGTGTGTGTGAGAGAATACGTGTGTGTGTGAGTGAGAGAGAGAATGTGTGTGTGTGTGAGAGAGAATGTGTGTGTGAGAGAGAGAATGTGTGTATGAGAGAGAATGCGTGTGTGAGAGAGAATGTGTGTGTGAGAGAGAGAATACGTGCGTGAGAGGGAGAATGTTTGTGAGAGAGAATGCGTGTGTGCGAGAGAGTGAATGCGTGTGTGAGAGAGAGAGAATGTGTGTGTGAGAGAGAATGCGTGTGCGTGTGAGAGAGAGAGATTGTGTGTGTGTGAGAGAGAGAGAGAATGCGTGTGTGAGAGAGAATCTGTGTGCGTGTGAGAGAGAGAGAATGCGTGTGTGTGAGAGAGAGAGAGAATGCGTGTGCGAGTGAGATAATGCATGTGTGAGAGAGACAATGCGTCTGTGAGAGAGAGGAAGAATGCGTGTGTGCAAGAGAGAATGCGTGTGAGAGAGAGAGAGAATGCGTGTGTGCGAGAGAGAGAATGTGTGTGTGAGAGAGAGTGAGAATGCGTGTGCGAGAGAGAACATGCATGTGCGAGAGAGAGAGAATGAGTGTTAGAGAGAATGCATGTGTGAGAGAGAGATAATGCGTGAGAGAGAGAATGCGTGTGTGCGAGAGAGAGAATGTGTGTGAGAGAGAAAATGTGTGTGAGAGAGAGAGAATGCGTGTGACAGAGAGAGAGAGAATGTGTGTCAGAGAGAGAGAGAATGTGTGTGAGAGAGAAAGCGTGTGTGCAAGAGAGAGAGAATGCGTGTGTGAGAGAGAATGTGTGTGTGCGAGAGAGAGAGAATGCGTGTGTGAGAGAGAATGCGTGTGTTTGCAAGAAAGAGAGAATGTGTGTGTGAGAGAGAGAATGCGTACGTGAGAGAGAGAATTAGTGTGCAAGAGAGCGAATGCGTGCATGAGAGAGAGAATGAGTGTGTGAGAGAGAGAGGATTCGTGTGTGAGAGAGAGAGAATGCGTGTGTGCGAGAGAATGTGTGTGAGAGAGAGAATGCGTGTGTGAGAGAGAATGCGTGTGTGAGAGAATGCGTGTATGAGAAAGAGAGAATGCGTGTGAGAGAGAGACAGAATGTGTGTCAGAGAGAGAGAGAATGTGTGTGAGAGAGAGAATGCATGTGTGCAAGAGAGAGAGAATGCGTGTGTGAGAGAGAATGTGTGTGTGCGAGAGAGAGAGAGAATGCGTGTGTGCGAGACAGAATGCGTGTGTGAGAGAGATTGTTTGTGTGCGAGAGAGAGAGAGAATTCGTGTGTGCGAGAGAGAGAATGCGAGTGTGAGAGAGAGAGAGAATGCGTGTGTGAGAGAGATTGTTTGTGTGTGAGAGAGAGAATGCGTGTGTGCGAGAGAGAGTATGCGTGTGTGAGAGAGAGAGAGAATGCGTGTGCGAGAGAGGGAGAGAATGCGTGTGTGCGTGAGAGAGAGAATGCGTGTGTGAGAGAGAGAGAGAATGCGTGTGTGAGAGAGCGAATATGCGTGTGAGAGAGAGAATGTGTGTGTGAGAGAGAGAGAATGAGTGTGTATGAGAGAGAGAGAACGTGTGTGTGAGAGAGAGAGAATGCGTGTGTGAGAGAAAGAGAGAATGTGTGTGATAGAGAGAGAGAATGCGTGTGTGCCAGAGAGAGAGTATGCGTGTGTGAGAGAGTGAGAGAATGCGTGTGTGAGAGAGAGCGAGAATGCGTGTGAGCGAGGGAGAGAGAATGCGTGTGTGAGAGAGAGAGAGAATGCGTGTGAGAGAGAATGCGTGTGTGCAAGAGAGAGAGAATGCGTGTGTGAGAGAGAATGTGTGTGTGCGAGAGAGAGAGAATGCGTGTGTGCGAGATAGAGAATGCGTGTGTGTGCAAGAGAGAAAGTGTGTGTGTGAGAGAGAAAATGCGTACGTGAGAGAGAGAATTAGTGTGAAAGAGAGTGAATGCGTGCATGAGAGAGAGAATGAGTGTGTGAGAGAGAGAGAATGCGTGTGTGCCAGAGAGAGAGAATGCGTGTGTGTGAGAGAATGTGTGTGTGTGAGAGAATGCGTGTGTGAGAGAGAATGCGTGTGTGAGAGAGAATGCGTGTATGAGAAAGAGAGAATGCGTGTGAGAGAGAGAGAATGTGTGTCAGCGAGAGAGAGAATGTGTGTGAGAGAGAGAATGCGTGTGTGCAAGAGAGAGAGAATGCGTGTGTGAGAGAGAATGTGTGTGTGCGAGAGAGAGAGAGAATGCGTGTGTGCGAGAGAGAATGCGTGTGTGCGAGAGAGAATGCGTGTGTGAGAGAGATTGTTTGTGTGCGAGAGAGAGAGAGAATGCGTGTGTGCGAGAGAGAGAATGCGTGTGTGAGAGAGAGAGAGAATGCGTGTGTGAGAGAGATTGTTTGTGTGCGAGAGAGAGAGAGAATGCGTGTGTGCGAGAGAGAGAATGCGTGTGTGTGAGAGAGAGAGAATGCGTGTGCGAGAGAGGGAGAGAATGCGTGTGTACGTGAGAGAGAGAATGCGTGTGAGAGAGAGAGAGAATGCGGGTGTGAGAGAGCGAGTATGCGTGTGAGAGAGAGAATGTGTGTGTGAGAAAGAGAGAATGAGTGTGTATGAGAGAGAGAGAACGTGTGTGTGACAGAGTGAGAATGCGTGTGTGAGAGAAAGAGAGAATGTGTGTGATAGAGAGAGAGAATGCGTGTGTGCCAGAGAGAGAGTATGCGTGTGTGAGAGAGAGAGAATGCGTGTGTGAGAGAGAGCGAGAATGCGTGTGTGCGAGGGAGAGAGAATGCGTGTGTGAGAGAGAGAGAGAATGCGTGTGAGAGAGAGAATGCGTGTGTGTGAGAGAGAGAGGTGCGTGTGTGCGAGAGAGAATGCGTGTGTGAGAGAGAGAGAATGCGTGTGAGAGAGAGAGAGAATGCGTGTGTGCGAGAGAGATAATGTGTGTGTGCAAGAGAGAGCATGTTTGTGTGTGAGAGAGAATTTGTGTGTGAGAGAGAGAATATGTGTGCGTGTGAGAGAAAGAGAGAATGTGTGTGTGTGAGAGAGAGAATGTGTGTGTGAGAGAGAGAATGTGTGTATGAGAGAGAATGCGTGTGTGAGAGCAAATGTGTGTGTGAGAGAGAGAATACGTGCGTGAGAGAGATTGTTTGTCTGCGAGAGAGAGAGAAATGCGTGTGTGCGAGAGAGAGAATGCGTGTGTGAGAGAGATTGTTTGTGTGCGAGAGAGAGAGAGATTGCGTGTGTGCGAGAGAGAGAATGCGTGTGTGCCAGAGAGAGAGTATGCGTGTGTGAGAGAGAGAGAGAATGCGTGTGTGAGAGAGAGCGAGAATGCGTGTGTGAGAGAGAGAGAGAATGCGTCTGTGAGAGAGAGAGAATGTGTACGTGAGAGAGAGAATGAGTGCGCGAGAGAGAGAATGCGTGCGTGAGAGAGAGAATGAGTGTGGAGAGAGAGAGCGAATGCGTGCGTGACAGAGAGAATGAGTGTGCAAGAGAGAATGCGTGCGTGAGAGAGAGAATGCGTGCGTGCGAGAGAGAGAATGCGTGCGAGAGAGATAATGCGATAGAGAGAATGCGTGTGTGAGAGAGAGAATTAGTGTGCAAGAGAGCGAATGCGTGCGTGAGAGAGAGAATGAGTGTGCGAGAGAGAGAATGCGTGCATGAGAGAGAGAATGAGTGTGTGAGAGAGAGACAGGATTCGTGTTTGAGAGAGAGAGATTGCGTGTGTGCGAGAGAGAGAGAGAACGCGTGTGTGCGTGAGAGAGAGAATGCTTGTGCGCGAGAGAGAAAGTGCGTCTGTGCGAGTGAGACATTGCGCGCGTGTGATAGAGAGAGAATGCGTGTGTGAGAGAGAGAGAGAATGTGTGTGTGAGAGAGAGAGAATGCGTGGGTGCGAGAGAGAGAATGTGTGTGTGCGAGAGAGAGAATGTATGTGTGAGAGAGAGTGAGAATGCGTGTGCGAGAGAGAACATGCATGTGCGGGAGAGAGAGAATGAGTGTTAGAGAGAATGCGTCTGTGAGAGAGAGAGAATGTGTACGTGAGAGAGAGAATGAGTGCGCGAGAGAGAGAATGCATGCGTGAGAGAGAGAATGAGTGTGGAGAGAGAGAGCGAATGCGTGCGTGAGAGAGAGAATGAGTGTGTGAAAGATAGAATGAGTGTGCGAGAGAGAGAATGCGTGCGACAGAGATAATGCGAGAAAGAGAATGCGTGCGTGAGAGAGAGAATTAGTGTGCAAGAGAGCGAATGCGTGCGTGAGAGAGACAATGAGTGTGCGAGAGAGAGAATGCGTGCATGAGAGAGAGAATGAGTGTGTGAGAGAGAGAGGATTCGTGTTTGAGAGAGAGAGATTGCTTGTGTGCGAGAGAGAGAATGTGTGTGTGCGAGAGAGAGAGTGCGTGTGTGCGAGAGAGAGAGTGCGCGCGTGTCAGAGAGCTAGAATGCCTGAGAGAGAGAATGCGTGTTTGTGAGATAGAGAGAATGAGTGTGAGAGAGAATGCGTGTGTGAGAGAAAAAGAATGCATGCGTGAGAGAGAATGCGTGTGCGTGTGAGAGAGAGAGAATGCGTGTGTGTGAGAGAGAGAGAGAGAATGCGTGTGTGAGAGAGAATGCGTGTGCCTGTGAGAGAGAGAGAATGCGTGTGTGAGAGAGAATGCGTGTGCATGTGAGAGAGAGAGAATGCGTGTGTGAGAGAGACAGAGAGAGAGAATAGGTGTGCGAGAGAGAGAATGTGTGTGTGAGAGAGAGATAATGCATGTGTGAGAGAGAGAATGCGTGTGTGTGAGAGAGAGAGAATGCGTGTGTGTGAGAGAGAATGCGTGTGTGAGAGAGAGAGAATGCGTGTGTGCGAGAGAGAGAATGCGTGTGTGCGTGAGAGAGAATATGTGTGTGTGAGAGAATGTGCGTGAGAGAGAGAATGTGTGTGTGTGAGAGAGAATGTGTGTGTGAGGGAGAGAATTCATGTGTGTGTGTGAGAGAGAGAATGTGTGTGTGAGAGTGAGAATGTGTGTATGAGAGAGAATGCGTGAGAGTGAGAATGTGTGTATGAGAGAGAATGCGTGTGTGAGAGCGAATGTGTGTGTGAGAGACAGAATACGTGCGTGAGAGAGAGAATGTCTGTGAGAGAATGCGTGTGTGCGAGAGAGAGAATGCGTGTGTGAGAGAGAGAGAATGCGTGTGTGAGAGAGAATGCGTGTGCGTGTGAGAGAGAGAGAATGCATGTGTGAGAGAGACAGAGAGAATGCGTTTGTGAGAGAGAATGCGTATGGGTGTGAGAGAGAGAGAGAATGCGTGTGTGAGAGAGAATGCGTGTGCGTGTGAGAGAGAGAGAATGCGTGTGTGAGAGAGAGAGAATGCTTGTGCGAGAGAGAGAATGCGTGTGTAGAGCGATAATGCATTTGTGAGAGAGACACTGCGTGTGCGAGAGAGAGAGAGAATGCGTGTGTGCAAGAGAGAATGCGTGTGAGAGAGAGAGAATGCGTGTGTGCGAGAGAGAGAATGTGTGTGTGCGAGAGAGAGAATGTATGTGAGAGAGAGTGAGAATGCGTTTGCGAGAGAGAACATGCATGTGCGAGAGAGAGAGAATGAGTGTTAGAGAGAAAGCGTCTGTGAGAGAGAGAGAATGTGTACGTGAGAGAGAGAATGAGTGCGCGAGAGAGAGAATGCGTGCGTGAGAGAGAGAATGAGTGTGGAGAGAGAGAGCGAATGCGTGCGTGAGAGAGAGAATGAGTGTGCAAGAAAGAATGCGTGCGTGAGAGAGAGAATGCGTGCGTGAAAGAGAGAATGAGTGTGCGAGAGAGAGAATGTGTGCGAGAGAGATAATGCGATAGAGAGAATGCGTGCGTGAGAGAGAGAATTAGTGTGCAAGAGAGCGAATGCGTGCATGAGAGAGAGAATGAGTGTGTGAGAGAGAGAGGATTCGTGTGTGAGAGAGAGAGAATGCGTGTGTGCGAGAGAATGTGTGTGAGAGAGAGAATGCGTGTGTGAGAGAGAATGCGTGTGTGAGAGAATGCGTGTATGAGAAAGAGAGAATGCGTGTGAGAGAGAGACAGAATGTGTGTCAGAGAGAGAGAGAATGTGTGTGAGAGAGAGAATGCATGTGTGCAAGAGAGAGAGAATGCGTGTGTGAGAGAGAATGTGTGTGTGCGAGAGAGAGAGAGAATGCATGTGTGCGAGAGAGAATGCGTGTGTGAGAGAGATTGTTTGTGTGCGAGAGAGAGAGAGAATGCGTGTGTGCGAGAGAGAGAATGCGTGTGTGAGAGAGAGAGAGAATGCGTGTGTGAGAGAGATTGTTTGTGTGTGAGAGAGAGAGAGAATGCGTGTGTGCGAGAGAGAGTATGCGTGTGTGAGAGAGAGAGAGAGAATGCGTGTGCGAGAGAGGGAGAGAATGCGTGTGTGCGTGAGAGAGAGAATGCGTGTGTGAGAGAGAGAGAGAATGCGTGTGTGAGAGAGCGAGTATGCGTGTGATAGAGAGAATGTTTGTGTGTGAGAGAGAGAATGAGTGTGTATGAGAGAGAGAGAACGTGTGTGTGAGAGAGAGAGAATGCGTGTGTGAGAGAAAGAGAGAATGTGTGTGATAGAGAGAGAGAATGCGTGTGTGCCAGAGAGAGAGTATGCGTGTGTGAGAGAGAGAGAGAATGCGTGTGTGAGAGAGAGCGAGAATGCGTGTGAGCGAGGGAGAGAGAATGCGTGTGTGAGAGAGAGAGAGAATGCGTGTCAGAGAGAATGCGTGTGTGCAAGAGAGAGAGAATGCGTGTGTGAGAGAGAATGTGTGTGTGCGAGAGAGAGAGAATGCGTGTGTGCGAGATAGAGAATGCGTGTGTGTGCAAGAGAGAGAGAAAGTGTGTGTGTGAGAGAGAAAATGCGTACGTGAGAGAGAGAATTAGTGTGAAAGAGAGTGAATGCGTGCATGAGAGAGAGAATGAGTGTGAGAGGGAGAGAGAATGCGTGTGTGCCAGAGAGAGAGAATGCGTGTGTGTGAGAGAATGTGTGTGTGTGAGAGAATGCGTGTGTGAGAGAGAATGCGTGTGTGAGAGAGAATGCGTGTATGAGAAAGAGAGAATGCGTGTGAGAGAGAGAGAATGTGTGTCAGTGAGAGAGAGAATGTGTGTGAGAGAGAGAATGCGTGTGTGCAAGAGAGAGAGAATGCGTGTTTGGAGAGAATGTGTGTGTGCGAGAGAGAGAGAGAATGCGTGTGTGCGAGAGAGAATGCGTGTGTGCGAGAGAGAATGCGTGTGTGAGAGAGATTGTTTGTGTGCGAGAGAGAGAGAGAATGCGTGTGTGCGAGAGAGAGAATGCGTGTGTGAGAGAGAGAGAGAATGCGTGTGTGAGAGAGATTGTTTGTGTGCGAGAGAGAGAGAGAATGCGTGTGTGCGAGAGAGAGAATGCGTGTGTGTGAGAGAGAGAGAATGCGTGTGCGAGAGAGGGAGAGAATGCGTGTGTACGTGAGAGAGAGAATGCGTGTGAGAGAGTGAGAGAGAATGCGTGTGTGAGAGAGCGAGTATGCGTGTGAGAGAGAGAATGTGTGTGTGAGAAAGAGAGAATGAGTGTGTATGAGAGAGAGAGAACGTGTGTGTGACAGAGTGAGAATGCGTGTGTGAGAGAAAGAGAGAATGTGTGTGATAGAGAGAGAGAATGCGTGTGTGCCAGAGAGAGAGTATGCGTGTGTGAGAGAGAGAGAGAATGCGTGTGTGAGAGAGAGCGAGAATGCGTGTGTGCGAGGGAGAGAGAATGCGTGTGTGAGAGAGAGAGAGAATGTGTGTGAGAGAGAGAATGCGTGTGTGTGAGAGAGAGAGGTGCGTGTGTGCGAGAGAGAATGCGTGTGTGAGAGAGAGAGAATGCGTGTGAGAGAGAGAGAGAATGCGCGTGTGCGAGAGAGATAATGTGTGTGTGCAAGAGAGAGCATGTTTGTGTGTGAGAGAGAGTTTGTGTGTGAGAGAGAGAATATGTGTGTGTGTGAGAGAAAGAGAGAATGTGTGTGTGTGAGAGAGAGAATGTGTGTGTGAGAGAGAGAATGTGTGTGTGAGAGAGAGAATGTGTGTATGAGAGAGAATGCGTGTGTGAGAGCAAATGTGTGTGTGAGAGAGAGAATACGTGCGTGAGAGAGATTGTTTGTCTGCGAGAGAGAGAGAGAATGCGTGTGTGCGAGAGAGAGAATGCGTGTGTGAGAGAGATTGTTTGTGTGCGAGAGAGAGAGAGATTGCGTGTGCGCGAGAGAGAGAATGCGTGTGTGCCAGAGAGAGAGTAAGCGTGTGTGAGAGAGAGAGAGAATGTGTGTGTGAGAGAGAGCGAGAATGCGTGTGTGAGAGAGAGAGAGAATGCGTCTGTGAGAGAGAGAGAATGTGTACGTGAGAGAGAGAATGAGTGCGCGAGAGAGAGAATGCGTGCGTGAGAGAGAGAATGAGTGTGGAGAGAGAGAGCGAATGCGTGCGTGAGAGAGAGAATGAGTGTGCAAGAGAGAATGCGTGCGTGAGAGAGAGAATGCGTGCGTGCGAGAGAGAGAATGCGTGCGAGAGAGATAATGCGATAGAGAGAATGCGTGTGTGAGAGAGAGAATTAGTGTGCAAGAGAGCGAATGCGTGCGTGAGAGAGAGAATGAGTGTGCGAGAGAGAGAATGCGTGCATGAGAGAGAGAATGAGTGTGTGAGAGAGAGACAGGATTCGTGTTTGAGAGAGAGAGATTGCGTGTGTGCGAGAGAGAGAGAGAACGCGTGTGTGCGTGAGAGAGAGAATGCGTGTGCGCGAGAGAGAAAGTGCGTGTGTGCGAGTGAGAGATTGCGCGCGTGTGAGAGAGAGAGAATGCGTGTGTGAGAGAGAGAGAGAATGTGTGTGTGAGAGAGAGAATGCGTGGGTGCGAGAGAGAGAATGTGTGTGTGCGAGAGAGAGAATGTATGTGTGAGAGAGAGTGAGAATGCGTGTGCGAGAGAGAACATGCATGTGCGGGAGAGAGAGAATGGGTGTTAGAGAGAATGCGTCTCTGATAGAGAGAGAATGTGTACGTGAGAGAGAGAATGAGTGCGCGAGAGAGAGAATGCATGCGTGAGAGAGAGAATGAGTGTGGAGAGAGAGAGCGAATGCGTGCGTGAGAGAGAGAATGAGTGTGTGAAAGATAGAATGAGTGTGCGAGAGAGAGAATGCGTGCGACAGAGATAATGCGAGAAAGAGAATGCGTGCGTGAGAGAGAGAATTAGTGTGCAAGAGAGCGAATGCGTGCGTGAGAGAGAGAATGAGTGTGCGAGAGAGAGAATGCGTGCATGAGAGAGAGAATGAGTGTGTGAGAGAGAGAGGATTCGTGTTTGAGAGAGAGAGATTGCTTGTGTGCGAGAGAGAGAATGTGTGTGTGCGAGAGAGAGAGTGCGTGTGTGCGAGAGAGAGAGTGCGCGCGTGTCAGAGAGAGAGAATGCGTGAGAGAGAGAATGCGTGTTTGTGAGATAGAGAGAATGAGTGTGAGAGAGAATGCGTGCGTGAGAGAAAAAGAATGCATGCGTGAGAGAGAATGTGTGTGCGTGTGAGAGAGAGAGAATGCATGTGTGTGAGAGAGAGAGAGAGAATGCGTGTGTGAGAGAGAATGCGTGTGCCTGTGAGAGAGAGAGAATGCGTGTGTGAGAGAGAAAGCGTGTGCATGTGAGAGAGAGAGAATGCGTGTGTGAGAGAGAGAGAATGCTTGTGCGAGAGAGAGAATGCGTGTGTGAGAGAGAGATAATGCATGTGTGAGAGAGAGAATGCGTGTGTGTGAGAGAGAGAGAATGCGTGTGTGTGAGAGAGAATGCGTGTGTGAGAGAGAGAGAATGCGTGTGTGCGAGAGAGAGAATGCGTGTGTGTGTGAGAGAGAATATGTGTGTGTGAGAGAATGTGTGTGAGAGAGAGAATGTGTGTGTGTGAGAGAGAATGTGTGTGTGAGGGAGAGAATTCATGTGTGTGTGTGAGAGAGAGAATGTGTGTGTGAGAGTGAGAATGTGTGTATGAGAGAGAATGCGTGAGAGTGAGAATGTGTGTATGAGAGAGAATGCGTGTGTGAGAGCGAATGTGTGTGTGAGAGACAGAATACGTGCGTGAGAGAGAGAATGTCTGTGAGAGAATGCGTGTGTGCGAGAGAGAGAATGCGTGTGTGAGAGAGAGAGAATGCGTGTGTGAGAGAGAATGCGTGTGCGTGTGAGAGAGAGAGAATGCATGTGTGAGAGAGACAGAGAGAATGCGTTTGTGAGAGAGAATGCGTATGGGTGTGAGAGAGAGAGGGAATGCGTGTGTGAGAGAGAATGCGTGTGCGTGTGAGAGAGAGAGAATGCGTGTGTGAGAGAGAGAGAATGCTTGTGCGAGAGAGAGAATGCGTGTGTAGAGCGATAATGCATTTGTGAGAGAGACACTGCGTGTGCGAGAGAGAGAGAGAATGCGTGTGTGCAAGAGAGAATGCGTGAGAGAGAGAGAGAATGCGTGTGTGCGAGAGAGAGAATGTGTGTGTGCGAGAGAGAGAATGTGTGTGTGAGAGAGAGTGAGAATGCGTTTGCGAGAGAGAACATGCATGTGCGAGAGAGAGAGAATGAGTGTTAGAGAGAAAGCGTCAGTGAGAGAGAGAGAATGTGTACGTGAGAGAGAGAATGAGTGCGCGAGAGAGAGAATGCGTGCGTGAGAGAGAGAATGAGTGTGGAGAGAGAGAGCGAATGCGTGCGTGAGAGAGAGAATGAGTGTGCAAGAGAGAATGCGTGCGTGAGAGAGAGAATGCGTGCGTGAAAGAGAGAATGAGTGTGCGAGAGAGAAAATGTGTGCGAGAGAGATAATGCGATAGAGAGAATACGTGCGTGAGAGAGAGAATTAGTGTGCAAGAGAGCGAATGCGTGTGTGAGAGAGAGAATGAGTGTGCGAGAGAGAGAATGCGTGCATGAGAGAGAGAATGAGTGTGTGAGAGAGAGAGGATTCGTGTTTGAGAGAGAGAGATTGTGTGTGTGCGAGAGAGAGAGAGAATGCGTGTGTGCGTGAGAGAGAGAATGCGTGTGTGCGAGAGAGAGAGTGCGTGTGTGCGAGTGAGAGAATGCGCGCGTGTGAGAGAGAGAGAATGCGTGTGTGAGAGAGAGAGAGAATGCGTGTGTGAGAGAGAGAGAATGCGTGGGTGCGAGAGAGAGAATGTGTGTGTGCGAGAGAGAGAATGTATGTGTGAGAGAGAGTGAGAATGCCTGTGCGAGAGAGAACATGCATGTGCGGGAGAGAGAGAATGAGTGTTAGAGAGAATGCGTCTGTGAGAGAGAGAGAATGTGTACGTGAGAGAGAGAATGAGTGCGCGAGAGAGAGAATGCGTGCGTGAGAGAGAGAATGAGTGTGGAGAGAGAGAGCGAATGCGTGCGTGAGAGAGAGAATGAGTGTGTGAAAGATAGAATAGGTGTGCGAGAGAGAGAATGCGTGCGAGAGAGATAATGCGAGAAAGAGAATGCGTGCGTGAGAGAGAGAATTAGTGTGCAAGAGAGCGAATGCGTGCGTGAGAGAGAGAATGAGTGTGCGAGAGAGAGAAAGCATGCATGAGAGAGAGAATGAGAGTGTGAGAGAGAGAGGATTCGTGTTTGAGAGAGAGAGATTGCGTGTGTGCGAGAGAGAGAGAGAATGTGTGTGTGCGAGAGAGAGAGTGCGTGTGTGCGAGAGAGAGAGTGCGCGCGTGTCAGAGAGAGAGAATGCGTGAGAGAGAGAATGCGTGTTTGTGAGATAGAGAGAATGAGTGTGAGAGAGAATGCGTGCGTGAGAGAAAAAGAATGCATGCGTGAGAGAGAATGTGTGTGCGTGTGAGAGAGAGAGAATGCGTGTGTGAGAGAGAATGCGTGTGCCTGTGAGAGAGAGAGAATGCGTGTGTGAGAGAGAAAGCGTGTGCATGTGAGAGAGAGAGAATGCGTGTGTGAGAGAGAGAGAATGCTTGTGCGAGAGAGAGAATGCGTGTGTGAGAGAGAGATAATGCATGTGTGAGAGAGAGAATGCGTGTGTGTGAGAGAGAGAGAATGCGTGTGTGTGAGAGAGAATGCGTGTGTGAGAGAGAGAGAATGCGTGTGTGCGAGAGAGAGAATGCGTGTGTGTGTGAGAGAGAATATGTGTGTGTGAGAGAATGTGTGTGAGAGAGAGAATGTGTGTGTGTGAGAGAGAATGTGTGTGTGAGGGAGAGAATTCATGTGTGTGTGTGAGAGAGAGAATGTGTGTGTGAGAGTGAGAATGTGTGTATGAGAGAGAATGCGTGAGAGTGAGAATGTGTGTATGAGAGAGAATGCGTGTGTGAGAGCGAATGTGTGTGTGAGAGACAGAATACGTGCGTGAGAGAGAGAATGTCTGTGAGAGAATGCGTGTGTGCGAGAGAGAGAATGCGTGTGTGAGAGAGAGAGAATGCGTGTGTGAGAGAGAATGCGTGTGCGTGTGAGAGAGAGAGAATGCATGTGTGAGAGAGACAGAGAGAATGCGTTTGTGAGAGAGAATGCGTATGGGTGTGAGAGAGAGAGGGAATGCGTGTGTGAGAGAGAATGCGTGTGCGTGTGAGAGAGAGAGAATGCGTGTGTGAGAGAGAGAGAATGCTTGTGCGAGAGAGAGAATGCGTGTGTAGAGCGATAATGCATTTGTGAGAGAGACACTGCGTGTGCGAGAGAGAGAGAGAATGCGTGTGTGCAAGAGAGAATGCGTGTGAGAGAGAGAGAATGCGTGTGTGCGAGAGAGAGAATGTGTGTGTGCGAGAGAGAGAATGTGTGTGTGAGAGAGAGTGAGAATGCGTTTGCGATAGAGAACATGCATGTGCGAGAGAGAGAGAATGAGTGTTAGAGAGAAAGCGTCAGTGAGAGAGAGAGAATGTGTACGTGAGAGAGAGAATGAGTGCGCGAGAGAGAGAATGCGTGCGTGAGAGAGAGAATGAGTGTGGAGAGAGAGAGCGAATGCGTGCATGAGAGAGAGAATGAGTGTGCAAGAGAGAATGCGTGCGTGAGAGAGAGAATGCGTGCGTGAAAGAGAGAATGAGTGTGCGAGAGAGAGAATGTGTGCGAGAGAGATAATGCGATAGAGAGAATGCGTGCGTGAGAGAGAGAATTAGTGTGCAAGAGAGCGAATGCGTGTGTGAGAGAGAGAATGAGTGTGCGAGAGAGAGAATGCGTGCATGAGAGAGAGAATGAGTGTGTGAGAGAGAGAGGATTCGTGTTTGAGAGAGAGAGATTGTGTGTGTGCGAGAGAGAGAGAGAATGCGTGTGTGCGTGAGAGAGAGAATGCGTGTGTGCGAGAGAGAGAGTGCGTGTGTGCGAGTGAGAGAATGCGCGCGTGTGAGAGAGAGAGAATGCGTGTGCGAGAGAGAGAGAGAGAATGCGTGTGTGAGAGAGAGAGAATGCGTGGGTGCGAGAGAGAGAATGTGTGTGTGCGAGAGAGAGAATGTATGTGTGAGAGAGAGTGTCGAATGCCTGTGCGAGAGAGAACATGCATGTGCGGGAGAGAGAGAATGAGTGTTAGAGAGAATGCGTCTGTGAGAGAGAGAGAATGTGTACGTGAGAGAGAGAATGAGTGCGCGAGAGAGAGAATGCGTGCGTGAGAGAGAGAATGAGTGTGGAGAGAGAGAGCGAATGCGTGCGTGAGAGAGAGAATGAGTGTGTGAAAGATAGGATAGGTGTGCGAGAGAGAGAATGCGTGCGAGAGAGATAATGCGAGAAAGAGAATGCGTGCGTGAGAGAGAGAATTAGTGTGCAAGAGAGCGAATGCGTGCGTGAGAGAGAGAATGAGTGTGCGAGAGAGAGAAAGCATGCATGAGAGAGAGAATGAGTGTGTGAGAGAGAGAGGATTCGTGTTTGAGAGAGAGAGATTGCGTGTGTGCGAGAGAGAGAGAGAATGTGTGTGTGCGAGAGAGAGAGTGCGTGTGTGTGAGAGAGAGAGTGCGCACGTGTCAGAGAGAGAGAATGCGTGAGAGAGAGAATGCGTGTTTGTGAGATAGAGAGAATGAGTGTGAGAGAGAATGCGTGCGTGAGAGAGAAAGAATGCGTGCGTGAGCGAGAATGCGTGTGCGTGTGAGAGAGAGAGAATGCGTGTGTGTGTGAGAGAGAGAGAGAATGCGTGTGTGAGAGAGAATGCGTGTGCCTGTGAGAGAGAGAGAATGCGTGTGTGAGAGAGAGAGAATACTTGTGCGAGAGAGAGAACGCGTGTGTAGAGCGATAATGCTTTTGTGAGAGAGACACTGCGTGTGCGAGAGAGAGAGAGAATGCGTGTGTGCAAGAGAGAATGCGTGTGAGAGAGAGAGAATGCGTGTGTGAGAGAGATTGTTTGTGTGCGAGAGAGAGAGAGAATGCGTGTGTGCGAGAGAGAGAATGCGTGTGTGAGAGAGAGAGAGAATGCGTGTGTGAGAGAGGGAGAGAATGCCTGAGGAGAGAGAGAGGGAATGCGTGTGCGAGAGAGGGAGAGAATGCGTGTGTGCGTGAGAGAGAGAATGCGTGTGTGTGAGAGAGAGAGAATGCGTGTGTGAGAGAGCGAGAATGCGTGTGAGAGAGAGAATGTGTGTGTGAGAGAGAGAGAATGAGTGTGTATGAGAGACAGAGAACGTGTGTGTGAGAGAGAGAGAATGCGTGTGTGAGAGAAAGAGAGAATGTGTGTGATAGAGACAGAGAATGCGTGTGTGCCAGAGAGAGAGTATGCGTGTGTGAGAGAGAGAATGCGTGTGTGAGAGCGAGCGAGAATGCGTGTGTGCGAGGGAGAGAGAATGCGTGTGTGAGAGAGAGAGAGAATGCATGTGAGAGAGAGAATGCGTGTGTGTGAGAGAGAGAGGTGCGTGTGTGCGAGAGAGAATGCGTGTGTGAGAGAGAGAGAATGCGTGTGAGAGAGAGAGAGAATGTGTGTGTGCGAGAGAGATAATGTGTGTGTGCGAGAGAGAGCATGTTTGTGTGTGAGAGAGAATGTGTGTGTGAGAGAGAGAATATGTGTGTGTGTGAGAGAAAGAGAGAATGTGTGTGTGTGAGAGAGAGAATGTGTGTGTGAGAGAGAGAATGTGTGTATGAGAGAGAATGCGTGTGTGAGAGCGAATGTGCGTGTGAGAGACAGAATACGTGCGTGAGAGAGAGAATGTTTGTGAGAGTGAAGGCGTGTGTGCGAGAGAGAGAATGCGTGTGTGAGAGAGAGAGAATGCATGCGTGAGAGAGAATGCGTGTGCGTGTGAGAGAGAGAGAATGCATGTGTGAGAGAGACAGAGAGAATGCGTTTGTGAGAGAGAATGCGTATGGGTGTGAGAGAGAGAGAGAATGCGTGTGTGAGAGAGAATGCGTATGCGTGAGAGAGAGAGAGAATGCGTGTGTGAGAGAGAGAGAATGCTTGTGCGAGAGAGAGAATGCGTGTGTAGAGCGATAATGCATTTGTGAGAGAGACACTGCGTGTGCGAGAGAGAGAGAGAATGCGTGTGTGCAAGAGAGAATGCGTGTGAGAGAGAGAGAATGCGTGTGTGCGAGAGAGAGAATGTGTGTGTGCGAGAGAGAGAATGTGTGTGTGAGAGAGAGTGAGAATGCCTTTGCGAGAGAGAACATGCATGTGCGAGAGAGAGAGAATGAGTGTTAAAGAGAATGCGTCAGTGAGAGAGAGAGAATGTGTACGTGAGAGAGAGAATGAGTGCGCGAGAGAGAGAATGCGTGCGTGAGAGAGAGAATGAGTGTGGAGAGAGAGAGTGAATGCGTGCGTGAGAGAGAGAATGAGTGTGCAAGAGAGAATGCGTGCGTGAGAGAGAGAATGCGTGCGTGAAAGAGAGAATGAGTGTGTGAGAGAGAGAATGCGTGCGAGAGAGATAATGCGATAGAGAGAATGCGTGCGTGAGAGAGAGAATGAGTGTGGAGAGAGAGAGCGAATGCGTGCATGAGAGAGAGAATGAGTGTGCAAGAGAGAATGCGTGCGTGAGAGAGAGAATGCGTGCGTGAAAGGGAGAATGAGTGTGTGAGAGAGAGAATGCGTGCGAGAGAGATAATGCGATAGAGAGAATGCGTGTGTGAGGGAGAGAATACAGGTGTGTGTGTGAGAGAGAGAATGTGTGTGTTAGAGTGAGAATGTGTATGAGAGAGAATGCGTGTGTGAGAGCGAATGTGTGTGTGAGAGACAGAATACGTGCGTGAGAGAGTGAATGTTTGTGAGAGAGAATGCGTGTGTGCGAGAGAGAGAATGCGTGTGTGAGAGAGAGAGAATGCGTGTGTGAGAGAGAATGCGTGTGCGTGTGAGAGAGAGAGAATGCATGTGTGAGAGAGACAGAGAGAATGAGTTTGTGAGAGAGAATGCGTATGGGTGTGAGAGAGAGAGAGAATGCGTGTGTGAGAGAGAATGCGTGTGCGTGTGAGAGAGAGAGAATGCGTGTGTGAGAGAGAGAGAATGCTTGTGCGAGAGAGAGAATGCGTGTGTAGAGCGATAATGCATTTGTGAGAGAGACACTGCGTGTGCGAGAGAGAGAGAATGCGTGTGTGCAAGAGAGAATGCGTGTGAGAGAGAGAGAATGCGTGTGTGAGAGAGATTGTTTGTGTGCGAGAGAGAGAGAGAATGCGTGTGTGCGAGAGAGAGAATGCGTGTGTGAGAGAGAGAGAGAATGTGTGTGTGAGAGAGGGAGAGAATGCGTGAGGAGAGAGAGAGGGAATGCGTGTGCGAGAGAGGGAGAGAATGCGTGTGTGCGTGAGAGAGAGAATGCGTGTGTGTGAGAGAGAGGATTCGTGTTTGAGAGAGAGAGATTTTTTGTGTGCGAGAGAGAGAGAGAATGCGTGTGTGCGTGAGAGAGAGAATGCGTGTGTGCGAGTGAGAGAATGTGCGCGTGTGAGAGAGAGAGAATGCGTGTGTGAGAGAGAATGCGTGTGCCTGTGAGAGAGAGAGAATGCGTGTGTGAGAGAGAATGCGTGTGCGTGTGAGAGAGAGAGAATGCGTGTGTGAGAGAGAGAGAGAGAATGTGTGTGTGCGAGAGAGAGAGTGCGTGTGTGCGAGAGAGAGAGTGCGCGCGTGTCAGAGAGAGAGAATGCGTGAGAGAGAGAATGCGTGTTTGTGAGATAGAGAGAATGAGTGTGAGAGAGAAAGCGTGCGTGAGAGAGAAAGAATGCGTGCGTGAGCGAGAATGCGTGTGCGTGTGAGAGAGAGAGAGAATGCGTGTGTGAGAGAGAATGCGTGTGCCTGTGAGAGAGAGAGAATGCGTGTGTGAGAGAGAATGCGTGTGCGTGTGAGAGAGAGAGAATGCGTGTGTGAGAGAGACAGAGAGAGAGAATGGGTGTGCGAGAGAGAGAATGCGTGTGTGAGAGAGAGATAATGCATGTGTGAGAGAGAGAATGCGTGTGTGTGAGAGAGAGAGAATGCGTGTGTGTGAGAGAGAATGCGGGTGAGAGAGAGAGAATGCGTTTGTGCGAGAGAGAGAATGCGTGTGTTTGAGAGAATGTGTGTGTGCGAGAGAGAGAATGTGTGTGCGAGAGAGCGAATGTGTGTGTGTGTGAGAGAGAATTTGCGTGTGTGTAGAGAGAATGTGTGTGTGTGAGAGAATGTGTGTGAGAGAGAGAATGTGTGTGTGTGAGAGAGAATGTGTGTGTGAGGGATGAGAATACATGTGTGTGTGAGAGAGAGAGAATGTGTGTGTGAGAGTGAGAATGTGTGTATGAGAGAGAATGCGTGTGTGAGAGCGAATGTGTGTGTGAGAGACAGAATACGTGCGTGAGAGAGAGAATGTGTGTGTGTGAGAGAGAATGTGTGTGTGAGGGATGAGAATACATGTGTGTGTGAGAGAGAGAGAATGCGTGTGTGCGAGAGAGAGAATGCGTGTGTGAGAGAGAGAGAATGCGTGTGTGAGAGAGAATGCGTGTGCGTGTGAGAGAGAGAGAATGCGTGTGTGAGAGAGAGAGAATGCTTGTGCGAGAGAGAGAACGCGTGTGTAGAGCGATAATGCTTTTGTGAGAGAGACACTGCGTGTGCGAGAGAGAGAGAGAATGCGTGTGTGCAAGAGAGAATGCGTGTGAGAGAGAGAGAATGCGTGTGTGAGAGAGATTGTTTGTGTGCGAGAGAGAGAGAGAATGCGTGTGTGCGAGAGAGAGAATGCGTGTGTGAGAGAGAGAGAGAATGCGTGTGTGAGAGAGGGAGAGAATGCGTGAGGAGAGAGAGAGGGAATGCGTGTGCGAGAGAGGGAGAGAATGCGTGTGTGCGTGAGAGAGAGAATGCGTGTGTGTGAGAGAGAGAGAATGCGTGTGTGAGAGAGCGAGAATGGGTGTGAGAGAGAGAATGTGTGTGTGAGAGAGAGAGAATGAGTGTGTATGAGAGACAGAGAACGTGTGTGAGAGAGAGAGAGAATGCGTGTGTGAGAGAAAGAGAGAATGTGTGTGATAGAGAGAGAGAATGCGTGTGTGCCAGAGAGAGAGTATGCGTGTGTGAGAGAGAGAATGCGTGTGTGAGAGAGAGCGAGAATGCGTGTGTGCGAGGGAGAGAGAATGCGTGTGTGAGAGAGAGACAGAATGCGTGTGAGAGAGAGAATGCGTGTGTGTGAGAGAGAGAGGTGCGTGTGTGCGAGAGAGAATGCGTGTGTGAGAGAGAGAGAATGCGTGTGAGAGAGAGAGAGAATGTGTGTGTGCGAGAGAGATAATGTGTGTGTGCGAGAGAGAGCATGTTTGTGTGTGAGAGAGAATGTGTGTGTGAGAGAGAGAATATGTGTGTGTGTGAGAGAAAGAGAGAATGTGTGTGTGTGAGAGAGAGAATGTGTGTGTGAGAGAGAGAATGTGTGTATGAGAGAGAATGCGTGTGTGAGAGCGAATGTGCGTGTGAGAGACAGAATACGTGCGTGAGAAAGAGAATGTTTGTGAGAGTGAATGCGTGTGTGCGAGAGAGAGAATGCGTGTGTGAGAGAGAGAGAATGCATGCGTGAGAGAGAATGCGTGTGCGTGTGAGAGAGAGAGAATGCATGTGTGAGAGAGACAGAGAGAATGCGTTTGTGAGAGAGAATGCGTATGCGTGAGAGAGAGAGAGAATGCGTGTGTGAGAGAGAGAGAATGCTTGTGCGAGAGAGAGAATGCGTGTGTAGAGCGATAATGCATTTGTGAGAGAGACACTGTGTGTGCGAGAGAGAGAGAATGCGTGTGTGCAAGAGAGAATGCGTGTGAAGAGAGAGAAAGCGTGTGTGCGAGAGAGAGAATGTGTGTGTGCGAGAGAGAGAATGTGTGTGTGAGAGAGAGTGAGAATGCGTTTGCGAGAGAGAACATGCATGTGCGAGAGAGAGAGAATGAGTGTTAGAGAGAATGCGTGTCTGTGAGAGAGAGAATGCTTGTGCGAGAGAGAGAATGCGTGTTTAGAGCGATAATGCATTTGTGAGAGAGACACTGCGTGTGCGAGAGAGAGAGAGAATGCGTGTGTGCAAGAGAGAATGCGTGTGAGAGAGAGAGAATGCGTGTGTGCGAGAGAGAGAATGTGTGTGTGCGAGAGAGAGAATGTGTGTGTGAGAGAGAGTGAGAATGCGTTTGCGAGAGAGAACATGCATGTGCGAGAGAGAGAGAATGAGTGTTAAAGAGAATGCGTCAGTGAGAGAGAGAGAATGTGTACGTGAGAGAGAGAATGAGTGCGCGAGAAAGAGAATGCGTGCGTGAGAGAGAGAATGAGTGTGGAGAGAGAGAGCGAATGCGTGCGTGAGAGAGAGAATGAGTGTGCAAGAGAGAATGCGTGCGTGAGAGAGAGAATGCGTGCGTGAAAGAGAGAATGAGTGTGTGAGAGAGAGAATGCGTGCGAGAGAGATAATGCGATAGAGAGAATGCGTGCGTGAGAGAGAGAATGAGTGTGGAGAGAGAGAGCGAATGGGTGCATGAGAGAGAGAATGAGTGTGCAAGAGAGAATGCGTGCGTGAGAGAGAGAATGCGTGCGTGAAAGGGAGAATGAGTGTGTGAGAGAGAGAATGCGTGCGAGAGAGATAATGCGATAGAGAGAATGCGTGTGTGAGGGAGAGAATACAGGTGTGTGTGTGAGAGAGAGAATGTGTGTGTGAGAGTGAGAATGTGTATGAGAGAGAATGCGTGTGTGAGAGCGAATGTGTGTGTGAGAGACAGAATACGTGCGTGAGAGAGAGAATGTTTGTGAGAGAGAATGCGTGTGTGCGGGAGAGAGAATGCGTGTGTGAGAGAGAGAGAATGCGTGTGTGAGAGAGAATGCGTGTGCGTGTGAGAGAGAGAGAATGCATGTGTGAGAGAGACAGAGAGAATGCGTTTGTGAGAGAGAATGCGTATGGGTGTGAGAGAGAGAGAGAATGCGTGTGTGAGAGAGAATGCGTGTGCGTGTGAGAGAGAGAGAATGCGTGTGTGAGAGAGAGAGAATGCTTGTGCGAGAGAGAGAATGCGTGTGTAGAGCGATAATGCATTTGTGAGAGAGACACTGCGTGTGCGAGAGAGAGAGAGAATGCGTGTGTGCAAGAGAGAATGCGTGTGAGAGAGAGAGAATGCGTGTGTGAGAGAGATTGTTTGTGTGCGAGAGAGAGAGAGAATGCGTGTGTGCGAGAGAGAGAATGCGTGTGTGAGAGAGAGAGAGAATGTGTGTGTGAGAGAGGGAGAGAATGCGTGAGGAGAGAGAGAGGGAATGCGTGTGCGAGAGAGGGAGAGAATGCGTGTGTGCGTGAGAGAGAATGCGTGTGTGTGAGAGAGAGAGAATGCGTGTGTGAGAGAGCGAGAATGCGTGTGAGAGAGAGAATGTGTGTGTGAGAGAGAGAGAATGAGTGTGTATGAGAGACAGAGAACGTGTGTGTGAGAGAGAGAGAATGCGTGTGTGAGAGAAAGAGAGAATGTGTGTGATAGAGAGAGAGAATGCGTGTGTGCCAGAGAGAGAGTATGCGTGTGTTAGAGAGAGAATGCGTGTGTGAGAGAGAGCGAGAATGCGTGTGTGCGAGGGAGAGAGAATGCGTGTGTGACAGAGAGAGAGAATGCGTGTGAGAGAGAGAGTGCGTGTGTGAGAGAGAGAGAGGTGCGTGTGTGCGAGAGAGAATGCGTGTGCGAGAGAGCGAATGTGTGTGTGTGAGAGAGAATTTGCGTGTGTTTGAGAGAGAATCTGTGTGTGTGAGAGAATGTGTGTGAGAGAGAGAATGTGTGTGTGTGAGAGAGAATGTGTGTGTGAGAGTGAGAATGTGTGTATGAGAGAGAATGCGTGTGTGAGAGCGAATGTGTGTGTGAGAGACAGAATACGTGCGTTAGAGAGAGAGAATGTTTGTGAGAGAGAATGCGTGTGTGCGAGAGAGAGAATGCGTGTGTGAGAGAGAGAGAATGCGTGTGTGAGAGAGAATGCGTGTGCGTGTGAGAGAGAGAGAATGCATGTGTGAGAGAGACAGAGAGAATGCGTTTGTGAGAGAGAATGCGTATGGGTGTGAGAGAGAGAGAGAATGCGTGTGTGAGAGAGAGAGAATGCGTGTGTGAGAGAGAATGCGTGTGCGTGTGAGAGAGAGAGAATGCATGTGTGAGAGAGACAGAGAGAATGCGTTTGTGAGAGAGAATGCGTATGGGTGTGAGAGAGAGAGAGAATGCGTGTGTGAGAGAGAATGCGTGTGCGTGTGAGAGAGAGAGAATGCGTGTGTGAGAGAGAGAGAATGCTCGTGCGAGAGAGAGAATGCGTGTGTAGAGCGATAATGCATTTGGGAGAGAGACACTGAGTGTGCGAGAGAGAGAGAGAATGCGTGTGTGCAAGAGAGAATGCGTGTGAGAGAGAGAGAATGCGTGTGTGAGAGAATGAGTGTGTGAAAGAGAGAATTAGTGTGCAAGAGAGCGAATGCGTGCGTGAGAGAGAGAATGAGTGTGCGAGAGAGAGAGAATGTGTGCATGAGAGAGAGAATGAGTGTGTGAGAGAGAGAGGATTCGTGTTTTAGAGAGAGAGATTGCGTGTGTGCGAGAGAGAGAGAGAAAGTGTGTGTGCGAGAGAGAGAGTGCGTGTGTGTGAGAGAGAGAGAGCGCGCGTGTCAGAGAGAGAGAATGCGTGAGAGAGAGAATGCGTGTTTGTGAGATAGAGAGAATGAGTGTGAGAGAGAATGCGTGCGTGAGAGAGAAAGAATGCGTGCTTGAGAAAGAATGCGTGTGCGTGTGAGAGAGAGAGAATGCGTGTGTGAGAGAGAGAGAATGCTTGTGCGAGAGAGAGAACGCGTGTGTAGAGCGATAATGCTTTTGTGAGAGAGACACTGCGTGTGCGAGAGAGAGAGAGAATGCGTGTGTGCAAGAGAGAATGCGTGTGAGAGAGAGAGAATGCGTGTGTGAGAGAGATTGTTTGTGTGAGAGAGAGAGAGAGAATGCGTGTGTGCGAGAGAGAGAATGCGTGTGTGAGAGAGAGAGAGAATGCGTGTGTGAGAGAGGGAGAGAATGCGTGAGGAGAGAGAGAGGGAATGCGTGTGCGAGAGAGGGAGAGAATGCGTGTGTGCGTGAGAGAGAGAATGCGTGTGTGTGAGAGAGAGAGAATGCGTGTGTGAGAGAGCGAGAATGGGTGTGAGAGAGAGAATGTGTGTGTGAGAGAGAGAGAATGAGTGTGTATGAGAGACAGAGAACGTGTGTGAGAGAGAGAGAGAATGCGTGTGTGAGAGAAAGAGAGAATGTGTGTGATAGAGAGAGAGAATGCGTGTGTGCCAGAGAGAGAGTATGCGTGTGTGAGAGAGAGAATGCGTGTGTGAGAGAGAGCAAGAATGCGTGTGTGCGAGGGAGAGAGAATGCGTGTGTGAGAGAGAGACAGAATGCGTGTGAGAGAGAGAATGCGTGTGTGTGAGAGAGAGAGGTGCGTGTGTGCGAGAGAGAATGCGTGTGTGAGAGAGAGAGAATGCGTGTGAGAGAGAGAGAGAATGTGTGTGTGCGAGAGAGATAATGTGTGTGTGCGAGAGAGAGCATGTTTGTGTGTGAGAGAGAATGTGTGTGTGAGAGAGAGAATATGTGTGTGTGTGAGAGAAAGAGAGAATGTGTGTGTGTGAGAGAGAGAATGTGTGTGTGAGAGAGAGAATGTGTGTATGAGAGAGAATGCGTGTGTGAGAGCGAATGTGCGTGTGAGAGACAGAATACGTGCGTGAGAAAGAGAATGTTTGTGAGAGTGAATGCGTGTGTGCGAGAGAGAGAATGCGTGTGTGAGAGAGAGAGAATGCATGCGTGAGAGAGAATGCGTGTGCGTGTGAGAGAGAGAGAATGCATGTGTGAGAGAGACAGAGAGAATGCGTTTGTGAGAGAGAATGCGTATGGGTGTGAGAGAGAGAGAGAATGCGTGTGTGAGAGAGAATGCGTATGCGTGAGAGAGAGAGAGAATGCGTGTGTGAGAGAGAGAGAATGCTTGTGCGAGAGAGAGAATGCGTGTGTAGAGCGATAATGCATTTGTGAGAGAGACACTGTGTGTGCGAGAGAGAGAGAATGCGTGTGTGCAAGAGAGAATGCGTGTGAAGAGAGAGAAAGCGTGTGTGCGAGAGAGAGAATGTGTGTGTGCGAGAGAGAGAATGTGTGTGTGAGAGAGAGTGAGAATGCGTTTGCGAGAGAGAACATGCATGTGCGAGAGAGAGAGAATGAGTGTTAGAGAGAATGCGTGTCTGTGAGAGAGAGAATGCTTGTGCGAGAGAGAGAATGCGTGTTTAGAGCGATAATGCATTTGTGAGAGAGACACTGCGTGTGCGAGAGAGAGAGAGAATGCGTGTGTGCAAGAGAGAATGCGTGTGAGAGAGAGAGAATGCGTGTGTGCGAGAGAGAGAATGTGTGTGTGCGAGAGAGAGAATGTGTGTGTGAGAGAGAGTGAGAATGCGTTTGCGAGAGAGAACATGCATGTGCGAGAGAGAGAGAATGAGTGTTAAAGAGAATGCGTCAGTGAGAGAGAGAGAATGTGTACGTGAGAGAGAGAATGAGTGCGCGAGAAAGAGAATGCGTGCGTGAGAGAGAGAATGAGTGTGGAGAGAGAGAGCGAATGCGTGCGTGAGAGAGAGAATGAGTGTGCAAGAGAGAATGCGTGCGTGAGAGAGAGAATGCGTGCGTGAAAGAGAGAATGAGTGTGTGAGAGAGAGAATGCGTGCGAGAGAGATAATGCGATAGAGAGAATGCGTGCGTGAGAGAGAGAATGAGTGTGGAGAGAGAGAGCGAATGCGTGCATGAGAGAGAGAATGAGTGTGCAAGAGAGAATGCGTGCGTGAGAGAGAGAATGCGTGCGTGAAAGGGAGAATGAGTGTGTGAGAGAGAGAATGCGTGCGAGAGAGATAATGCGATAGAGAGAATGCGTGTGTGAGGGAGAGAATACAGGTGTGTGTGTGAGAGAGAGAATGTGTGTGTGAGAGTGAGAATGTGTATGAGAGAGAATGCGTGTGTGAGAGCGAATGTGTGTGTGAGAGACAGAATACGTGCGTGAGAGAGAGAATGTTTGTGAGAGAGAATGCGTGTGTGCGGGAGAGAGAATGCGTGTGTGAGAGAGAGAGAATGCGTGTGTGAGAGAGAATGCGTGTGCGTGTGAGAGAGAGAGAATGCATGTGTGAGAGAGACAGAGAGAATGCGTTTGTGAGAGAGAATGCGTATGGGTGTGAGAGAGAGAGAGAATGCGTGTGTGAGAGAGAATGCGTGTGCGTGTGAGAGAGAGAGAATGCGTGTGTGAGAGAGAGAGAATGCTTGTGCGAGAGAGAGAATGCGTGTGTAGAGCGATAATGCATTTGTGAGAGAGACACTGCGTGTGCGAGAGAGAGAGAGAATGCGTGTGTGCAAGAGAGAATGCGTGTGAGAGAGAGAGAATGCGTGTGTGAGAGAGATTGTTTGTGTGCGAGAGAGAGAGAGAATGCGTGTGTGCGAGAGAGAGAATGCGTGTGTGAGAGAGAGAGAGAATGTGTGTGTGAGAGAGGGAGAGAATGCGTGAGGAGAGAGAGAGGGAATGCGTGTGCGAGAGAGGGAGAGAATGCGTGTGTGCGTGAGAGAGAATGCGTGTGTGTGAGAGAGAGAGAATGCGTGTGTGAGAGAGCGAGAATGCGTGTGAGAGAGAGAATGTGTGTGAGAGAGAGAGAGAATGAGTGTGTATGAGAGACAGAGAACGTGTGTGTGAGAGAGAGAGAATGCGTGTGTGATTGAAAGAGAGAATGTGTGTGATAGAGAGAGAGAATGCGTGTGTGCCAGAGAGAGAGTATGCGTGTGTTAGAGAGAGAATGCGTGTGTGAGAGAGAGCGAGAATGCGTGTGTGCGAGGGAGAGAGAATGCGTGTGTGACAGAGAGAGAGAATGCGTGTGAGAGAGAGAGTGCGTGTGTGAGAGAGAGAGAGGTGCGTGTGTGCGAGAGAGAATGCGTGTGCGAGAGAGCGAATGTGTGTGTGTGAGAGAGAATTTGCGTGTGTTTGAGAGAGAATCTGTGTGTGTGAGAGAATGTGTGTGAGAGAGAGAATGTGTGTGTGTGAGAGAGAATGTGTGTGTGAGGGAGAGAATACATGTGTGTGTGTGTGAGAGAGAATGTGTGTGTGAGAGTGAGAATGTGTGTATGAGAGAGAATGCGTGTGTGAGAGCGAATGTGTGTGTGAGAGACAGAATACGTGCGTGAGAGAGAGAGAATGTTTGTGAGAGAGAATGCGTGTGTGCGAGAGAGAGAATGCGTGTGAGAGAGAGAGAGAATGCGTGTGTGAGAGAGAATGCGTGTGCGTGTGAGAGAGAGAGAATGCATGTGTGAGAGAGACAGAGAGAATGCGTTTGTGAGAGAGAATGCGTATGGGTGTGAGAGAGAGAGAGAATGCGTGTGTGAGAGAGAGAGAATGCGTGTGTGAGAGAGAATGCGTGTGCGTGTGAGAGAGAGAGAATGCATGTGTGAGAGAGACAGAGAGAATGCGTTTGTGAGAGAGAATGCGTATGGGTGTGAGAGAGAGAGAGAATGCGTGTGTGAGAGAGAATGCGTGTGCGTGTGAGAGAGAGAGAATGCGTGTGTGAGAGAGAGAGAATGCTCGTGCGAGAGAGAGAATGCGTGTGTAGAGCGATAATGCATTTGGGAGAGAGACACTGAGTGTGCGAGAGAGAGAGAGAATGCGTGTGTGCAAGAGAGAATGCGTGTGAGAGAGAGAGAATGCGTGTGTGAGAGAATGAGTGTGTGAAAGAGAGAATTAGTGTGCAAGAGAGCGAATGCGTGCGTGAGAGAGAGAATGAGTGTGCGAGAGAGAGAGAATGTGTGCATGAGAGAGAGAATGAGTGTGTGAGAGAGAGAGGATTCGTGTTTGAGAGAGAGAGATTGCGTGTGTGCGAGAGAGAGAGAGAAAGTGTGTGTGCGAGAGAGAGAGTGCGTGTGTGTGAGAGAGAGAGAGCGCGCGTGTCAGAGAGAGAGAATGCGTGAGAGAGAGAATGCGTGTTTGTGAGATAGAGAGAATGAGTGTGAGAGAGAATGCGTGCGTGAGAGAGAAAGAATGCGTGCTTGAGAAAGAATGCGTGTGCGTGTGAGAGAGAGAGAATGCGTGTGTGTGTGAGATAGAGAGAGAATGCGTGTGTGAGAGAGAATGCGTGTGCCTGTGAGAGAGAGAGAATGCGAGTCTGAGAGAGAGAATGCGTGTGTGAGAGAGAGATAATGCATGTGTGAGAGAGAGAATGCGTGTGTGTGAGAGAGAGAGAATGCGTGTGTGTGAGAGAGAATGCGTGTGAGAGAGAGAGAATGCGTTTGTGCGAGAGAGAGAATGCGTGTGTGTGAGAGAGAGAGAATGCGTGTGTGTGAGAGAGAGAGAATGCGTGTGTGTGAGAGAGAATGCGTGTGAGAGAGAGAGAATGCGTTTGTGCGAGAGAGAGAATGCGTGTGTGTGAGAGAGAGAGAATGCGTGTGTGTGAGAGAGAATGCGTGTGAGAGAGAGAGAATGCGTTTGTGCGAGAGAGAGAATGCGTGTGTGTGAGAGAGAGAGAATGCGTGTGTGTGCGAGAGAGAGAATGTGTGTGCGAGTGAGCGAATGTGTGTGTGTGTGAGAGAATGTGTGTGTGAGGTAGAGAATACAGGTGTGTGTGTGAGAGAGAGAATGTGTGTGTGAGAGTGAGAATGTGTATGAGAGAGAATGCGTGTGTGAGAGCGAATGTGTGTGTGAGAGACAGAATACGTGCGTGAGAGAGAGAATGTTTGTGAGAGAGAATGCGTGTGTGCGAGAGAGAGAATGCGTGTGTGAGAGAGAGAGAATGCGTGTGTGAGAGAGAATGCGTGTGCGTGTGAGAGAGAGAGAATGCATGTGTGAGAGAGACAGAGAGAATGCGTTTGTGAGAGAGAATGCGTATGGGTGTGAGAGAGAGAGAGAATGCGTGTGTGAGAGAGAATGCGTGTGCGTGTGAGAGAGAGAGAATGCGTGGGTGAGAGAGAGAGAATGCTTGTGCGAGAGAGAGAATGCGTGTGTAGAGCGATAATGCATTTGTGAGAGAGACACTGCGTGTGCGAGAGAGAGAGAGAATGCGTGTGTGCAAGAGAGAATGCGTGTGAGAGAGAGAGAATGCGTGTGTGAGAGAGATTGTTTGTGTGCGAGAGAGAGAGAGAATGCGTGTGTGCGAGAGAGAGAATGCGTGTGTGAGAGAGAGAGAGAATGCGTGTGTGAGAGAGGGAGAGAATGCGTGAGGAGAGAGAGAGGGAATGCGTGTGCGAGAGAGGGAGAGAATGCGTGTGTGCGTGAGAGAGAGAATGCGTGTGTGTGAGAGAGAGAATGCGTGTGTGAGAGAGCGAGAATGCGTGTGAGAGAGAGAATGTGTGTGAGAGAGTTAGAGAATGAGTGTGTATGAGAGACAGAGAACGTGTGTGTGTGAGAGAGAGAATGCGTGTGTGAGAGAAAGAGAGAATGTGTGTGAAAGAGAGAGAGAATGCGTGTGTGCCAGAGAGAGAGTATGCGTGTGTGAGAGAGAGAATGCGTGTGTGAGAGAGAGCGAGAATGCGTGTGTGCGAGGGAGAGAGAATGCGTGTGTGAGAGAGAGAGAGAATGCGTGTGAGAGAGAGAGTGCGTGTGTGAGAGAGAGAGAGGTGCGTGTGTGCGAGAGAGAATGCGTATGCGAGAGAGCGAATGTGTGTGTGTGAGAGAGAATTTGCGTGTGTGTGAGAGAGAATCTGTGTGTGTGAGAGAACGTGTGTGAGAGAGAGAATGTGTGTGTGAGAGAGAATGTGTGTGTGAGGGAGAGAATACATGTGTGTGTGTGAGAGAGAGAATGTGTGTGTGAGAGTGAGAATGTGTGTATGAGATGGAATGCGTGTGTGAGAGCGAATGTGTGTGTGAGAGACAGAATACATGCGTGAGAGAGAGAATGTTTGTGAGAGAGAATGCGTGTGTGCGAGAGAGAGAATGCGTGTGTGAGAGAGAGAGAATGTGTGTGTGAGAGAGAATGCGTGTGTGAGAGAGAATGCGTGTGCGTGTGAGAGAGAGAGAATGCATGTGTGAGAGAGACAGAGAGAATGCGTTTGTGAGAGAGAATGCGTATGGGTGTGAGAGAGAGAGAGAATGCGTGTGTGAGAGAGAGAGAATGCGTGTGTGAGAGAGAATGCGTGTTCGTGTGAGAGAGAGAGAATGCATGTGTGAGAGAGACAGAGAGAATGCGTTTGTGAGAGAGAATGCGTATGGGTGTGAGAGAGAGAGAGAATGCGTGTGTGAGAGAGAATGCGTGTGCGTGTGAGAGAGAGAGAATGCGTGTTTGAGAGAGAGAGAATGCTTGTGCGAGAGAGAGAATGCGTGTGTAGAGCGATAATGCATTTGTGAGAGAGACACTGAGTGTGCGAGAGAGAGAGAGAATGCGTGTGTGCAAGAGAGAATGCGTGTGAGAGAGAGAGAATGCGTGTGTGAGAGAGATTGTTTGTGTGCGAGAGAGAGGGAGAATGCGTGTGTGCGAGAGAGAGAATGCGTGTGTGAGAGAGAGAGAGAATGCGTGTGTGAGAGAGGGAGAGAATGCGTGAGGAGAGAGAGAGGGAATGCGTGTGCGAGAGAGGGAGAGAATGCGTGTGTGCGTGAGAGAGAGAATGCGTGTGTGAGAGAGAGAGAATGCGTATGTGAGAGAGCGAGAATGCGTGTGAGAGAGAGAATGTGTGTGTGAGAGAGAGAGAATGAGTGTGTATGAGAGACAGAGAACGTGTGAGTGTGAGAGAGAGAATGCGTGTGTGAGAGAAAGAGAGAATGTGTGTGATAGAGAGAGAGAATGCGTGTGTGCCAGAGAGAGAGTATGCGTGTGTTAGAGAGAGAATGCGTGTGTGAGAGAGAGCGAGAATGCGTGTGTGCGAGGGAGAGAGAATGCGTGTGTGAGAGAGAGAGAGAATGCGTGTGAGAGAGAGAGTGCGTGTGTGAGAGAGAGAGAGGTGCGTGTGTGCGAGAGAGAATGCGTGTGCGAGAGGGCGAATGTGTGTGTGTGAGAGAGAATTTGCGTGTGTGTGAGAGAGAATCTGTGTGTGGGAGAGAATGTGTGTGAGAGAGAGAATGTGTGTGTGTGAGAGAGAATGTGTGTGTGAGGGAGAGAATACATGTGTGTGTGTGAGAGAGAGAATGTGTGTGTGAGAGTGAGAATGTGTGTATGAGAGAGAATGCGTGTGTGAGAGCGAATGTGTGTGTGAGAGACAGAATACGTGCGTGAGAGAGAGAATGTTTGTGAGAGAGAATGCGTGTGTGCGAGAGAGAGAATGCGTGTGTGAGAGAGAGAGAATGCGTGTGTGAGAGAGAATGCGTGTGCGTGTGCGAGAGAGAGAATGCGTGAGTAGAGCGATAATGCATTTGTGAGAGAGACACTGCGTGTGCGAGAGAGAGAGAGAATGCGTGTGTGCAAGAGAGAATGCGTGTGAGAGAGAGAGAATGCGTGTGTGAGAGAGATTGTTTGTGTGCGAGAGAGAGAGAGAATGCGTGTGTGCGAGAGAATGCGTGTGTGAGAGAGAGAGAGAATGCGTGTGTGAGAATGAGTGTGTGAAAGATAGAATGAGTGTGCGAGAGAGAGAATGCGTGCGAGAGAGATAATGCGAGAGAGAGAATGCGTGCGTGAGAGAGAGAATTAGTGTGCAAGAGAGCGAATGCGTGCGTGAGAGAGAGAATGAGTGTGCGAGAGAGAGAGAATGTGTGCATGAGAGAGAGAATGAGTGTGTGAGAGAGAGAGGATTCGTGTTTGAGAGAGAGAGAATGCGTGTGTGCGAGAGAGAGAGAGAAAGTGTGTGTGCGAGAGAGAGAGTGCGTGTGTGTGAGAGAGAGAGAGCGCGCGTGTCAGAGAGAGAGAATGAGTGTGAGAGAGAATGCGTGCGTGAGAGAGAAAGAATGCGTGCTTGAGAGAGAATGCGTGTGCGTGTGAGAGAGAGAGAATGCGTGTGTGTGTGAGAGAGAGAGAGAATGCGTGTGTGAGAGAGAATGCGTGTGCCTGTGAGAGAGAGAGAATGCGTGTGTGAGAGAGAATGCGTGTGTGTGTGAGAGAGAGTGAATGCGTATGTGAGAGAGACAGAGAGAGAGAATGGGTGTGCGAGAGAGAGAATGCGTGTGTGAGAGAGAGATAATGCATGTGTGAGAGAGAGAATGCGTGTGTGTGAGAGAGAGAGAATGCGTGTGTGTGAGAGAGAATGCGTGTGAGAGAGGGAGAATGCGTTTGTGCGAGAGAGAGAATGCGTGTGTTTGAGAGAATGTGTGTGTGCGAGAGAGAGAATGTGTGTGCGAGAGAGCGAATGTGTGTGTGTGTGAGAGAATGTGTGTGTGAGGGAGAGAATACAGGTGTGTGTGTGAGAGAGAGAATGTGTGTGAGAGAGTGAGAATGTGTATGAGAGAGAATGCGTGTGTGAGAGCGAATGTGTGTGTGAGAGACAGAATACGTGCATGAGAGAGAGAATGTTTGTGAGAGAGAATGCGTGTGTGCGAGAGAGAGAATGCGTGTGTGAGAGAGAGAGAATGCGTGTGTGAGAGAGAATGCTTGTGCGTGTGAGAGATAGAGAATGCATGTGTGAGAGAGACAGAGAGAATGCGTTTGTGAGAGAGAATGCGTATGGGTGTGAGAGAGAGAGAGAATGCGTGTGTGAGAGAGAATGCGTGTGCGTGTGAGAGAGAGAGAATGCGTGTGTGAGAGAGAGAGAATGCTTGTGCGAGAGAGAGAATGCGTGTGTAGAGCGATAATGCATTTGTGAGAGAGACACTGCGTGTGCGAGAGAGAGAGAGAATGCGTGTGTGTGAGAGAGAGAGAATGCGTGTGTGAGAGAGCGAGAATGCGTCTGAGAGAGAGAAAGTGTGTGAGAGAGATAGAGAATGAGTGTGTATGAGAGACAGAGAACGTGTGTGTGTGAGAGAGAGAATGCGTGTGTGAGAGAAAGAGAGAATGTGTGTGATAGAGAGAGAGAATGCGTGTGTGCCAGAGAGAGAGTATGCGTGTGTGAGAGAGAGAATGCGTGTGTGAGAGAGAGCGAGAATGCGTGTGTGCGAGGGAGAGAGAATGCGTGTGTGAGAGAGAGAGAGAATGCGTGTGAGAGAGAGAGTGCGTGTGTGAGAGAGAGAGAGGTGCGTGTGTGCGAGAGAGAATGCGTATGCGAGAGAGCGAATGTGTGTGTGTGAGAGAGAATTTGCGTGTGTGTGAGAGAGAATCTGTGTGTGTGAGAGAACGTGTGTGAGAGAGAGAATGTGTGTGTGTGAGAGAGAATGTGTGTGTGAGGGAGAGAATACATGCGTGAGAGAGAGAATGTTTGTGAGAGAGAATGCGTGTGTGCGAGAGAGAGAATGCGTGTGTGAGAGAGAGAGAATGTGTGTGTGAGAGAGAATGCGTGTGTGAGAGAGAATGCGTGTGCGTGTGAGAGAGTGAGAATGCATGTGTGAGAGCGACAGAGAGAATGCGTTTGTGAGAGAGAATGCGTATGGGTGTGAGAGAGAGAGAGAATGCGTGTGTGAGAGAGAGAGAATGCGTGTGTGAGAGAGAATGCGTGTGCGTGTGAGAGAGAGAGAATGCATGTGTGAGAGAGACAGAGAGAATGCGTTTGTGAGAGAGAATGCGTATGGGTGTGAGAGAGAGAGAGAATGCGTGTGTGAGAGAGAATGCGTGTGCGTGTGAGAGAGAGAGAATGCGTGTGTGAGAGAGAGAGAATGCTTGTGCGAGAGAGAGAATGCGTGTGTAGAGCGACAATGCATTTGGGAGAGAGACACTGAGTGTGCGAGAGAGAGAGAGAATGCGTGTGTGCAAGAGAGAATGCGTGTGAGAGAGAGAGAATGCGTGTGTGAGAGAGATTGTTTGTGTGCGAGAGAGAGAGAGAATGCGTGTGTGCGAGAGAGAGAATGCGTGTGTGTGAGAGAGAGAGAATGCGTGTGTGTGAGAGAGAATGCGTGTGAGAGAGAGAGAATGCGTTTGTGCGAGAGAGAGAATGCGTGTGTTTGAGAGAATGTGTGTGTGCGAGAGAGAGAATGTGTGTGCGAGAGAGCGAATGTGTGTGTGTGTGAGAGAATGTGTGTGTGAGGGAGAGAATACAGGTGTGTGTGTGAGAGAGAGAATGTGTGTGTGAGAGTGAGAATGTGTATGAGAGAGAATGCGTGTGTGAGAGCGAATGTGTGTGTGAGAGACAGAATACGTGCATGAGAGAGAGAATGTTTGTGAGAGAGAATGCGTGTGTGCGAGAGAGAGAATGCGTGTGTGAGAGAGAGAGAATGCGTGTGTGAGAGAGAATGCTTGTGCGTGTGAGAGATAGAGAATGCATGTGTGAGAGAGACAGAGAGAATGCGTTTGTGAGAGAGAATGCGTATGGGTGTGAGAGAGAGAGAGAATGCGTGTGTGAGAGAGAATGCGTGTGCGTGTGAGAGAGAGAGAATGCGTGTGTGAGAGAGAGAGAATGCTTGTGCGAGAGAGAGAATGCGTGTGTAGAGCGATAATGCATTTGTGAGAGAGACACTGCGTGTGCGAGAGAGAGAGAGAATGCGTGTGTGCAAGAGAGAATGCGTGTGAGAGAGAGAGAATGCGTGTGTGAGAGAGATTGTTTGTGTGCGAGAGAGAGAGAGAGAATGCGTGTGTGCGAGAGAGAGAATGCGTGTGTGAGAGAGAGAGAGAATGCGTGTGTGAGAGAGGGAGAGAATGCGTGAGGAGAGAGAGAGGGAATGCGTGTGCGAGAGAGGGAGAGAATGCGTGTGTGCGTGAGAGAGAGAATGCGTGTGTGTGAGAGAGAGAGAATGCGTGTGTGAGAGAGCGAGAATGCGTGTGAGAGAGAGAATGTGTGTGAGAGAGAGAGAGAATGAGTGTGTATGAGAGACAGAGAACATGTGTGTGAGAGAGAGAGAATGCGTGTGTGAGAGAAAGAGAGAATGTGTGTGATAGAGAGAGAGAATGCGTGTGTGCCAGAGAGAGAGTATGCGTGTGTTAGAGAGAGAATGCGTGTGTGAGAGAGAGCGAGAATGCGTGTGTGCGAGGGAGAGAGAATGCGTGTGTGAGAGAGAGAGAGAATGCGTGTGAGAGAGAGAGTGCGTGTGTGAGAGAGAGAGAGGTGCGTGTGTGCGAGAGAGAATGCGTGTGCGAGAGAGCGAATGTGTGTGTGTGAGAGAGAATTTGCGTGTGTGTGAGAGAGAATCTGTGTGTGTGAGAGAACGTGTGTGAGAGAGAGAATGTGTGTGTGTGAGAGAGAATGTGTGTGTGAGGGAGAGAATACATGTGTGTGTGTGAGAGAGAGAATGTGTGTGTGAGAGTGAGAATGTGTGTATGAGAGAGAATGCGTGTGTGAGAGCGAATGTGTGTGTGAGAGACAGAATACATGCGTGAGAGAGAGAATGTTTGTGAGAGAGAATGCGTGTGTGCGAGAGAGAGAATGCGTGTGTGAGAGAGAGAGAATGCGTGTGTGAGAGAGAATGCGTGTGCGTGTGCGAGAGAGAGAATGCGTGTGTAGAGCGATAATGCATTTGTGAGAGAGACACTGCGTGTGCGAGAGAGAGAGAGAATGCGTGTGTGCAAGAGAGAATGCGTGTGAGAGAGAGAGAATGCGTGTGTGAGAGAGATTGTTTGTGTGCGAGAGAGAGAGAGAATGCGTGTGTGCGAGAGAATGCGTGTGTGAGAGAGAGAGAGAATGCGTGTGTGAGAATGAGTGTGTGAAAGATAGAATGAGTGTGCGAGAGAGAGAATGCGTGCGAGAGAGATAATGCGAGAGAGAGAATGCGTGCGTGAGAGAGAGAATTAGTGTGCAAGAGAGCGAATGCGTGCGTGAGAGAGAGAATGAGTGTGCGAGAGAGAGAGAATGTGTGCAAGAGAGAGAGAATGAGCGTGTGAGAGAGAGAGGATTCGTGTTTGAGAGAGAGAGAATGCGTGTGTGCGAGAGAGAGAGAGAAAGTGTGTGTGCGAGAGAGAGAGTGCGTGTGTGTGAGAGAGAGAGAGCGCGCGTGTCAGAGAGAGAGAATGCGTGAGAGAGAGAATGCGTGTTTGTGAGATAGAGAGAATGAGTGTGAGAGAGAATGCGTGCGTGAGAGAGAAAGAATGCGTGCTTGAGAGAGAATGCGTGTGCGTGTGAGAGAGAGAGAATGCGTGTGTGTGTGAGAGAGAGAGAGAATGCGTGTGTGAGAGAGAATGCGTGTGCCTGTGAGAGAGAGAGAATGCGTGTGTGAGAGAGAATGCGTGTGTGTGTGAGAGAGAGTGAATGCGTATGTGAGAGAGACAGAGAGAGAGAATGGGTGTGCGAGAGAGAGAATGCGTGTGTGAGAGAGAGATAATGCATGTGTGAGAGAGAGAATGCGTGTGTGTGAGAGAGAGAGAATGCGTGTGTGTGAGAGAGAATGCGTGTGAGAGAGAGAGAATGCGTTTGTGCGAGAGAGAGAATGCGTGTGTTTGAGAGAATGTGTGTGCGCGAGAGAGAGAATGTGTGTGCGAGAGAGCGAATGTGTGTGTGTGTGAGAGAATGTGTGTGTGAGGGAGAGAATACAGGTGTGTGTGTGAGAGAGAGAATGTGTGTGTGAGAGTGAGAATGTGTATGAGAGAGAATGCGTGTGTGAGAGCGAATGTGTGTGTGAGAGACAGAATACGTGCATGAGAGAGAGAATGTTTGTGAGAGAGAATGCGTGTGTGCGAGAGAGCGAATGTGTGTGTGTGTGAGAGAATGTGTGTGTGAGGGAGAGAATACAGGTGTGTGTGTGAGAGAGAGAATGTGTGTGTGAGAGTGAGAATGTGTATGAGAGAGAATGCGTGTGTGAGAGCGAATGTGTGTGTGAGAGACAGAATACGTGCATGAGAGAGAGAATGTTTGTGAGAGAGAATGCGTGTGTGCGAGAGAGAGAATGCGTGTGTGAGAGAGAGAGAATGCGTGTGTGAGAGAGAATGCTTGTGCATGTGAGAGATCGAGAATGCATGTGTGAGAGAGACAGAGAGAATGCGTTTGTGAGAGAGAATGCGTATGGGTGTGAGAGAGAGAGAGAATGCGTGTGTGAGAGAGAATGCGTGTGCGTGTGAGAGAGAGAGAATGCGTGTGTGAGAGAGAGAGAATGCTTGTGCGAGAGAGAGAATGCGTGTGTAGAGCGATAATGCATTTGTGAGAGAGACACTGCGTGTGCGAGAGAGAGAGAGAATGCGTGTGTGCAAGAGAGAATGCGTGTGAGAGAGAGAATGCGTGTGTGAGAGAGATTGTTTGTGTGCGAGAGAGAGAGAGAGAATGCGTGTGTGCGAGAGAGAGAATGCGTGTGTGAGAGAGAGAGAGAATGCGTGTGTGAGAGAGGGAGAGAATGCGTGAGGAGAGAGAGAGGGAATGCGTGTGCGAGAGAGGGAGAGAATGCGTGTGTGCGTGAGAGAGAGAATGCGTGTGTGTGAGAGAGAGAGAATGCGTGTGTGAGAGAGCGAGAATGCGTGTGAGAGAGAGAATGTGTGTGAGAGAGAGAGAGAATGAGTGTGTATGAGAGACAGAGAACATGTGTGTGAGAGAGAGAGAATGCGTGTGTCAGAGAAAGAGAGAATGTGTGTGATAGAGAGAGAGAATGCGTGTGTGCCAGAGAGAGAGTATGCGTGTGTTAGAGAGAGAATGCGTGTGTGAGAGAGAGCGAGAATGCGTGTGTGCGAGGGAGAGAGAATGCGTGTGTGACAGAGAGAGAGAATGCGTGTGAGAGAGAGAGTGCGTGTGTGAGAGAGAGAGAGGTGCGTGTGTGCGAGAGAGAATGCGTGTGCGAGAGAGCGAATGTGTGTGTGTGAGAGAGAATTTGCGTGTGTGTGAGAGAGAATCTGTGTGTGTGAGAGAACGTGTGTGAGAGAGAGAATGTGTGTGTGTGAGAGAATGCGTGTGTGAGAGCGAATGTGTGTGTGAGAGACAGAATACATGCGTGAGAGAGAGAATGTTTGTGAGAAAGAATGCGTGTGTGCGAGAGAGAGAATGCGTGTGTGAGAGAGAGAGAATGCGTGTGTGAGAGAGAATGCGTGTGCGTGTGAGAGAGAGAGAATGCATGTGTGAGAGAGACAGAGAGAATGCCTTTGTGAGAGAGAATGCGTATGGGTGTGAGAGAGAGAGAGAATGCGTGTGTGAGAGAGAGAGAATGCGTGTGTGAGAGAGAATGCGTGTGCGTGTGAGAGAGAGAGAATGCATGTGTGAGAGAGACAGAGAGAATGCGTTTGTGAGAGAGAATGCGTATGGGTGTGAGAGAGAGAGAGAATGCGTGTGTGAGAGAGAATGCGTGTGCGTGTGAGAGAGAGAGAATGCGTGTGTGAGAGAGAGAGAATGCTTGTGCGAGAGAGAGAATGCGTGTGTAGAGCGATAATGCATTTGTGAGAGAGACACTGAGTGTGCGAGAGAGAGAGAGAATGCGTGTGTGCAAGAGAGAATGCGTGTGAGAGAGAGAGAATGCGTGTGTGAGAGAGATTGTTTGTGTGCGAGAGAGAGAGAGAATGCGTGTGTGAGAGAGAGAGAGAATGCGTGTGTGCGAGAGAGAGAATGCGTGAGGAGAGAGAGAGGGAATGCGTGTGCGAGAGAGGGAGAGAATGCGTGTGTGCGTGAGAGAGAATGCGTGTGTGTGAGAGAGAGAGAATGCGTGTGTGAGAGAGCGAGAATGCGTGTGAGAGAGAGAATGTGTGTGAGAGAGAGAGAGAATGAGTGTGTATGAGAGACAGAGAACGTGTGTGTGAGAGAGAGAGAATGCGTGTGTGAGAGAAAGAGAGAATGTGTGTGATAGAGAGAGAGAATGCGTGTGTGCCAGAGAGAGAGTATGCGTGTGTTAGAGAGAGAATGCGTGTGTGAGAGAGAGCGAGAATGCGTGTCTGCGAGGGAGAGAGAATGCGTGTGTGACAGAGAGAGAGAATGCGTGTGAGAGAGAGAGTGCGTGTGTGAGAGAGAGAGAGGTGCGTGTGTGCGAGAGAGAATGCGTGTGCGAGAGAGCGAATGTGTGTGTGTGAGAGAGAATTTGCGTGTGTTTGAGAGAGAATCTGTGTGTGTGAGAGAATGTGTGTGAGAGAGAGAATGTGTGTGTGAGAGAATGTGTGTGTGAGGGAGAGAATACATGTGTGTGTGTGTGAGAGAGAATGTGTGTGTGAGAGTGAGAATGTGTGTATGAGAGAGAATGCGTGTGTGAGAGCGAATGTGTGTGTGAGAGACAGAATACGTGCGTGAGAGAGAGAATGTTTGTGAGAGAGAATGCGTGTGTGCGAGAGAGAGAATGCGTGTGTGAGAGAGAGAGAATGCGTGAGGAGAGAGAGAGGGAATGCGTGTGCGAGAGAGGGAGAGAATGCGTGTGTGCGTGAGAGAGAGAATGCGTGTGTGTGAGAGAGAGAGAATGCGTATGTGAGAGAGCGAGAATGCGTGTGAGAGAGAGAATGTGTGTGTGAGAGAGAGAGAATGAGTGTGTATGAGAGACAGAGAACGTGTGTGTGTGAGAGAGAGAATGCGTGTGTGAGAGAAAGAGAGAAAGTGTGTGATAGAGAGAGAGAATGCGTGTGTGCCAGAGAGAGAGTATGCGTGTGTTAGAGAGAGAATGCGTGTGTGAGAGAGAGCGAGAATGCGTGTGTGCGAGGGAGAGAGAATGCGTGTGTGACAGAGAGAGAGAATGCGTGTGAGAGAGAGAGTGCGTGTGTGAGAGAGAGAGAGGTGCGTGTGTGCGAGAGAGAATGCGTGTGCGAGAGAGCGAATGTGTGTGTGAGAGAGAATTTGCGTGTGTGTGAGAGAGAATCTGTGTGTGGGAGAGAATGTGTGTGAGAGAGAGAATGTGTGTGTGTGTGAGAGAATGTGTGTGTGAGGGAGAGAATACATGTGTGTGTGTGAGAGAGAGAATGTGTGTGTGAGAGTGAGAATGTGTGTATGAGAGAGAATGCGTGTGTGAGAGCGAATGTGTGTGTGAGAGACAGAATACGTGCGTGAGAGAGAGAATGTTTGTGAGAGAGAGAGAGAATGCGTGTGTGAGAGAGAATGCGTGTGCGTGTGAGAGAGAGAGAATGCATGTGTGAGAGAGACAGAGAGAATGCGTTTGTGAGAGAGAATGCGTATGGGTGTGAGAGAGAGAGAGAATGCGTGTGTGAGAGAGAGAGAATGCGTGTGTGAGAGAGAATGCGTGTGCGTGTGAGAGAGAGAGAATGCATGTGTGAGAGAGAAAGAGAGAATGCGTTTGTGAGAGAGAATGCGTATGGGTGTGAGAGAGAGAGAGAATGCGTGTGTGAGAGAGAATGCGTGTGCGTGTGAGAGAGAGAGAATGCGTGTGTGAGAGAGAGAGAATGCTTGTGCGAGAGAGAGAATGCGTGTGTAGAGCGATAATGCATTTGTGAGAGAGACACATAGTGTGCGAGAGAGAGAGAGAATGCGTGTGTGCAAGAGAGAATGCGTGTGAGAGAGAGAGAATGCGTGTGTGAGAGAGATTGTTTGTGTGCGAGAGAGAGAGAGAATGCGTGTGTGCGAGAGAGAGAATGCGTGTGTGAGAGAGAGAGAGAATGCGTGTGTGAGAGAGGGAGAGAATGCGTGAGGAGAGAGAGAGGGAATGCGTGTGCGAGAGGGAGAGAATGCGTGTGTGCGTGAGAGAGAGAATGCGTGTGTGTGAGAGAGAGAGAATGCGTATGTGAGAGAGCGAGAATGCGTGTGAGAGAGAGAATGTGTGTGTGAGAGAGAGAGAATGAGTGTGTATGAGAGACAGAGAACGTGTGTGTGTGAGAGAGAGAATGCGTGTGTGAGAGAAAGAGAGAATGTGTGTGATAGAGAGAGAGAATGCGTGTGTGCCAGAGAGAGAGTATGCGTGTGTTAGAGAGAGAATGCGTGTGTGAGAGAGAGCGAGAATGCGTGTGTGCGAGGGAGAGAGAATGCGTGTGTGAGAGAGAGAGAGAATGCGTGTGAGAGAGAGAGTGCGTGTGTGAGAGAGAGAGAGGTGCGTGTGTGCGAGAGAGAATGCGTGTGCGAGAGAGCGAATGTGTGTGTGTGAGAGAGAATTTGCGTGTGTGTGAGAGAGAATCTGTGTGTGTGAGGGAATGTGTGTGAGAGAGAGAATGTGTGTGTGTGAGAGAGAATGTGTGTGTGAGCGAGAGAATACCTGTGTGTGTGTGAGAGAGAGAATGTGTGTGTGAGAGTGAGAATGTGTGTATGAGAGAGAATGCGTGTGTGAGAGCGAATGTGTGTGTGAGAGACAGAATACGTGCGTGAGAGAGAGAATGTTTGTGAGAGAGAATGCGTGTGTGCGAGAGAGAGAATGCGTGTGTGAGAGAGAGAGAATGCGTGTGTGAGAGAGAATGCCTGTGCGTGTGAGAGAGAGAGAATGCGTTTGTGAGAGAGAATGCGTATGGGTGTGAGAGAGAGAGAGAATGCGTGTGTGAGAGAGAATGCGTGTGCGTGTGAGAGGGAGAGAATGCGTGTGTGAGAGAGAGAGAATGCTTGTTCGAGAGAGAGAATGCGTGTGTAGAGCGATAATGCATTTGTGAGAGAGACACTGCGTGTGCGAGAGAGAGAGAGAATGCGTGTGTGCAAGAGAGAATGCGTGTGAGAGAGAGAGAATGCGTGTGTGAGAGAGATTGTTTGTGTGCGAGAGAGAGAGAGAATGCGTGTGTGCGAGAGAATGCGTGTGTGAGAGAGAGAGAGAATGCGTGTGTGTGAGAGGGAGAGAATGCGTGAGGAGAGAGAGAGGGAATGCGTGTGCGAGAGAGGGAGAGAATGCGTGTGAGCGTGAGAGAGAGAATGCGTGTGTGTGAGAGAGAGAGAATGCGTGTGTGAGAGAGCGAGAATGCGTGTGAGAGAGAGAATGTGTGTGTGTGAGAGAGAATTTGCGTGTGTGTGAGAGAGAATCTGTGTGTGTGAGGGAATGTGTGTGAGAGAGATAATGTGTGTGTGTGAGAGAGAATGTGTGTGTGAGCGAGAGAATACATGTGTGTGTGTGAGAGAGAGAATGTGTGTGTGAGAGTGAGAATGTGTGTATGAGAGAGAATGCGTGTGTGAGAGCGAATGTGTGTGTGAGAGACAGAATACGTGCGTGAGAGAGAGAATGTTTGTGAGAGTGAATGCGTGTGTGCGAGAGAGAGAATGCGTGTGTGAGAGAGAGAGAATGCGTGTGTGAGAGAGAATGCGTGTGCGTGTGAGAGAGAGAGAATGCATGTGTGAGAGAGACAGAGAGAATGCGTTTGTGAGAGAGAATGCGTATGGGTGTGAGAGAGAGAGAGAATGCGTGTGTGAGAGAGAATGCGTGTGCGTGTGAGAGGGAGAGAATGCGTGTGTGTGAGAGAGAGAATGCTTGTGCGAGAGAGAGAATGCGTGTGTAGAGCGATAATGCATTTGTGAGAGAGACACTGCGTGTGCGAGAGAGAGAGAGAATGCGTGTGTGCAAGAGAGAATGCGTGTGAGAGAGAGAGAATGCGTGTGTGAGAGAGATTGTTTGTGTGCGAGAGAGAGAGAGAATGCGTGTGTGCGAGAGAATGCGTGTGTGAGAGAGAGAGAATGCCTGTGTGAGAGAATGAGTGTGTGAAAGATAGAATGAGTGTGCGAGAGAGAGAATGCGTGCGAGAGAGATAATGCGAGAGAGAGAATGCGTGCGTGAGAGAGAGAATTAGTGTGCAAGAGAGTGAATGCGTGCGTGAGAGAGAGAATGAGTGTGCGAGAGAGAGAGAATGTGTGCATGAGAGAGAGAATGAGTGTGTGAGAGAGAGAGGATTCGTGTTTGAGAGAGAGAGATTGCGTGTGTGCGAGAGAGAGAGAGAAAGTGTGTGTGCGAGAGAGAGAGTGCGTGTGTGTGAGAGAGAGAGAGCGCGCGTGTCAGAGAGAGAGAATGCGTGAGAGAGAGAATGCGTGTTTGTGAGATAGAGAGAATGAGTGTGAGAGAGAATGCGTGCGTGAGAGAGAAAGAATGCGTGCTTGAGAGAGAATGCGTGTGCGTGTGAGAGAGAGAGAATGCGTGTGTGTGTGAGAGAGAGAGAGAATGCGTGTGTGAGAGAGAATGCGTGTGCCTGTGAGAGAGAGAGAATGCGTGTGTGAGAGAGAATGCGTGTGTGTGTGTGAGAGAGAGTGAATGCGTATGTGAGAGAGACAGAGAGAGAGAATGGGTGTGCGAGAGAGAGAATGCGTGTGTGAGAGAGAGATAATGCATGTGTGAGAGAGAGAATGCGTGTGTGTGAGAGAGAGAGAATGCGTGTGTGTGAGAGAGAATGCGTGTGAGAGAGAGAGAATGCGTTTGTGCGAGAGAGAGAATGCGTGTGTTTGAGAGAATGTGTGTGTGCGAGAGAGAGAATGTGTGTGCGAGAGAGCGAATGTGTGTGTGTGTGTGAGAATGTGTGTGTGAGGGAGTGAATACAGGTGTGTGTGTGAGAGAGAGAATGTGTGTGTGAGAGTGAGAATGTGTATGAGAGAGAATGCGTGTGTGAGAGCGAATGTGTGTGTGAGAGACAGAATACGTGCGTGAGAGAGAGAATGTTTGTGAGAGAGAATGCGTGTGTGCGAGAGAGAGAATGCGTGTGTGAGAGAGAGAGAATGCGTGTGTGAGAGAGAATGCGTGTGCGTGTGAGAGAGAGAGAATGCATGTGTGAGAGAGACAGAGAGAATGCGTTTGTGAGAGAGAATGCGTATGTGTGTGAGAGAGAATGCATGTGCGTGTGAGAGAGAGAGAATGCGTGTGTGAGAGAGAGAGAATGCTTGTGCGAGAGAGAGAATGCGTGTGTAGAGCGATAATGCATTTGTGAGAGAGACACTGAGTGTGCGAGAGAGAGAGAGAATGCGTGTGTGCAAGAGAGAATGCGTGTGAGAGAGAGAGAATGCGTGTGTGAGAGAGATTGTTTGTGTGCGAGAGAGAGAGAGAATGCGTGTGTGCGAGAGAGAGAATGCGTGTGTGAGAGAGAGAGAGAATGCGTGTGTGAGAGAGGGAGAGAATGCGTGAGGAGAGAGAGAGGGAATGCGTGTGCGAGAGAGGGAGAGAATGCGTGTGTGCGTGAGAGAGAGAATGCGTGTGTGTGAGAGAGAGAGAATGCGTATGTGAGAGAGCGAGAATGCGTGTGAGAGAGAGAATGTGTGTGTGAGAGAGAGAGAATGAGTGTGTATGAGAGACAGAGAACGTGTGTGTGTGAGAGAGAGAATGCGTGTGTGAGAGAAAGAGAGAATGTGTGTGATAGAGAGAGAGAATGCGTGTGTGCCAGAGAGAGAGTATGCGTGTGTTAGAGAGAGAATGCGTGTGTGAGAGAGAGCGAGAATGCGTGTGTGCGAGGGAGAGAGAATGCGTGTGTGAGAGAGAGAGAGAATGCGTGTGAGAGAGAGAGTGCGTGTGTGAGAGAGAGAGAGGTGCGTGTGTGCGAGAGAGAATGCGTGTGCGAGAGAGCGAATGTGTGTGTGTGAGAGAGAATTTGCGTGTGTGTGAGAGAGAATCTGTGTGTGTGAGGGAATGTGTGTGAGAGAGAGAATGTGTGTGTGTGAGAGAGAATGTGTGTGTGAGCGAGAGAATACCTGTGTGTGTGTGAGAGAGAGAATGTGTGTGTGAGAGTGAGAATGTGTGTATGAGAGAGAATGCGTGTGTGAGAGCGAATGTGTGTGTGAGAGACAGAATACGTGCGTGAGAGAGAGAATGTTTGTGAGAGAGAATGCATGTGTGCGAGAGAGAGAATGCGTGTGTGAGAGAGAGAGAATGCGTGTGTGAGAGAGAATGCGTGTGCGTGTGAGAGAGAGAGAATGCGTTTGTGAGAGAGAATGCGTATGGGTGTGAGAGAGAGAGAGAATGCGTGTGTGAGAGAGAATGCGTGTGCGTGTGAGAGGGAGAGAATGCGTGTGTGTGAGAGAGAGAATGCTTGTGCGAGAGAGAGAATGCGTGTGTAGAGCGATAATGCATTTGTGAGAGAGACACTGCGTGTGCGAGAGAGAGAGAGAGAATGCGTGTGTGCAAGAGAGAATGCGTGTGAGAGAGAGAGAATGCGTGTGTGAGAGAGATTGTTTGTGTGCGAGAGAGAGAGAGAATGCGTGTGTGCGAGAGAATGCGTGTGTGAGAGAGAGAGAGAATGCGTGTGTGTGAGAGGGAGAGAATGCGTGAGGAGAGAGAGAGGGAATGCGTGTGCGAGAGAGGGAGAGAATGCGTGTGTGCATGAGAGAGAGAATGCGTGTGTGTGAGAGAGAGAGAATGCGTGTGTGAGAGAGCGAGAATGCGTGTGAGAGAGAGAATGTGTGTGTGAGAGAGAGAGAATGAGTGTGTGTGAGAGACAGAGAATGTGTGTGTGAGAGAGAGAGAATGCGTGTGTGAGAGAAAGAGAGAATGTGTGTGATAGAGAGAGAGAATGCGTGTGTGCCAGAGAGAGAGTATGTGTGTTTGAGAGAGAGAATGCGTGTGTGAGAGAGAGCGAGAATGCGTGTGTGCGAGGGAGAGAGAATGCGTGTGTGAGAGAGAGAGAGAATGCGTGTGAGAGAGAGAATGCGTGTGTGAGAGAGAGAGAGGTGCGTGTGTGCGAGAGAGAATGCGTGTGTGAGAGAGAGAGAATGCGTGTGAGAGAGAGAGAAAATGCGTGTGTGCGAGAGAGAGAATGAGTGTTAGAGAGAGAGAGCATGTTTCTGTGTGAGAGAGAATGTGTGTGTGAGAGAGAGAATATGTGTGTGTGTGAGAGAAAGAGAGAATGTGTGTGTGTGAGAGAGAGAATGTGTGTGTGAGAGAGAGAATGTGTGTATGAGAGAGAATGCGTGTGTGAGAGCGAATGTGTGTGTGAGAGACAGAATACGTGCGTGAGAGAGAGAATGTTTGTGAGAGTGAATGCGTGTGTGCGAGAGAGAGAATGCGTGTGTGAGAGAGAGAGAATGCGTGTGTGAGAGAGAATTCGTGTGCGTGTGAGAGAGAGAGACTGCATGTGTGAGAGACAGAGAGAATGCGTTTGTGAGCGAGAATGCGTATGCGTGTGTGCGTGAGAGAGAGAATGCGTGTGTGCGAGAGAGAGAGTGCGTGTGTGCGAGTGAGAGAATGCACGCGTGTGAGAGAGAGAATGTGTGTGTGCAAGAGAGAGAATGTATGTGTGAGAGAGAGTGAGAATGCGTGTGCGAGAGAGAACATGCATGTGCGGGAGAGAGAGAATGAGTGTTAGAGAGAATGCGTCTGTGAGAGAGAGAGAATGTGTACGTGAGAGAGAGAATGAGTGCACGAGAGAGAGAATGCGTGCGTGAGAGAGAGAATGAGTGTGGAGAGAGAGAGTGAATGCGTGCGTGAGAGAGAATGAGTGTGTGAAAGATAGAATGAGTGTGCGAGAGAGAGAATGCGTGCGAGAGAGATAATGCGAGAAAGAGAATGCGTGCGTGAGAGAGAGAATTAGTGTGCAAGAGAGCGAATGCGTGTGTGTGAGAGAGAGAGAGAGAATGCGTGTGCGAGAGAGAGAATGCGTGTGTAGAGCGATAATGCGTGTGTGAGAGAGAGAATGCGTGTGAGAGAAAGAGAGAATGCGTGTGTGCGAGAGAGACAATGTGTGTGTGCGAGAGAGAGGATGTGTGTGTGAGAGAGAGTGAGAATGCGTGTGCGAGAGAGAACATGCATGTGCGAGAGAGAGAGAATGTGTGTTAGAGGGAATGTGTCTGTGAGAGAGAGAGAATGTGTACGTGAGAGAGTGAATGAGTTTGGAGAGAGAGAGCGAATGCGTGTGTGTGAGAGAGAATGCGTGCGTGAGAGAGTGAATGAGTGTGGAGAGAGAGAATGAGTGTGTGAGCGAGAGAGGATTCGTGTGTGAGAGAGAGAGAATGCGTGTGTGCGTGAGAGAGAGAATGCGTGTGTGCGAGAGAGAGAATGTGTGAGAGAGAGAATGCGTGTGTGTGAGAGACAGAGAATGAGTGTGAGAGAGAATGCGTGTGTGCAAGAGAGAGAATGCTTGAAAGAGAGAGAATGCGTGTGTGACAGAATGCGTGTGTGCGAGAGAGAGAATGCGTGAGAGAGAGAGAATTCGTGTGTGAGAGGGAGAGAATTAGTGTGAGAGAGAATGCTTGTGTGCGAGAGAGAGAATGCGTGTGTGCGAGAGAGAATGCATGTGTGAGAGAGAGAATGCGTGTGTGCCAGAAAGAGAGAATGCGTGTGTGCAGAGAGAGAGAATGCGTGTGTGCGAGAGAGAGAATGCGTGTGTGAGAGCGAGAGAATGCGTGTGTGAGAGAGAATGCGTGTGCGTGTGTGAGAGAGAGAATGCGTGTGTGAGAGAGAGAATGCGTGTGCAAGAGAGAGAATGCGTGTGTAGAGAGATAATGCGTGTGTGAGAGAGAGAATGCGTGTGAGAGAGAGAGAGAATGCGTGTGTGCGAGAGAGACAATGTGTGTGTGCGAGAGAGAGGATGTGTGTGTGAGAGAGAGTGAGAATGCGTGTGCGAGAGAGAACATGCATGTGCGAGAGAGAGAGAATGTGTGTTAGAGAGAATGCGTCTGTGTGAGAGAGAGAATGTGTACGTGAGAGAGTGAATGAGTTTGGAGAGAGAGAGCGAATTCATGTGTCTGAGAGAGAATGCGTGCGTGAGAGAGTGAATGAGTGTGGAGAGAGAGACTGAGTGTGTGAGCTAGAGAGGATTCGTGTGTGAGAGAGAGAGAATGCGTGTGTGCGTGAGAGAGGATGTGTGAGAGACAGAGAATGAGTGTGAGAGAGAATGCGTGTGTGCAAGAGAGAGAATGCTTGAAAGAGAGAGAATGCGTGTGTGAGAGAATGCGTGTGTGCGAGAGAGAGAATGCGTGAGAGAGAGAGAATGCGTGTGTGAGAGAGAGAGAATTATTGTGAGCGAGAATGCTTGCGTGCGAGAGAGAGAATGCGTGTGTGCGAGAGACAATGCATGTGTGAGGGAGAGAATGCGTGTTTCCGAGAGAGAGAGAATGCGTGTCTGTGTGAAAGAGAGAATGATTGTGTGAGAGATGAGAATGCGTTAGTGAGAGAGAGAATGTGTGTGTGTGTGTGTGAGAGAGAGAATGAGTGTGAGAGATAATGCGAATGTGAGAGAGAGAGAATGTGTGTGTGAGAGAGAGAGAATGCGTGTGCCAGAGATAGAGAATGCGTGTGTGCGAGAGAGAGAGAAAGCGTGTGTGCGTGAGAGAGAATGCGTGTGAGAGAGAGAATGCGTTTGTGAGAGAGAGAATGTGTGTGTGTGAGAGAGAAAATAAGTGTGAGAGAGAAAGCGTGTGTGAGAGAGAGAGAATGCGTGAGAGAGAGAATGCGTGTGTGCGAGAGAGAGAGAATGTGTGTGTGTGTGAGAGAGAGAATGCGTGTGTGTGTGAGAGAGAGATGAGTGTGAGAGAGAATGCGTGTGTGAGAGAATGCGTGTGTGAGAGAGAGAGAATACATGTGTGTGAGAGAGAATGTGTGTGTGTGAGAGAGAAGGAATGTGTGTGTGTGAGAGAGAGAATGTGTGTGAGAGAGAGAATGTGTGTGTGAGAGAGAGAATGTGTGTGTGAGAGAGAGAATGTGTGTGTGTGTGAGAGAGAATGTGTGTGTGAGAGAGAATGTGTGTGTGTGAGAGAGAGAATGCGAGTGTGTGTGTGAGAGAGAATGTGTGTGTGAGAGAGAGAATGTGTGTGAGATAGAGAATGTGTGTGTGTGAGAGAGAGAGAATGTGTGTGTGAGAGAGAGAATGCGTGTGTGAGAGAGAGAGAATGTGTGTGTGAGAGAGAGAATGTGTGTGTGTGAGAGAGAATGTGTGTGTGTGAGAGAGAGAGAATGTGTGTGTGTGAGATAGAGAATACGTGTGTGTGTGAGAGAGAATGTGTGTGTGAGAGAGAGAATACGTGTGTGTGAGAGAGAATGTATGTGTGTGAGAGAGAGAATGTGTGTGTGTGAGAGAGAGAATGTGTGTGTGTGAGAGAGAGAATGTGTGTGTGAAAGAGAGAATGCGTCTGTGAGAGAGAGAATGTGTGTGTGTGAGAGAGAAAGTGTGTGTGAGAGAGAATGTGTGTGTGAGAGAGAGAGAATGTGTGTGTGAGAGAGAATGTGTGTGTGTGTGAGAGAATGTGTGTGTGAGAGAGAGAATACGTGTATGAGTGAGAGAGAATGTGTGTGTGTGTGAGAGAGAGAATGTGTGTGCGAGAGAGAATGTGTCTGTGAGTGAGAGAATACGTGTGTGTGAGAGAGAGAATGTGTGTGTGTGTGAGAGAGAATGTGTGTGTGAGAGAAAATGTGTGTGTGAGAGAGCGAATGTGTGTGTGTGAGAGAGAGAATGTGTGTGTGAAAGAGAGAATGCGTCTGTGAGAGAGAGAATGTGTGTGTGTGAGAGAGAATGTGTGTGTGTGAGAGAGAGAATGTGTCTGTGTCAGAGGGAGAATGTGTGTGTGAGAGAGAATGTGTGTGTGTGAGAGAGAGAATGCGTGTGTGAGGGAAAATGTGTGTGTGTGAGAGAGAATGTGTGTGTGAGAGAGAGAATGTGTGTGTGTGAGGGAGAATGTGTGTGAGAGAGAGAATGTTTGTGAGAGAGATTGCGTGTGTGCGAGAGAGAGAATGCGTGTGTGAGAGAGAGAGAATGCGTGTCTGAGAGAGAATGCTTGTGCGTGTGAGAGAGAGAGAATGCGTGTGTGATAGAGAGAGAGAGAATGCGTGTGTGAGAGAGAATGTGTGTGTGTGTGAGAGAGAATGTGTCTATGTGAGAGAGAGAATGTGTGTGTGTGAGAGAATGTGTTTGTGTGAGAGAGAGAATGCGTGTGTGAGGGAAAATGTGTGTGTGAGAGAGAGAACGTGTGTGTGTGAGAGAGAATGTGTGTGTGTGAGAGAGAATGTGTGTGAGAGAGAGAATGTTTGTGAGAGAGATTGCGTGTGTGCGAGAGTGAGAATGCATGTGTGAGAGAGTGAGAATGCGTGTGTGAGAGAGAATGCTTGTGCGTGTGAGAGAGAGAGAATGCGTGTGTGATAGAGAGAGAGAGAGAATGCGTGTGTGTGAGAGAATGTGTGTGTGTGAGAGAGAGAATGTGTCTGTGTGAAAGAGAGAATGTATGAGTGTGAGAGAATGTGTGTGTGTGAGAGAGAGAATGCGTGTGTGAGAGAGAGAGAATGCGTGTGTGCGAGAGAGAGAATGCGTGTGTGGGAGAGAGAGAATGTGTGTGTGCGAGAGAGAGAATGTGTGTGCGAAAGAGCGAATGTGTGTGTGTGAGAGAGAGTTTGTGTGTGTGTGAGAGAGAATGTGTGTGTGTGTGGGAATGTGTGTGTGAGAGAGAATGTGTGTGTGTGAGAGAGAATGTGTGTGTGAGGGAGAGAATACATGTGTGTGTGTGAGAGAGAGAATGTGTGTGTAGAGTGAGAATGTGTGTATGAGAGAGAATGCGTGTGTGAGAGAGAAACTGTTTGTGAGAGAGAGAATACGTGCGTGATGCAGAGAATGTTTGTGAGAGAGAATGCGTGTGTGCGAGAGAGAGAATGCGTGTGTGAGAGAGAGAGAATGCGTGTGTGAGAGAGAATGCGTGTGTGTGTGAGAGAGAGAGAGAATGCGTGTGCGAGAGAGAGAATGCGTGTGTAGAGAGAGAATGCGTGTGTGAGAGAGAGAATGCGTGTGAGAGAGAGAGAGAATGCGTGTGTGCGAGACAGACAATGTGTGTGTGCGAGAGAGAGGATGTGTGTGTGTGAGAGAGTGAGAATGCGTGTGCGAGAGAGAGAGAATGTGTGTTAGAGAGAATGCGTCTGTGAGAGAGAGAGAATGTGTACGTGAGAGAGTGAATGAGTTTGGAGAGAGACAGCGAATGCGTGTGTGTGAGAGAGAATGCGTGCGTGAGAGAGTGAATGAGTGTGGAGAGAGAGACTGAGTGTGTGAGCGAGAGAGGATTCGTGTGTGAGAGAGAGAGAATGCGTGTGTGAGAGAGAGAATGTGTGTGTGTGAGAGAGAATGTGTGTGTGTGAGAGAGAGAGAATGTGTGTGTGTGAGATAGAGAATACGTGTGTGTGTGAGAGAGAATGTGTGTGTGAGAGAGAGAATACGTGTGTGTGAGAGAGAATGTATGTGTGTGAGAGAGAGAATGTGTGTGTGTGAGAGAGAGAATGTGTGTGTGTGAGAGAGAGAATGTGTGTGTGTGAGAGAGAATGTGTGTGTGTGAGAGAGAGAGAATGTGTGTGTGTGAGATAGAGAATACGTGTGTGTGTGAGAGAGAATGTGTGTGTGAGAGAGAGAATACGTGTGTGTGAGAGAGAATGTATGTGTGTGAGAGAGAGAATGTGTGTGTGTGAGAGAGAGAATGTGTGTGTGTGAGAGAGAGAATGTGTGTGTGAAAGAGAGAATGCGTCTGTGAGAGAGAGAATGTGTGTGTGTGAGAGAGAAAGTGTGTGTGAGAGAGAATGTGTGTGTGAGAGAGAGAGAATGTGTGTGTGAGAGAGAATGTGTGTGTGTGTGAGAGAATGTGTGTGTGAGAGAGAGAATACGTGTATGAGTGAGAGAGAATGTGTGTGTGTGTGAGAGAGAGAATGTGTGTGCGAGAGAGAATGTGTCTGTGAGTGAGAGAATACGTGTGTGTGAGAGAGAGAATGTGTGTGTGTGTGAGAGAGAATGTGTGTGTGAGAGAAAATGTGTGTGTGAGAGAGCGAATGTGTGTGTGTGAGAGAGAGAATGTGTGTGTGAAAGAGAGAATGCGTCTGTGAGAGAGAGAATGTGTGTGTGTGAGAGAGAATGTGTGTGTGTGAGAGAGAGAATGTGTCTGTGTCAGAGGGAGAATGTGTGTGTGAGAGAGAATGTGTGTGTGTGAGAGAGAGAATGCGTGTGTGAGGGAAAATGTGTGTGTGTGAGAGAGAATGTGTGTGTGAGAGAGAGAATGTGTGTGTGTGAGGGAGAATGTGTGTGAGAGAGAGAATGTTTGTGAGAGAGATTGCGTGTGTGCGAGAGAGAGAATGCGTGTGTGAGAGAGAGAGAATGCGTGTCTGAGAGAGAATGCTTGTGCGTGTGAGAGAGAGAGAATGCGTGTGTGATAGAGAGAGAGAGAATGCGTGTGTGAGAGAGAATGTGTGTGTGTGTGAGAGAGAATGTGTCTATGTGAGAGAGAGAATGTGTGTGTGTGAGAGAATGTGTTTGTGTGAGAGAGAGAATGCGTGTGTGAGGGAAAATGTGTGTGTGAGAGAGAGAACGTGTGTGTGTGAGAGAGAATGTGTGTGTGTGAGAGAGAATGTGTGTGAGAGAGAGAATGTTTGTGAGAGAGATTGCGTGTGTGCGAGAGTGAGAATGCATGTGTGAGAGAGTGAGAATGCGTGTGTGAGAGAGAATGCTTGTGCGTGTGAGAGAGAGAGAATGCGTGTGTGATAGAGAGAGAGAGAGAATGCGTGTGTGTGAGAGAATGTGTGTGTGTGAGAGAGAGAATGTGTCTGTGTGAAAGAGAGAATGTATGAGTGTGAGAGAATGTGTGTGTGTGAGAGAGAGAATGCGTGTGTGAGAGAGAGAGAATGCGTGTGTGCGAGAGAGAGAATGCGTGTGTGGGAGAGAGAGAATGTGTGTGTGCGAGAGAGAGAATGTGTGTGCGAAAGAGCGAATGTGTGTGTGTGAGAGAGAGTTTGTGTGTGTGTGAGAGAGAATGTGTGTGTGTGTGGGAATGTGTGTGTGAGAGAGAATGTGTGTGTGTGAGAGAGAATGTGTGTGTGAGGGAGAGAATACATGTGTGTGTGTGAGAGAGAGAATGTGTGTGTAGAGTGAGAATGTGTGTATGAGAGAGAATGCGTGTGTGAGAGAGAAACTGTTTGTGAGAGAGAGAATACGTGCGTGATGCAGAGAATGTTTGTGAGAGAGAATGCGTGTGTGCGAGAGAGAGAATGCGTGTGTGAGAGAGAGAGAATGCGTGTGTGAGAGAGAATGCGTGTGTGTGTGAGAGAGAGAGAGAATGCGTGTGCGAGAGAGAGAATGCGTGTGTAGAGAGAGAATGCGTGTGTGAGAGAGAGAATGCGTGTGAGAGAGAGAGAGAATGCGTGTGTGCGAGACAGACAATGTGTGTGTGCGAGAGAGAGGATGTGTGTGTGTGAGAGAGTGAGAATGCGTGTGCGAGAGAGAGAGAATGTGTGTTAGAGAGAATGCGTCTGTGAGAGAGAGAGAATGTGTACGTGAGAGAGTGAATGAGTTTGGAGAGAGACAGCGAATGCGTGTGTGTGAGAGAGAATGCGTGCGTGAGAGAGTGAATGAGTGTGGAGAGAGAGACTGAGTGTGTGAGCGAGAGAGGATTCGTGTGTGAGAGAGAGAGAATGCGTGTGTGCGTGAGAGAGAGAATGCGTGTGTGCGAGAGAGAGAATGCGTGAGGGAAAATGTGCGTGTGTGAGGGAAAATGTGTGTGTGAGAGAGAGAATGTGTGTGTGAGAGAGAGAATGTGTGTGTGTGAGAGAGAATGTGTGAGAGAGAGAGAATCTTTGTGAGAGAGATTGCGTGCGTGCGAGAGAGAGAATGCGTGTGTGAGAGAGAGAGAATGTGTGTGAGAGAGAATGCATGTGCGTGTGAGAGAGAGAGAATGTGTATGTGTGAGAGAGAGCGAGAGAATGCGTGTGTGTGCGAGAATGTGTGTTCTTGTGAGAGAGAGAGAATGCATGTGTGAGAGAGAATGTGTGTGCGTGTGAGAGAGAGAGAATGCGTGTGTGTAAGAGAGAGAGAGAATGCGTGTGCGAGAGAGAATGCGTGTGTAAGAGAGAGATAATGCATGTGTGAGAGAGCGAACGCGTGTGTACGTGAGAGAGAATGTGTGTGTGCGAGCGGGAGAATGTGTGTGCGAGAGAGAGAATGTGTGTGTGTGAGAGAGAGAATGTGTGTGTGTGTGAGAGAGAGAATGTGTGTGTGTGAGAGAATTCGTGTGAGAGAGAGAATGTTTGTGAGAGAGAGAATGTGTGTGTGAGAGAGAGAATACGTGTTTGTGTGTGAGAGAGAGAGAATGTGTGTGTGTGAGAGAGAATGTGTGTGAGATAGAGAATGTGTGTGTGTGAGAGAGAGAGAATGTGTGTGTGAGAGAGAGAATGCGTGTGTGAGAGAGAATGCGTGTGTGAGAAAGAGAATGTGTGTGTGTGAGAGAGAATGTGTGTGTGAGAGAGAATGTGTGTGTGTGAGATAGAGAATACGTGTGTGTGTGAGAGAGAATGTGTGTGTGTGTGAGAGAGAATGTGTGTGTGAAAGAGAGAATGCGTCTGTGAGAGAGAGAATGTGTGTGTGTGAGAGAGAAAGTGTGTGTGAGAGAGAATGTGTGTGTGTGAGAGAGAATGTGTGTGTGTGAGAGAGAGAATGTGTGTGTGAGAGAGAATGTGTGTGTGTGAGAGAGAATGTGTGTGTGAGAGAGAGAATACGTGTATGAGTGAGAGAGAATGTGTGTGTGTGAGAGAGAGAATGTGTGTGTGAGAGAGAATGTGTCTGTGAGTGAGAGAATACGTGTGTGTGAGAGAGAGAATGTGTGTGTGTGTGAGAGAGAATGTGTGTGTGAGAAAGAATGTGTGTGTGAGAGAGCGAATGTGTGTGTGAGAGAGAGAATGTGTGTGTGTGAGAGAGAGAATGTGTGTGTGAAAGAGAGAATGCGTCTGTGAGAGAGAGAATGTGTGTGTGTGAGAGAGAATGTGTGTGTGTGAGAGAGAGAATGTGTCTGTGTCAGAGGGAGAATGTGTGTGTGAGAGAGAATGTGTGTGTGTGAGAGAGAGAATGCGTGTGTGAGGGAAAATGTGTGTGTGTGAGAGAGAATGTGTGTGTGAGAGAGAGAATGTGTGTGTGTGAGGGAGAATGTGTGTGAGAGAGAGAATGTTTGTGAGAGAGATTGCGTGTGTGCAAGAGAGAGAATGCGTGTGTGAGAGAGAGAGAATGCGTGTCTGAGAGAGAATGCTTGTGCGTGTGAGAGAGAGAGAATGCGTGTGTGATAGAGAGAGAGAGAATGCGTGTGTGAGAGAGAATGTGTGTGTGTGTGAGAGAGAATGTGTCTATGTGAGAGAGAGAATGTGTGTGTGTGAGAGAATGTGTTTGTGTGAGAGAGAGAATGCGTGTGTGAGGGAAAATGTGTGTGTGAGAGAGAGAACGTGTGTGTGTGAGAGAGAATGAGTGTGTGTGAGAGAGAATGTGTGTGAGAGAGAGAATGTTTGTGAGAGAGATTGCGTGTGTGCGAGAGAGAGAATGCATGTGTGAGAGAGAGAGAATGCGTGTGTGAGAGAGAATGCATGTGCGTGTGAGAGAGAGAGAATGCGTGTGTGATAGAGAGAGAGAGAGAATGCGTGTGTGAGAGAGAATGTGTGTGTGAGAGAGAGAGAATGTGTCTGTGTGAGAGAGAGAATGTATGAGTGTGAGAGAATGTGTGTGTGAGAGAGAGAGAATGCGTGTGTGAGAGAGAGAGAATGCGTGTGTGCGAGAGAGAGAATGCGTGTGTGCGAGAGAGAGAATATGTGTGTGCGAGAGAGAGAATGTGTGTGCGAAAGAGCGAATGTGTGTGTGTGAGAGAGAGTTTGTGTGTGTGTGAGAGAGAATGTGTGTGTGTGAGAGAATGTGTGTGAGAGAGAGAATGTGTGTGTGTGAGAGAGAATGTGTGTGTGAGGGAGAGAATACATGTGTGTGTGTGAGAGAGAGAATGTGTGTGTGAGAGTGAGAATGTGTGTATGAGAGAGAATGCGCGTGTGAGAGAGAAAGTGTTTGTGAGAGAGAGAATACGTGCGTGATACAGAGAATGTTTGTGAGAGAGAATGCGTGTGTGCGAGAGAGAGAATGCGTGTGTGAGAGAGAGAGAATGCGTGTGTGAGAGAGAATGCGTGTGCGTGTGAGAGAGAGAGAATGCGTGTGTGAGAGAGAGAGAGAGAGAATGCGTGTGCGAGAGAGAGAATGCGTGTGTTGAGAGAGAATGCGTGTGTGTGAGAGAGAATGCGTGTGAGAGAGAGAGAGAATGCGTGTGTGCGAGAGAGAGAATGTGTGTGTGTGAGAGAGAATGTGTGAGAGAGAGAGAATCTTTGTGAGAGAGATTGCGTGTGTGCGAGAGGGAGAATGCGTGTGTGAGAGAGAGAGAATGTGTGTGAGAGAGAATGCATGTGCGTGTGAGATAGAGAGAATGTGTATGTGTGAGAGAGAGCGAGAGAATGCGTGTGTGTGCGAGAATGCGTGTTCGTGTGAGAGAGAGAGAATGCGTGTGTGAGAGAGAATGGGTGTGCGTGTGAGAGAGAGAGAATGCGTGTGTGTGTGAGAGAGAGAGAATGCGTGTGCGAGAGAGAATGCGTGTGTAAGAGAGAGATAATGCATGTGTGAGAGAGCGAACGCCTGTGTACGTGAGAGAGAATGTGTGTGTGCGAGCGGGAGAATGTGTGTGCGAGAGAGAATGTGTGTGTGTGTGAGAGAGAATGTGTGTGTGTGTGAGAGAGAGAATGTGTGTGTGTGAGAGAATGCGTGTGAGAGAGAGAATGTTTGTGAGAGCGAGAATGTGTGTGTGTGAGAGAGAATACGTGTTTGTGTGTGAGAGAGAGAGAATGTGTGTGTGAGAGAGAGAGAATGTGTGTGTGAGCGAGAGAATGTGTGTATGAGAGAGAATGCGTGTGTGAGAGAGAATGTGTGCGTGAGAGAGAGAATACGTGTGTGTGAGAGAAAATGTTTGTGAGAGAGTATGCGTGTGAGCGAGAGAGAGAATGCGTGTGTGAGAGAGAGAGAATGCGTGTGTGAGAGAGAATGCATGTGCGTGTGAGAGAGAGAGAATGCGTGTGTGAAAGAGAGAGAGAGAATGCGTGTGTGAGAGAGAATGCGTGTGTGTGAGAGAGAGAGAGAGAATGCGTGTGCGAGAGAGAATGCGTGTGTGAGAGAGAGATAATGCATGTGTGAGAGAGAGAATGCGTGTGAGAGAGAGAGAATGCGTGTGTGCAAGAGAGAATGCGTGTGAGAGAGAGAGAGAATGTGTTTGCGAGAGAGAGAATGTGTGTGTGTGAGAGAGAGAATGTGTGTGTGTGAGAGAGGGAGAATGCGTGTGTGCATGAGAGACAGAATGCGCGTATGTGAGAGGGATAGAATGCATGTTTGCGAGAGAGAGAATGCGTGTGTGTGCGAGGGAGAATACCTGTGTGTGTGAGAGAGTGAGAATGCGTGTGTGTGACAGAGAGAATGAGTGTGTGGCTAGAAAGAGAGAATGCGTGTGAGCGTGAGAGAATGAATGCGTATGTGCTCGAGAGTGAGAATGCGTGTGTGCGTGAGAGAGAGAATGAGTGTGTACGTGAGAGAGAAAGCACGAGTCTGAGAGAAATAATGTGTGTGTGTGTGAGAGAGACAGAATGCGTGTGTGAGAGAGAAATAATGCACGCGTGAAAGAGAGGGTGAATGCATGTTTGCCTGAGAGATAGAATGCGTGTGTGCAAGAGAGAGAGAATGCGTGTGTGTGTGTGAGAGAGAAGGTGTGTGCGTAAGAGAGAGAATTCGTGAGTGCGAGAGAGAGAATGAATGTGTGCATGAGAGAGAGAGAATGCGTGTGTGCATGAGAGAGAGAGAATGCGTGTGCGAGAGAGATTGTGTGTGTAAGAGAGAGATAATGCATGTGTGAGAGAGAGAATGCGTGTGTACGTGAGAGAGAATGTGTGTGTGTGAGAGAGAGAATGTGTGTGTGTGAGAGAATGCGTGTGAGAGAGAGAATGTTTGTGAGACAGAGAATGTGTGTGTGAGAGAGAGAATACGTGTGTGTGTGAGAGAGAGAGAATGTGTGTGTGTGTGAGAGAGAGAATGTGTGTGTCAGAGAGAGAATGTGTGTATGAGAGAGAATGCGTGTGTGAGAGAGAATGTGTGCGTGAGAGTGAGAATGCGTGTGTGAGAGAGAGAGAATGCGTGTGTGAGAGAGAATGCATGTGCGTGTGAGAGAGAGAGAATGCGTGTGTGAGAGAGAATGCTTGTGCGTGTGAGAGAGAGAGAATGCGTGTGTGATAGAGAGAGAGAGAATGCGTGTGTGAGAGAGAATGTGTGTGTGTGTGAGAGAGAATGTGTCTATGTGAGAGAGAGAATGTGTGTGTGTGAGAGAATGTGTTTGTGTGAGAGAGAGAATGCGTGTGTGAGGGAAAATGTGTGTGTGAGAGAGAGAACGTGTGTGTGTGAGAGAGAATGAGTGTGTGTGAGAGAGAATGTGTGTGAGAGAGAGAATGTTTGTGAGAGAGATTGCGTGTGTGCGAGAGAGAGAATGCATGTGTGAGAGAGAGAGAATGCGTGTGTGAGAGAGAATGCATGTGCGTGTGAGAGAGAGAGAATGCGTGTGTGATAGAGAGAGAGAGAGAATGCGTGTGTGAGAGAGAATGTGTGTGTGAGAGAGAGAGAATGTGTCTGTGTGAGAGAGAGAATGTATGAGTGTGAGAGAATGTGTGTGTGAGAGAGAGAGAATGCGTGTGTGAGAGAGAGAGAATGCGTGTGTGCGAGAGAGAGAATGCGTGTGTGCGAGAGAGAGAATATGTGTGTGCGAGTGAGAGAATGTGTGTGCGAAAGAGCGAATGTGTGTGTGTGAGAGAGAGTTTGTGTGTGTGTGAGAGAGAATGTGTGTGTGTGAGAGAATGTGTGTGAGAGAGAGAATGTGTGTGTGTGAGAGAGAATGTGTGTGTGAGGGAGAGAATACATGTGTGTGTGTGAGAGAGAGAATGTGTGTGTGAGAGTGAGAATGTGTGTATGAGAGAGAATGCGCGTGTGAGAGAGAAAGTGTTTGTGAGAGAGAGAATACGTGCGTGATACAGAGAATGTTTGTGAGAGAGAATGCGTGTGTGCGAGAGAGAGAATGCGTGTGTGAGAGAGAGAGAATGCGTGTGTGAGAGAGAATGCGTGTGCGTGTGAGAGAGAGAGAATGCGTGTGTGAGAGAGAGAGAGAGAGAATGCGTGTGCGAGAGAGAGAATGCGTGTGTTGAGAGAGAATGCGTGTGTGTGAGAGAGAATGCGTGTGAGAGAGAGAGAGAATGCGTGTGTGCGAGAGAGAGAATGTGTGTGTGTGAGAGAGAATGTGTGAGAGAGAGAGAATCTTTGTGAGAGAGATTGCGTGTGTGCGAGAGGGAGAATGCGTGTGTGAGAGAGAGAGAATGTGTGTGAGAGAGAATGCATGTGCGTGTGAGATAGAGAGAATGTGTATGTGTGAGAGAGAGCGAGAGAATGCGTGTGTGTGCGAGAATGCGTGTTCGTGTGAGAGAGAGAGAATGCGTGTGTGAGAGAGAATGGGTGTGCGTGTGAGAGAGAGAGAATGCGTGTGTGTGTGAGAGAGAGAGAATGCGTGTGCGAGAGAGAATGCGTGTGTAAGAGAGAGATAATGCATGTGTGAGAGAGCGAACGCCTGTGTACGTGAGAGAGAATGTGTGTGTGCGAGCGGGAGAATGTGTGTGCGAGAGAGAATGTGTGTGTGTGTGAGAGAGAATGTGTGTGTGTGTGAGAGAGAGAATGTGTGTGTGTGAGAGAATGCGTGTGAGAGAGAGAATGTTTGTGAGAGCGAGAATGTGTGTGTGTGAGAGAGAATACGTGTTTGTGTGTGAGAGAGAGAGAATGTGTGTGTGAGAGAGAGAGAATGTGTGTGTGAGCGAGAGAATGTGTGTATGAGAGAGAATGCGTGTGTGAGAGAGAATGTGTGCGTGAGAGAGAGAATACGTGTGTGTGAGAGAAAATGTTTGTGAGAGAGTATGCGTGTGAGCGAGAGAGAGAATGCGTGTGTGAGAGAGAGAGAATGCGTGTGTGAGAGAGAATGCATGTGCGTGTGAGAGAGAGAGAATGCGTGTGTGAAAGAGAGAGAGAGAATGCGTGTGTGAGAGAGAATGCGTGTGTGTGAGAGAGAGAGAGAGAATGCGTGTGCGAGAGAGAATGCGTGTGTGAGAGAGAGATAATGCATGTGTGAGAGAGAGAATGCGTGTGAGAGAGAGAGAATGCGTGTGTGCAAGAGAGAATGCGTGTGAGAGAGAGAGAGAATGTGTTTGCGAGAGAGAGAATGTGTGTGTGTGAGAGAGAGAATGTGTGTGTGTGAGAGAGGGAGAATGCGTGTGTGCATGAGAGACAGAATGCGCGTATGTGAGAGGGATAGAATGCATGTTTGCGAGAGAGAGAATGCGTGTGTGTGCGAGGGAGAATACCTGTGTGTGTGAGAGAGTGAGAATGCGTGTGTGTGACAGAGAGAATGAGTGTGTGGCTAGAAAGAGAGAATGCGTGTGAGCGTGAGAGAATGAATGCGTATGTGCTCGAGAGTGAGAATGCGTGTGTGCGTGAGAGAGAGAATGAGTGTGTACGTGAGAGAGAAAGCACGAGTCTGAGAGAAATAATGTGTGTGTGTGTGAGAGAGACAGAATGCGTGTGTGAGAGAGAAATAATGCACGCGTGAAAGAGAGGGTGAATGCATGTTTGCCTGAGAGATAGAATGCGTGTGTGCAAGAGAGAGAGAATGCGTGTGTGTGTGTGAGAGAGAAGGTGTGTGCGTAAGAGAGAGAATTCGTGAGTGCGAGAGAGAGAATGAATGTGTGCATGAGAGAGAGAGAATGCGTGTGTGCATGAGAGAGAGAGAATGCGTGTGCGAGAGAGATTGTGTGTGTAAGAGAGAGATAATGCATGTGTGAGAGAGAGAATGCGTGTGTACGTGAGAGAGAATGTGTGTGTGTGAGAGAGAGAATGTGTGTGTGTGAGAGAATGCGTGTGAGAGAGAGAATGTTTGTGAGACAGAGAATGTGTGTGTGAGAGAGAGAATACGTGTGTGTGTGAGAGAGAGAGAATGTGTGTGTGTGTGAGAGAGAGAATGTGTGTGTCAGAGAGAGAATGTGTGTATGAGAGAGAATGCGTGTGTGAGAGAGAATGTGTGCGTGAGAGTGAGAATGCGTGTGTGAGAGAGAGAGAATGCGTGTGTGAGAGAGAATGCATGTGCGTGTGAGAGAGAGAGAATGCGTGTGTGAGAGAGAATGCTTGTGCGTGTGAGAGAGAGAGAATGCGTGTGTGATAGAGAGAGAGAGAATGCGTGTGTGAGAGAGAATGTGTGTGTGTGTGAGAGAGAATGTGTCTATGTGAGAGAGAGAATGTGTGTGTGTGAGAGAATGTGTTTGTGTGAGAGAGAGAATGCGTGTGTGAGGGAAAATGTGTGTGTGAGAGAGAGAACGTGTGTGTGTGAGAGAGAATGAGTGTGTGTGAGAGAGAATGTGTGTGAGAGAGAGAATGTTTGTGAGAGAGATTGCGTGTGTGCGAGAGAGAGAATGCATGTGTGAGAGAGAGAGAATGCGTGTGTGAGAGAGAATGCATGTGCGTGTGAGAGAGAGAGAATGCGTGTGTGATAGAGAGAGAGAGAGAATGCGTGTGTGAGAGAGAATGTGTGTGTGAGAGAGAGAGAATGTGTCTGTGTGAGAGAGAGAATGTATGAGTGTGAGAGAATGTGTGTGTGAGAGAGAGAGAATGCGTGTGTGAGAGAGAGAGAATGCGTGTGTGCGAGAGAGAGAATGCGTGTGTGCGAGAGAGAGAATATGTGTGTGCGAGTGAGAGAATGTGTGTGCGAAAGAGCGAATGTGTGTGTGTGAGAGAGAGTTTGTGTGTGTGTGAGAGAGAATGTGTGTGTGTGAGAGAATGTGTGTGAGAGAGAGAATGTGTGTGTGTGAGAGAGAATGTGTGTGTGAGGGAGAGAATACATGTGTGTGTGTGAGAGAGAGAATGTGTGTGTGAGAGTGAGAATGTGTGTATGAGAGAGAATGCGCGTGTGAGAGAGAAAGTGTTTGTGAGAGAGAGAATACGTGCGTGATACAGAGAATGTTTGTGAGAGAGAATGCGTGTGTGCGAGAGAGAGAATGCGTGTGTGAGAGAGAGAGAATGCGTGTGTGAGAGAGAATGCGTGTGCGTGTGAGAGAGAGAGAATGCGTGTGTGAGAGAGAGAGAGAGAGAATGCGTGTGCGAGAGAGAGAATGCGTGTGTTGAGAGAGAATGCGTGTGTGTGAGAGAGAATGCGTGTGAGAGAGAGAGAGAATGCGTGTGTGCGAGAGAGAGAATGTGTGTGTGTGAGAGAGAATGTGTGAGAGAGAGAGAATCTTTGTGAGAGAGATTGCGTGTGTGCGAGAGGGAGAATGCGTGTGTGAGAGAGAGAGAATGTGTGTGAGAGAGAATGCATGTGCGTGTGAGATAGAGAGAATGTGTATGTGTGAGAGAGAGCGAGAGAATGCGTGTGTGTGCGAGAATGCGTGTTCGTGTGAGAGAGAGAGAATGCGTGTGTGAGAGAGAATGGGTGTGCGTGTGAGAGAGAGAGAATGCGTGTGTGTGTGAGAGAGAGAGAATGCGTGTGCGAGAGAGAATGCGTGTGTAAGAGAGAGATAATGCATGTGTGAGAGAGCGAACGCCTGTGTACGTGAGAGAGAATGTGTGTGTGCGAGCGGGAGAATGTGTGTGCGAGAGAGAATGTGTGTGTGTGTGAGAGAGAATGTGTGTGTGTGTGAGAGAGAGAATGTGTGTGTGTGAGAGAATGCGTGTGAGAGAGAGAATGTTTGTGAGAGCGAGAATGTGTGTGTGTGAGAGAGAATACGTGTTTGTGTGTGAGAGAGAGAGAATGTGTGTGTGAGAGAGAGAGAATGTGTGTGTGAGCGAGAGAATGTGTGTATGAGAGAGAATGCGTGTGTGAGAGAGAATGTGTGCGTGAGAGAGAGAATACGTGTGTGTGAGAGAAAATGTTTGTGAGAGAGTATGCGTGTGAGCGAGAGAGAGAATGCGTGTGTGAGAGAGAGAGAATGCGTGTGTGAGAGAGAATGCATGTGCGTGTGAGAGAGAGAGAATGCGTGTGTGAAAGAGAGAGAGAGAATGCGTGTGTGAGAGAGAATGCGTGTGTGTGAGAGAGAGAGAGAGAATGCGTGTGCGAGAGAGAATGCGTGTGTGAGAGAGAGATAATGCATGTGTGAGAGAGAGAATGCGTGTGAGAGAGAGAGAATGCGTGTGTGCAAGAGAGAATGCGTGTGAGAGAGAGAGAGAATGTGTTTGCGAGAGAGAGAATGTGTGTGTGTGAGAGAGAGAATGTGTGTGTGTGAGAGAGGGAGAATGCGTGTGTGCATGAGAGACAGAATGCGCGTATGTGAGAGGGATAGAATGCATGTTTGCGAGAGAGAGAATGCGTGTGTGTGCGAGGGAGAATACCTGTGTGTGTGAGAGAGTGAGAATGCGTGTGTGTGACAGAGAGAATGAGTGTGTGGCTAGAAAGAGAGAATGCGTGTGAGCGTGAGAGAATGAATGCGTATGTGCTCGAGAGTGAGAATGCGTGTGTGCGTGAGAGAGAGAATGAGTGTGTACGTGAGAGAGAAAGCACGAGTCTGAGAGAAATAATGTGTGTGTGTGTGAGAGAGACAGAATGCGTGTGTGAGAGAGAAATAATGCACGCGTGAAAGAGAGGGTGAATGCATGTTTGCCTGAGAGATAGAATGCGTGTGTGCAAGAGAGAGAGAATGCGTGTGTGTGTGTGAGAGAGAAGGTGTGTGCGTAAGAGAGAGAATTCGTGAGTGCGAGAGAGAGAATGAATGTGTGCATGAGAGAGAGAGAATGCGTGTGTGCATGAGAGAGAGAGAATGCGTGTGCGAGAGAGATTGTGTGTGTAAGAGAGAGATAATGCATGTGTGAGAGAGAGAATGCGTGTGTACGTGAGAGAGAATGTGTGTGTGTGAGAGAGAGAATGTGTGTGTGTGAGAGAATGCGTGTGAGAGAGAGAATGTTTGTGAGACAGAGAATGTGTGTGTGAGAGAGAGAATACGTGTGTGTGTGAGAGAGAGAGAATGTGTGTGTGTGAGAGAGAGAATGTGTGTGTCAGAGAGAGAATGTGTGTATGAGAGAGAATGCGTGTGTGAGAGAGAATGTGTGCGTGAGAGTGAGAATGCGTGTGTGAGAGAGAGAGAATGCGTGTGTGAGAGAGAATGCATGTGCGTGTGAGAGAGAGAGAATGCGTGTGTGAGAGAGAATGCTTGTGCGTGTGAGAGAGAGAGAATGCGTGTGTGATAGAGAGAGAGAGAATGCGTGTGTGAGAGAGAATGTGTGTGTGTGTGAGAGAGAATGTGTCTATGTGAGAGAGAGAATGTGTGTGTGTGAGAGAATGTGTTTGTGTGAGAGAGAGAATGCGTGTGTGAGGGAAAATGTGTGTGTGAGAGAGAGAACGTGTGTGTGTGAGAGAGAATGAGTGTGTGTGAGAGAGAATGTGTGTGAGAGAGAGAATGTTTGTGAGAGAGATTGCGTGTGTGCGAGAGAGAGAATGCATGTGTGAGAGAGAGAGAATGCGTGTGTGAGAGAGAATGCATGTGCGTGTGAGAGAGAGAGAATGCGTGTGTGATAGAGAGAGAGAGAGAATGCGTGTGTGAGAGAGAATGTGTGTGTGAGAGAGAGAGAATGTGTCTGTGTGAGAGAGAGAATGTATGAGTGTGAGAGAATGTGTGTGTGAGAGAGAGAGAATGCGTGTGTGAGAGAGAGAGAATGCGTGTGTGCGAGAGAGAGAATGCGTGTGTGCGAGAGAGAGAATGTGTGTGTGCGAGAGAGAGAATGTGTGTGCGAAAGAGCGAATGTGTGTGTGTGAGAGAGAGTTTGTGTGTGTGTGTGAGAGAATGTGTGTGTGTGAGAGAATGTGTGTGAGAGAGAGAATGTGTGTGTGTGAGAGAGAATGTGTGTGTGAGGGAGAGAATACATGTGTGTGTGTGAGAGAGAGAATGTGTGTGTGAGAGTGAGAATGTGTGTATGAGAGAGAATGCGCGTGTGAGAGAGAAAGTGTTTGTGAGAGAGAGAATACGTGTGTGATACAGAGAATGTTTGTGAGAGAGAATGCGTGTGTGCGAGAGAGAGAATGCGTGTGTGAGAGAGAGAGAATGCGTGTGTGAGAGAGAATGCGTGTGCGTGTGAGAGAGAGAGAATGCGTGTGTGAGAGAGAGAGAGAGAGAATGCGTGTGCGAGAGAGAGAATGCGTGTGTTGAGAGAGAATGCGTGTGTGAGAGAGAGAATGCGTGTGAGAGAGAGAGAGAATGCGTGTGTGCGAGAGAGAGAATGTGTGTGTGTGAGAGAGAATGTGTGAGAGAGAGAGAATCTTTGTGAGAGAGATTGCGTGTGTGCGAGAGGGAGAATGCGTGTGTGAGAGAGAGAGAATGTGTGTGAGAGAGAATGCATGTGCGTGTGAGATAGAGAGAATGTGTATGTGTGAGAGAGAGCGAGAGAATGCGTGTGTGTGCGAGAATGCGTGTTCGTGTGAGAGAGAGAGAATGCGTGTGTGAGAGAGAATGGGTGTGCGTGTGAGAGAGAGAGAATGCGTGTGTGTGTGAGAGAGAGAGAATGCGTGTGCGAGAGAGAATGCGTGTGTAAGAGAGAGATAATGCATGTGTGAGAGAGCGAACGCCTGTGTACGTGAGAGAGAATGTGTGTGTGCGAGCGGGAGAATGTGTGTGCGAGAGAGAATGTGTGTGTGTGTGAGAGAGAATGTGTGTGTGTGTGAGAGAGAGAATGTGTGTGTGTGAGAGAATGCGTGTGAGAGAGAGAATGTTTGTGAGAGCGAGAATGTGTGTGTGTGAGAGAGAATACGTGTTTGTGTGTGAGAGAGAGAGAATGTGTGTGTGAGAGAGAGAGAATGTGTGTGTGAGCGAGAGAATGTGTGTATGAGAGAGAATGCGTGTGTGAGAGAGAATGTGTGCGTGAGAGAGAGAATACGTGTGTGAGAGAAAATGTTTGTGAGAGAGAATGCGTGTGAGCGAGAGAGAGAATGCGTGTGTGAGAGAGAGAGAATGCGTGTGTGAGAGAGAATGCATGTGCGTGTGAGAGAGAGAGAATGCGTGTGTGAAAGAGAGAGAGAGAATGCGTGTGTGAGAGAGAATGCGTGTTCGTGTGAGAGAGAGAGAATGCGTGTGTGAGAGAGAATGTGTGTGCGTGTGAGAGAGAGAGAATGCGTGTGTGTGAGAGAGAGAGAGAGAATGCGTGTGCGAGAGAGAATGCGTGTGTGAGAGAGAGATAATGCATGTGTGAGAGAGAGAATGCGTGTGAGAGAGAGAGAATGCGTGTGTGCAAGAGAGAATGCGTGTGAGAGAGAGAGAGAATGTGTTTGCGAGAGAGAGAATGTGTGTGTGTGAGAGAGAGAATGTGTGTGTGTGAGAGAGGGAGAATGCGTGTGTGCATGAGAGACAGAATGCGCGTATGTGAGAGGGATAGAATGCATGTTTGCGAGAGAGAGAATGCGTGTGTGTGCGAGGGAGAATACCTGTGTGTGTGAGAGAGTGAGAATGCGTGTGTGTGACAGAGAGAATGAGTGTGTGGCTAGAAAGAGAGAATGCGTGTGAGCGTGAGAGAATGAATGCGTATGTGCTCGAGAGTGAGAATGCGTGTGTGCGTGAGAGAGAGAATGAGTGTGTACGTGAGAGAGAAAGCACGAGTCTGAGAGAAATAATGTGTGTGTGTGTGAGAGAGACAGAATGCGTGTGTGAGAGAGAAATAATGCACGCGTGAAAGAGAGGGTGAATGCATGTTTGCCTGAGAGATAGAATGCGTGTGTGCAAGAGAGAGAGAATGCGTGTGTGTGTGTGAGAGAGAAGGTGTGTGCGTAAGAGAGAGAATTCGTGAGTGCGAGAGAGAGAATGAATGTGTGCATGAGAGAGAGAGAATGCGTGTGTGCATGAGAGAGAGAGAATGCGTGTGCGAGAGAGATTGTGTGTGTAAGAGAGAGATAATGCATGTGTGAGAGAGAGAATGCGTGTGTACGTGAGAGAGAATGTGTGTGTGAGAGAGAGAGAATGTGTGTGTGTGAGAGAATGCGTGTGAGAGAGAGAATGTTTGTGAGACAGAGAATGTGTGTGTGAGAGAGAGAATACGTGTGTGTGTGAGAGAGAGAGAATGTGTGTGTGTGAGAGAGAGAATGTGTGTGTCAGAGAGAGAATGTGTGTATGAGAGAGAATGCGTGTGTGAGAGAGAATGTGTGCGTGAGAGTGAGAATGCGTGTGTGAGAGAGAGAGAATGCGTGTGTGAGAGAGAATGCATGTGCGTGTGAGAGAGAGAGAATGCGTGTGTGAGAGAGAATGCGTGTTCGTGTGTGAGAGAGAGAATGCATGTGTGAGAGAGAATGTGTGTGTGTGAGAGAGAATGTGTGTGTGTGAGAGAGGGAGAATGCGTGTGTTCATGAGAGACAGAATGTGTGTATGTGAGAGGGATAGAATGCATGTGTGCGAGAGAGAGAATGCGTGTGTGTGTGAGGGAGAATGCCTGTGTGTGAGAGAGAGTGAGAATGCGTGTGTATGACAGAGAGAATGAGTGTGTGGCTAGAGAGAGAGAATGCGTGTGAGCGTGAGAGAATGAATGCGTATGTGCTCGAGAGTGAGAATGCGTGTGTGCGTGAGAGAGAGAATGAGTGTGTACGTGAGAGAGAAAGTACGAGTCTGAGAGAAATAATGTGTGTGTGTGTGAGAGAGACAGAATGCGTGTGAGAGAGAGAAATAATGCACGCGTGAAAGAGAGGGAGAATGCATGTTTGCCTGAGAGATAGAATGAGTGTGTGCAAGAGAGAGAGAATGCGTGTGTGTGTGTGAGAGAGAAGGTGTGTGCGTAAGAGAGAGAATTTTTTGAGTGCGAGAGAGAGAATGAATGTGTGCATGAGAGTGAGAATGCGTGTGTGCATGAGAGAGAGAGTGAGTGTGTGTGTGAGAAAGAGAATACATGTGAGAGAGAGAGAATGCATGTGTGCGTGAGACAGACAGCGTGTGTGTGCGTGAGAGAGTGAATGCGTGTGTGCGTGAGAGAAAGAATGTGGGTGCGAGAGAGAGAATCCATCTGTGTATGACAGAGAGAGAATGCGTGTGAGAGGGACAGAATGCATGTGTGCGAGAGAGAGAATGCGTGTTTGTGAGGGAAAATGCGTGTGTGTGTGAGAGAGTGAGAATGCGCGTGTGCGAGAGAGAGAATGAGTGTGTGGTGAGAGAGAGAATGTGTGTGAGCGTGAGAGAATGAATGCGTATGTGCGTGAGAGAGAGAATGCGTGTATGCATGAGAGAGACAATGCGTGGGTGAGAGAGAATGCGCATGTGCGAGAGAGAGAATGCGTGTTGGCTTGAGAGAGAGAATGCATGCACGAGAGAGAATGCGTGCGTGTGAGAGATGGAGAATGCATGTGTGCATGAGAGACAGAATGCGTGCGTGTGAGAGGGATAGAATGCATGTGTGCGAGAGAGAGAATGCGTGTGTGTGTGAGGGAGAATGCCTGTGTGTGTGAGAGAGTGAGAATGCGTGTGTGTGAGAGAGAATGAGTTTGTGGCGAGAGAGAGAGAATGCGTGTGAGCGTGAGAGAATGAATGCGTATGTGCGTGAGAGAGAGAATGCGTGTATGCATGAGAGAGACAATGCGTGGGTGAGAGAGAGAGTGAATGTGTGTGGGCTTGAGAGAGAGAATGCATGCGAGAGAGAGAATGCGTGCGTGTGAGAGAGGGAGAATGCGCGCGCATGTGAGAGAGAATGCGTGCAAGAGAGAGAGAGAATGCATGTGTGTGAGAGAGATAATGTGTGTGTGCGTGAGAGAGAGAATGCGTGTGTGAGAGAGAGAGAAGACATTTGCTCAAGAGGGAACATGCGTGTGTGCGAGAGAGAAGGCATCTGTGCGTGAGAGTGAATGCGTGTGTGCGTGAGAGAAATAATGCGTGTGAGTGAGAGAATGCATGTGTGCGTGAGAGAGCTAATACATGTGTGCGACAGAGAGAATGCATGTGTGCAAGAGAGAGAATGCATGTGTGCATGAGGGAGAGAATGCGTGTGAGAGAGAGAATGCATGAGTGCGAGAGAGCGCATGCATATGTTCGTGAGAGAGAGAATGCGTGTGTGAGAGAGAGAAAATGGGTGTGTGTGAGAGAGAACGCGTGAGTGTGAGAGAGAGAAAGTGTGTGTGAGAGAGAAAAAGCGTGTGCACATGACAGTGTGTGTGTGTGTGTGTGAGAATGAGTAAGTGAGAGAGAGAATGCGTGTGTGAGAGAGAGAATGCATGTGAGAGAGAGAATGCGTGTGTGTGAGAGAGAGAATGCATGTGTGAGAGAGAGAGAATGCGTGTGACAGTGAGAGAATGCGTGTGTGAGAGAGAGAGAATGCGTTTCTGAGAGAGAGAGAATGCGTGCGCGCGAGAAAGAGAGAATGCGTGCGTGCATGAGAGAGAAAATGCGTGTGTGTGTGAGAGAGATAATGGGTGTATGCGTGAGAGAGAGAATGCGCGCGTGCATGAGAGAGAGAGTGTGTGTGCGAGAGAGAGAATGCGTGTGTGTGAGGGAGAATGCATGTGAGAGAGAGAATGCGTGTGTGTGAGAGAGAATGTATGTGAGAGAGAGAATGTGTGTGTGTGAGAGAGAATGCGTGCCTGTGTGTGTGAGAGAGAGAATGAGTGTGTGAGGGAGAGAATGAGTGTGTGCATTAGAGAATGCGTACGTGCGAGAAAGAATGAGTGTGTGCGTGAGAGAATCAGTGTGCGTGTGAGAGAATGAGTGTGTGCATGAGAGAGAGATGAATGCATGATTGAGAGAGGGAGAATGCATGTGTGTGAGAGAGAGAATGCGTGTGGGTGAGAGAGAGAATACGTGTGGGTGAGAGAGAATACATGTGTGCGAGAGAGAGAATGCGTGTGTGCATGAGAGAGAGAATGCGTGTGTGCGAGAGGGAAAGAATATATTTGTGAGAGAGAGAGAATGTGTGCGTGAGAGAATCAGTGTGTGCGCAAGAGAATGATGTGTGCCTGAGAGAGAGAATGCGTGATTGAGAGAGAGAGAATGCATGTGTGTGTGAGAGAGAGAGAATGCGTGTGTGCAAGAGAGCGAGAGCAAATGACTGAGTGTTTGTGCGTGTTCGAGAAAGAGAGTGCATGTGTGCGAGAGTGTGTGTGGATGCAAGAAAGAATGAGTGTGAGTGTGTACGAGAAAGAGAGTGAATGTGTGTGTGAGAGAGAATGTGTGCATGCGAGAGAGAGAGAGAGAATGCATGTGTGCGTGAGAGAGATAATATGTGCATGAGAGACAATGCATGAGAAACAGAGAGAATGCGTGTGCTAGACAGACAGAATGTGTGTGTGCGAGAGAGAGAGAGACAATGCGTGTGTGCGAGAGAGAGAATGCGCGTGTGTGAGAGAGAATTCGTGCGTGCGAGAGAATGCGTGTTTGGGAGTGAGAGAGAATGAGTGTGTGCGTGAGTGAGAGAATGCGTGTGTGTGAGATAGAGAGAATGCCTGTGTGCAAAACACAAAGTACATGCATAAGGTGGTGTGCACGCATGAGAGAGAAAATGTGCGCATGTGAGTGAGAAAGAGAATGAGCATGTGTGAGATATGATGTTCACATGCATGAGAGTGTGTGTGAGTGAGAGAAAGAGAGTGTGAGAATGAGAGAGCGGAAGTGTGTGTGTGTGAAAGAGTGAATGCATGCGAGTGTGTGTGAGTGTGTGTGTACAATTGAACGAGAGTGAATGCGCACGTTAGAGAGAGGACATGTGTGAGAGAAAGAGTGTCTGCGTGTGGAAGAGTGTGCACATGTGCATGAGAAAATGTGTGTGTGTGTGCAAGAGAAAGCGTGTGCACATGTGGGAAAGAATGTGAGAGCATGTGTGTGTGTGACCGAGAGAGATAGAGAGCTCATGCAATTGAGAGAGTGTGTGTGCGAGAGAGTGTCTGCATGTGAGATGAAGAATTTGTGTCCACACTTTCTGTGTGAGTGTGCCTGAGAGACAGAGAGAGAGAGAGAGAGAGAGAGATTGTGTGTGCGAGAGAGAAAGAGTGTGTGAGAGAGGAGGGGAAGACAGTATGAGCCTGTGTGAGAGAAATACCGGTTGTGCGTGTGAGAAAAAACTGTTTTTATGTGGCAGGATAGTGTGTTAGAGTGTGTGAAAGAGACATTGCAAGTGTGTGTGAGAAAGACAGAGTTTTGGAAAGTGAGAGAGTGAGCGTGTGAAAGTGAGAATATATGAGATGGTGAATGGGAGTCTGTGGGGGTGCGTGTGTCAGAAAGTGTGTATGAGAGTGTGTGTGTAAGAGTGTGTGTAACTGAGAGAGTATGTGGAAGCGGGAGTGTGTGAGACAGAGAGTGTAGAGAGAGAGAATGAGTGAGTGAAAGTGTGTGTATGTAAGTGAAACAGAGAGAGAGAGTGTGTGTATATTTGTGTGAGTGTGAGAGAGAGATTGTGGTAGTGCGTGTGAAAATGTTTGAGTGTGCACTTGTGAGTGACTGTGTGTGTAAGTGTGTGCATGTCAGGGTGGATGTCTGCAAGTGTGTGAAAGGGCATGTGTGTGAGGGACTGAATATGTTGGGTGAGGGAGTGTGCGTGTACACGTGTGAGAGAGTGAGTGAATGAGAGTGAGGGACAGTGTATGATTCGTGGGTCATTACTGGGACAGGGACAGAAACACGTGATTTATACACAGTTACATTATGGAGGGACAACATTGACACGGAAACTGGGCACTTAGATGGAAACACACACACACACACACACACACACACACACACACACACACAGCGGCATGGTCTCACTTTCTCTCACACACACATGGTCTCACTCTCTCACACACAGAGGGATGGTCTCACTCTCTCACACACACAAACACACGGTCTCACTCTCTCACACACACACACAGGCATGGTCTCACTCTCTATCACACACACAGGCATGGTCTCACACACAGAGAGGCATGGTCTCACTCACACACACACACAGGCATGGTCTCACTCACACACACAGAGGCAAGGTCTCACTCTCACACACACAGAGGTATGGTATCACTGTCTCTCACACATACACACAGGCATGGTATCACTCACACACAAACACAGGCATGGTCTCACTCTCACTCACACACACACAAAGGCATGGTCTCACTCTCTCTCACACACAGAGGTATGGTTTCACTCTCTCCCTTACACACACACAGGGGCATCGTCTCACTATCTCACGCACACACACAGAGGCATGGTCTCACTATCTCAGGCACACACACAGACGTATGATCTCTCTCTGTCACACACACACAAGCATGGTCTCTCTGTCACACACACTCAGTCACACACGCAGACGCATAGTCTCTCTCTCTCTCTCTCACACACACACACACACACACACACACACACACACACACACAGAGGCATGGTCTCACTCTCACACACATAGACAGAGGCATGGTCTCACTCTCTCACACACACAGAGCACACAGAGGCATAGTCTCACTCTCTCTCTCTCTCTCTCTCTCTCTCTCTCTCTCTCTCTCTCTCTCTCTCTCACACACACACACACACACACACACAGAGGCATGGTCTCACTCTCTCACACACAGATGCATGATCTCACTCTCACACACATACACATAGGCATGGTCTCACTCTCTCTCACACACACAGGCATGGTCTCACTCTCTCTCACACACAGAGGCATCATCTCACTGTCTCTCTCACAAACACAGAGGCACGGTCTCCCTATTTCTCTCACACACAGAGAGGCATGGTCTCACTATCTCTCTCACACACACAGAGTCATGGTCTCTTTATCTCTCTCACTCACAGGGGTATGGTCTTACTATCTCTCTCACACACACACAAAGGCATGGTCTCACCATCTCACAAACACACAGAGAGACATGGTCTCACTATCTCTCTCTCACACACAGAGGCATGGTCTCACTATCTCACACACACACGCACACAGACATGGTCTCACTAGGTCACACACACACAAAAGCATGGTCTCACTATCTCACACACACACACACAGAGGCATGGTCTCACTATCTCACACACTGAGACATTTCTGTGATGATACTTGAGCTCAGACCCTCACTGACTCGCCAGACTAAATCTGTGCACAGTGCCCATGTTGTGTGTTGGGGTGTGTCTGTGTGGGTGTCGGTGTGTGTGTGTGTCGGTATATGTGTGTGTGTTTCGGTGTGTGTACATGTCGGTGTGTGTGTGTGTGTCGGTGTGTGTGTTTTTCTGTGTCTGTGTGTGTGTGCATGTGTGTCTCTGTGTCTGTCTCTGTGTGAGTGTTTCTGTTTGTGTGTCTCTGTGTGTGTCTGTGTGTGGGGGGGTGAAGGCATGGGAGCAGAGAGGGTAAAACGTGGGTGTTGAGGGGCAGGCACGTGATGTATGATTTAATTTCCCAAACTCTGCCAATATTTTTGAGAAAGGGAAAGGAAATAGAGGACTGAAAATCAAGATAGAAATGGCTGGATGTAGACCAGGGCAGGGAGAGACAGACAGAGACAGACAGACAGAGAGACACACACACATACAGGGACAGAAAGAGGGAGACAGAGAGAGAGACAGAGTCAGAGACACAGAAGAGACAGACACAGGGAGAGCGAGAGAAGGCAGAGAGAGAGAGAGAAAGACAGAGTGGGACACACAGGGACAGAGAGAAAGAGAGAGACGCACACACACAGGGACAGAGAGAAAGAGACAGAGAAAGAGAGACAGAGACAGAGAGAGACAGAGAGTGGGACACACAGGGACAGAGAGAAAGCGAGAGATACACAGAGAGAGAGAGACACACACACACACACACACATAGGAACAGAGAGAAAGAGACAGAGAGAGACAGAGAGAAAGAGAGTGACAGAGAGAGACACACACAGAGACAGACAGACAGGGACAGAGACAGAGATTAATTATGAGAATCACACATACAACAGGAAAATCCCAAGGAAACCTCAGCAAATATCCCCCTCTCCATTCCCAGCCCTGTGTGTGTGTGTGCCTCAGGAAGCCTACCTACAGTCAGGCTCTGAGACGCTAGTGTGGGAGTAATGTTTATTATTTTCAAACTGCACTGACACAACTAATAAGGCTTCAATAAAAAAAGAGTTGTAGCAACTGGGAAAGATGACACTTTGTTGCCCCAGAATTAACATCTCAATGGGCAGCAAGATCCCACAAGGCTCCTGTCCTGGGAATTAACATGTCAATCAGACAGACCCCTCCCCAGGGAGCAGACTGACAGATGATGCAACGTGTCAGAGAGGGCAGGGGTGGGGTGCACGCACCCGTCACCGAGAATGTGCACAAGGAATTGGTCACATTCATTCTCAAACCCTGTTCTCTCTCTGTATGGAGAGTGAGCAGCCCTCCCTGTCTGGTTATGACAGTGTGTGTGTGTGTGTGTGTGTGTGTGTGTGTGTGTGTGTGTGTGTGTGTGTGTGTGTGTGTGTGTGTGTGTGTGTGTGTGTGTGTGTGTGTGTGTGTGTGTGTGTGTGTGTGTGTTTAATAATGTTTCTCGCCTGTGGTTAATTGCTTTCTTATGACTTGTTTGTACTTTGATGTTGCTGTAATGTTATGAAATGCATTGAGCATGGGGGAAGAGAGTAGTGGGATTGTGTTTAAACTGGGATCTTGCTGTGTAATTTTCATCACACTGCTCTCCCTCTCCCGACCACCCACCAACTCATCGCTTCTCTCTTTTATCCTGAGGAACTTTTGTTGGGAAAGCAGGAAAGTGAAGATCCAAAATGCCTGGCGGCCAGGACAAGAACAACCTCCAGAGGGGGAGCACAGTTCTGAGGCCTGTTGGCCAGGCTGCAGCCCATGGGGCCCAGGTGAGTGGGGGTCTGTTTATTCCCACGAGGTTTCATCTCCTCTGGGGGTGGGGGTTGGATGTGGGAGCCTGGTTTTTCGGGGCCTCTGGTTAACTGGGTCCTGTCAGATCACTTGTCGGTTTTAAAATGGGTTTGAAGCCTGGGGTAATGTAACTTGAGGAGAAAGTGAGGTCTGCAGATGCTGGAGATCAAAGTTGAAACTTTATTGCTGGAACAGCACAGCAGGTCAGGCAGCATCCAGGGAGCATTGTTGACACAAACAGGTTAAACCCCCAGGATCTTGGAGACGGGACTCCCTCGGGAGGGAAATCTAACCCAAAATATCTGACCCTCTGGAAAGAATCGTCACACTATCAGTGGAAAGTGGGTGACAAAGAGGGCAGGATGATCGAATTTGACATGGAGAGAAATTGAGCGAGAGAAAGAAATGAAAAATGGTGAGAACAAGAGAAACAGGAGAGAGAGAGTAATCAGAAACTGCCCTGTCTCCTTGTCGTTCGCTTAGACACACACACACACACACACACACACACACACACACACACACACACACACACACACACACACACACACACACACACACACACACACACACACACACACACACACACACACACACACACACACACACGAATGGTGGGGTTCAGGCTATCTATTGGATTTTTACCACAAGAGGGTGTGTTCTGGTCTGGACTGGGGGAGACAAAGGAGGAAAAAAGATGGAGGGGGAGCTGCTGCACACTCTGATCCAACATATGCCACTGCCTCCCTCTCTCAATCCAGCTTCAGGGACAGAGAGAGAGGTAGAGGGGGAATGGTGGTGTGAAGGGGGCGAGAGAGACATAGTGAGAGAGAGAGAGAATGAGGAAGTAGTGAAAGAGGATGCTGACTGTCCCAGTAGAAGTTTCATTGGTTTAAAATGGATTTGAGGCCGGAATCAAAGGAACCGGGGCCTTGGGATTGTGACACAAACAGGTTACACCCCCAGGGTTTGGGAGGAAGGACTCCCCGAGGAGTGAATTAATACCTTAACATGAGAAACTCTCTCCAAGCCCCATTCTAATGTGAGAGTCATGCACATAGGCCAGGGGGATAAAATGTGAAAAGTCTGAGAGACAGGGCGAAAGATCTTCGAGATGGAGACAGCGAGAGAGGGGGGACACAGAGGAAGAGATATCAGAGATAGAGGGAGAGAGGGGAGGAACAGAGACATCTCGGAGATGGAGAGAGTAAGGGGGAACAGAGAGAGGGAGGGAAGAGAGATCAGAGATGGAGACAGTAAGAGGGGAACAGAGAGAGAGAAAACAGAGAGAGATCTTAGATGGAGAGAGCACAAGACGGGGATCAGAGAGTGCGGGGCACAGAGCAGGAAGTGGGAAATGTTTGGAATTTGTTCAACAGGTGGATTGCTCCCTCTTGTCCAGGAGACAGAATCAAACCCTTAACCAGCATCAGGGACACACACGATCTATCTGTGGTTACACTGCTGCTAGTGGGATCTTGCTGTGTGTGTTTAAAGCAAGCATCTGGTTAAAAGTTCGATGATGATTTTTCTATTTCGATGGTGGAGAGGCTGGTGTTGGCCTGGGACAACACCAGGTTAGAGTGCAACAGGATTCTCCGAAAGCTAGTGTTTCCAGAGAAACCTGTTAGGACTATAATCTGGGCTTGTGTGATGTTTAACGTTATATATCGACATATATAGACACAGAGGGAGGGAGGGGAGGAGGGGATTATCTGTTTTTTTTGGGGGGGGGGGTTATGTGAGGGTCCTGTTGTGTTTGGATGGAGAAAGAACGCTGCATTAAAATATATCCTCTTTTTAATCTATCATTCAATCCCAATGCTGGGGGGGGGATGTCGAGGGGGGAGTCGAGAGCGCGGAAAGTCGAGGCGGGAAAGTCGAGGGGGTAGGTCTGGAGGGAAAATCAAGGGGGGAAAGTCGACCGGGGGTAGTCGAGGGGGGTAAATTCGAGGGGGGAAAGTCGAGGGGGGAAATTAGAGGGGGGAGAAGTCGATTGGGGAAGTCGAGGGGGGAAGTCAAGGGGGGAGGTCGAGTGTGGGAAAATCGAGGAGGGAAAGTCGAGGGAGGTGAAAGCCGTGGGGGGGGGGGGGAGTCGTGGGGCGTTAGGGTTAGGGCGGGCCTGCCCACTGTGAAAACACCATCACATATTCCCAATTCATTTTTCCTCCGCCGCATCTGCTCCCAGGAGGACCAATTCCAATACCAAACAACACAGATTGCATCCTTCTTCAAAGACCTCAATTTCCCCTCAGACGTGGTTGACGAAGCTATACACCGCATGTCCTCCACTTCCCACTCCTCTGCCCTTGAACCCCACCCCTCCAATCGCCACCATGAAAGAACACAACTGGTCCTCACCTACCACCCCACCAGCCTCCAGATACATCGTATCATCCTTCATCATTTCCGCCACCTCCAAACAGACCCCACCACTAAGGATATATTCCCTCCCCTCCCCTATCAGCGTTCCAGAAAGACCACTCCTTCAGCGATTCCCTCGTCAGGTCCACACCCCCCACCAACCCAACCTCCATTCCCGGCACCTTCCCCTGCAACCGCAAGAAATGCAAAACTTGCGCCCACACCTCCCCTCCTCTTCCCTCCAAGGCCCCAAGGGATCCTTCCATATCTGTCACAAATTCACCTGCACCTCCACACACGTCATTTACTGCATCTGCTGCACCCGATGTGGCCTCCTCTATATTGGGGAGATAGGCCCCCTACTTGCGGAACGTTTCAGTGAACACCTCTAGGGCACCAACCAACCCAACCGCCCCGTGACTGAACACTTTCACCCCCCCTCCCACTCCGTCAAGGACATGCAGGTCCTTGGCCCCGTCTATTGCCAGGTCCTGGACACAGGACGCTTGGAGGAAGAGCGTGTCATCTTCCGCTTAGGAACCCTCCAACCACAAGGGATGAATGCTGATTTCTCCAGCTTTCTCATTTCCCCTCCCCCCACCTTTTCTCAGTCCCAGCCCTCAGACTCAGCACCGACTTTTTGACCTGCAATCTTCTTTCCAACGTCTCTGCCCCCACCTCATTCCGTCCTATCACCCTCACTTTAACCTCCTTTCACCTATCGCATTCCCAACGACGCTCTCCCAGGTCCCTTCTCCCTACCTTTTATCTTAGCCTGCTTGGCTCACCCTCCTCATTCCTGGAGAAGGGTTTATGCCCGGCACGTCGATTCTCCTGCTCTATGGGGAGTTTACAATAGTCTGCCCTCTAGTGGGGTTAGAGCACATTGCTGTGAGTCTGCCTGGCTGCTCCATGGGGAGTTTACAATAGTCTGCCCTCTAGTGGGGTCAGAGCACATTGCTGTGAGTCTGTCTGACTGCTCCATGGGGAGTTTACAATAGTCTGCCCTCTAGTGGGGTCAGAGCACATTGCTGTGAGTCTGCCTGACTGCTCCATGGGGAGTTTACAATAATATGCCCTCTAGTGGGATCAGAGCACTTAGCTGCGAGTCTGTCTGTCTGCTCCATGGGGAGTTTACAATGGGCTGCCCTCTCGTGGGGTCAGAGCACATTGCTGTGAGTCTGTCTGACTGCTCCATGTGGAGTTTACATTAGTCTGCATCTGGTGGGTTTAGAGCAGACTTCAGAATTTTCACTGAAATTCCAGTGAAATTTAAAAAAGATTCCTTTCTGCTGTTCATTCAATTATTTATAAACTGCAGTCCCTGTTCCCAGTCCAACCAAATCCATAACAACACTGAAAGGAAACAGGGATTGACATATACACTCCAGATTATTCTATTTTTTAACTTTGTACAATTTTTTGTTTTATTTGGTTGAACTGTAAAAACATGTCGTTTCTTTGATTAATCACTTCTTAATGATATTGAGAAAGGGTTTAAATGAAATGTAACTACTCTCTCTGACACACAAGGCAGATGTGCTGTCGCTGATGTCGCTGATGTCATCAGGGCCCATCAAATTGAGCAAAAGGTATCAAGGGGGCAGATGTTTTGATACAGCAAGTTGTTGTGGTCTGGGATATAATTCATATCAATTCCAATCCACAACAATACTTTTGAAAAAGCATGAACATCTCCAAAACAAAACACGATTTAAATATAAACGTGAATTTGTGGGCGGCATGGTGGCACAGTGGTTAGCACTGCTGCCTCACAGCGCCAGAGACCCGGGGTCAATTCCCGCCTCAGGCGACTGACTGTGTTGAGTTTGCACGTTCTCCCCGTGTCTGCGTGGATTTCCTCCGGGTGCTCCGGTTTCCTCCCACAGTCCAAAGATGTGCAGGTCAGGTGAATTGGCCACGCTAAATTGCCCGTAGAGTTAGGTAAGGGGTAAATGTAGGGGTATGGGTGGGTTGCGCTTCGGCGGGCCGGTGTGGACTTGTTGGGCCGAAGGGCCTGTTTCCACACTGTAATGTAATCTAATCTAAACTTATGAACACTTCCCATCCACAACAATATTTGTATTTATGAACAAACAGTTCCCATACAAAGAAAGCTATAAATAAACTGAGATATTTCGATGCACAGTAATATTTACATGAAAACAGATCAGCTCCAATGCAAAACAATATTTATGCACAGACAAACAGCTCTATACAACAATGTATATGGTATATTTTATGTACTGTATAATAGAAAACCTGAAATAGCTCAGCCACTGGATTGTTCATTTGCAGCATTGGATTAGAATCCTGCCTGGAAAGGATCAAACAAAATAATTTTGAAAGGTGGGTATTTAAAACAGAGCAAGGCTATGACACCCTTAGAGTGATTCCTGTTTTGGAGAAGTTTAACAATTCACTCCAACCAGCATGGGGAGCTGCACAGATCACATTATTCCATTATCTCTTAACCACAACGAGATACTCTGATCAGCACAGCGACCTCTGCCGTGATCACCCGTTAATTCATCTGTAAACCAGGAGCAGTTGCCCTTCCAGCATGTCGGACTGTGTACCCCACCCCAGTGCATTGATCTGTAAACCAGGAGCAGTTACCCGCCCAGCATGAAGGTCTGTGTACACCAACCCAGTGCATTGATCTGTAAACCAGGAGAAGTTACCCTCCCAGCATGTAGGACTGTGTACACCTCCCCAGAGCATTGATCTGTAAACCAGGAGCAGTTACCCTCCCAGCATGTAGGACTGTGTACATCTCCCCAGTGCATTGATCTGTAAACCAGGAGCAGTTACCCGCCCAGCACGTAGGACTGTGTACACCTCCCCAGTAAATTGATCTGTAAACCAGGAGCAGTTACTCTCCCAGCATGTAGGGTTTGTACACCTCCCCAGTGCATAGATCTTTAACACTGTGTTAGGTCCCTGAACAGTGTGGGGAAACTTGCAGACCCCTCTCTCTCTCACTCGACCCTCTCACTGTTGCCGCCTCTACCTCACTCTTGACATCCCACTTTTTTGTCTCTCACCCCGCCTCTCACTCTCTCTCGCCCCCTCACTCTCTCACCTCCTCATTCTCTCTCTCTCTTCCCTCTCTCCTCTTCTCTCTCTCTCTCACCTACCCATCTTTCTCGCTCCTTGGCCCCCTCTCTCTAAGACGTGTCCGTCTCTCTCTAAGACGTGATGAGAAAGGGTAAGGGAGAGGAAATGGGGAGGCAAGGCTGCAGTGGGGGGACAGAGCAAGTTAAACCCAGCTCATGAGCTCAGTGCCCGGTCCCCTCCCCTCCCCTGAGGGCCAGGGCTTGGGGCTGAGTCTGTCTCTCTCCAGCTCAACTTCTCCAAAACAAAGACACACAACAACATCGGTCACTCTGCTGCTCGGCACGCTTTAATCTACATTTTTATTGTTTACAAATGGAAGTGATGGATACAGTCAGTGGGATGGTGCCTTTTCTCACTGGCCCTTGAGTTGTGAGAAACATTGAAATATTTCCCTGTAACCCCCACTGTGGGATAAGGATGGACAAACCAGCGCTACTCTCAGTCTGTTACAATAGCGACAGGCTGCTCCATCACTGAAACACTGAACGGAAATGAGAAAATCCCGGATTGATTGATTAATGAGGGAATTTGATGGATGGATGGATTTGGGTGAAGGGATATTTCAGCACATTCTTCAGCTGCTGCCTGAACTTAGTCTGGGTCACGGTAAAAATTGTGGTGTTTGTGCAGCAACTGAGGAGCTGCAGCATGAATCCCAATTCCTAAACAATGCCATGGAGATACCCAATAGAATACATCCAGGCCCATATAGAATACAGCATTATCGTTGACCATAACAGGATGAAATTGGCCGAGATCACAAACAGTAAAATGATGGATTTGTTTCGGTTTCTCATTTCTCTGCCCCACACCACCGCACCATCACGCTCAACACCACATACTCCACTACCAGGACACACACTGCCCCACACGACCCCCACCGTCACGCTCACCTCCACACACTCCACCACCATCACACACACTGCCCCACACCACCTCCGCCATCACACTCACCACCACACACTCCACTACCAGGACACACACTGCCCCACACCACCCTCACTGCCATGCTCAACCCCACCCCTCTCTCGCCTTCCCCTCTCTCCCAGGCCCTCTCTCGCCCTCTCCCTCCCTCTCGCCCTCGCCTCCTTCCCTCCCATCTCTAGCCCTCCCCCTTGCCCACCCCTCTCTCCCCCTCCCTTTCTCTTGCCATCCCCTCCCTGCCCTCTCTCGCCCTCCCCATCCTCCCCTCCCCTCTCTTGCCCTCCTCTCTCTTGACCTCCCCCTCCCTCCCTCGCCTCCCCTCCCTCCACTCTCTCACCCTATCTCTCCATTGTTCCCCTCTCTCTCTCCCTGCTCCTTCACTCTGTCCACCTTCTCTCACGCTCGACCCCCGTCCCTTGGTGTCTCTCTCTCCCCACCTCCCTCCGTTTCCCTCTGACTGAATATCTCTAGCTCCTGTCCCTCCCTCCCTCTCTCTCTGAAACACTCTGGGTCCCTGGATCTTCCCTCTCCCTCTGACCCAGAGACTGGGAGTTGGGGGTTGTGTGGTTGGACGTGAGGCTGTGTGTGTGGGGGGGTGGGTTGAGATGAGCGAGGTAGGATGAGGCGGAAAATAGGATAAAGATGGAACAGCTGGAGGGAGACAGAGACGGAAGGACAGTGATAGTGAGAATGAGGGGATGGGAAGTGTGGAGGCAGGTGGAGACAACGGGGTTGGGTGTGTGTGAATGTGTGAGAGGGGGAATGAGGGAGATTGAAAGGGAGAGTCGGTGAGAGAGAGGGAGAGAATTGAGGAGAAAGAGTAGGGGAGAGGAAGTGGGGAGGTCAGGCTGCAGTGGGGGTCAGAGGGAGTTAAACCCAGCTCATGAGCTCAGGGCCCGGTCCCCTCCCCTCCCCTGAGGACCAGGACTTGGGGCTGAGTCTGTCTCGCTCCAGCTCAGCTTCTCCAACACAAAGACACACAACAACATCGGTCACTGAGCTGCTCGGCACGCTATAATGAACATTTTTATTGTTTACAAATGGAAGTGATGGATACTGTCAGTGGGATGGTACCTTTACTCACTGGCCCCTGAGTTGTGAGAAACATTGAAATGTTTCCCTGTAACCCCCCTGTGGGATACGGATGGACAATCCAGCGCTACTCTCAGTCTGTTACAATAGCGACAGGCTGCTCCATCACTGAAACACTGAACTGAAATGAGAAAATCCCGGATGGATTGATTAATGAGGGAATTTGATTAATTGATGAATTTGGGTGAAGGGATATTTCAGCACATTCTTCAGCTGCTGCCTGAACTTAGTCTGGGTCACGGCATAAATCGCGGTGTTTGTGCAGCAACTGAGCAGCTGCAGAATGAAGCCCAATTCCTTAACAAAGGGATGGAGATACACAGTGGTATCCACAATATCATCCATCCGTCTCCATATAGAATACAGCATTAACGTTGACCATAAAAGGAAGAAATTGGCCGAGATCACAAACAGTAAAATGATGGATTTTTTTCGGTTTCTCATTTCTGTGTCAGACTGAGCGTCCCCATTGGTGTGAGCGCGGAGTCTCCTGCGGGCTCTGCTGGTCACTAAAATGTGTCTGACGGTGAGAACATTGAGCAGCAGAATCAGGAGAAATGGGACACATGGGGTTATAATGTGGTGGAGGGACTCGATTGTGACCCAGACAATGGAGTAACGAACAGCAAGTGTTCCATCACAAAACCAGGGGCGGTTCCACATCCGATACCGAGCCGTGAGCATAAAATACCAGAAAATGTTCTTTAAACAGCTCAGCACAGTCACTGCTCCCAGAACCACAGCCGCCGTTTTCTCACTGCAATAGTTACTTTTCAGTTTCTGGCAACAAATGGCCACAAACCGATCAAAGGTGAAAGTGACGGTGAACCAGACAGAGCAGTCAGTGGCTGCATAAACCAGGACGGCGTGGATATTACACACGCGGACGGAGTCCTTCAGGAAATAAAACTGTTCCCGATAAACAATGGGAATGTGTCTCAGGATCAGGTCGAGGATAATGATCAGGAGATCCGCCGCTGCTATGGCCCCCAGGTAACGTCTTACACATGGAGACAATCCACAATCTTTATAAAGCAGGACGTAGATGGTAACTACGTTAGCTGTGAGGAAGGAAAACAAACCCATTATCCAACAGCCTGGAGACAAAGGGACCCGTTGGATCAGGGACGCAGTGAGATTTTCAAATGTGTCCCTGTATTCAGGGATTTATTAAAATAATTGGAGCTGGAATAACAAATGGGAAGGTCTGAATTACTGACAAAAATGGGTCATAAATCACAAGAAACCCTCCCTCCCCAAACACACAGAGTCACATCCATAAGGACAGATGGTTTCTAGAACATTCACACACACTCGATCACTCGAGAGCAGACACAGGTCACTCCTTCCCAGTTCCCAATACGGAGGGTAAAAACGTTGCTGTTCTGAAGGATTCTCTCCCAGTTTCCTGAAGACAAACGGAGTTTGGGAATTCCTGTATTTTGGGCTAAATTCTGGTCGATCCAGCGTCGTGGAGAAATGTAAACGCAGGGAAAACTTATTCAATCCTTTAACTGCGTGAGGGGCCTTCGGAACATTGTCTCCTTCTCCCTGGAACGGGATCTCTTCCCTCGGGATCTTATCGTTTGTTCAATTCACTGATGTCCGGCCGTTCACAAACAATGTCAGGGACAGAACGTTCCGGGGAATGTCAGTTATAGAATATTGGGGACAGAACGTTCCGGGGAATGGCAGTTATAGAAAGTGGGGGACAGAACGTTCCGGGGAATGGCAGTTATAGAATGTCAGGGACAGAACGTTCTGGGGAGTGTCAGATATAGAATGTCGGGGAGAGAACGTTCCGGAGAATGGCAGTTATGGAATGTCGGGGACAGAACATTCCGGGGAACTCCTTGACCTGTCCATCACCTTTCCCCCTACCTACCCCACCAACATGATGTACTGTGCATGGGCACACTGTAGCATTAATGGGGTGATAGACGGAGGGTCCAATCACAGGAATGGGAATTAAAGGCATTGCCAGATCAGCTGAAAGTGTTACATACACCACATTCTCGATCCACCTCACAGAACCAGCCCAGACACCATCAACCCAGAGGAGATATCTGTTCACCGTGGAACACTGTGTCGACCAGGCCAGTGTACTGCTCAGTACAACCCAGCAATCTGTCCAGATTCATCCATTCCACTGATCAATGCAATCCAGCGATCTGTCCAGAGTGGAGTACTGTGCAGACTACATCAGTGCATTGATCTATAAACCCGGACTAGATATCTGTCCAGCACTGTGAGCTGTGCAGAACACATCAGTGCATTGATCTATAAACCCGGACTAGATATCTGTCCAGCACTGGGAGCTGTGCAGACCACAACAGGGCACTAATGTGTGAACCTGAAACAAATATCCATCCAGCATGTGGAGCTGCACAGACCACATCATGGCAGTATCTATAAACCTCAACCAAAATGACTGACCAGCACAGCGATCTGTGCAGTGATCACCCGTGAATTAATTTGCAAACCTGGAGCAGTTACCCTCCAAGTGAGTAGGACTGTGTACACCACCCCAATGCATTGATCTGCAACCCAAGAGCAGTTACCCTCCCAGCATGTAGGACAGTGTACACCACGCCAGTGCATTGATCTGCAAACCAGGACCAGTTACCCTCGCAGCATGTAGGACTGTGTACACCACCCCAGTGCATTGATCTGTAAACCAGGACCAGTTACCCTCCCAGCATGTCGGACAGTGTACATCACCCCAGTGCATTGATCTGTAAACCTGGAGCGGTTACACTCCCAGCATGTAGGACAGTGTACATCACCCCAGTGCATTGATCTGCAAACCAGGACCAGTTACCCTCGCAGCATGTAGGACTGTATACCCCACCCCAGAGCATTCGTCTGTAAACCAGGAACAGTTACACTCACAGCATGTTGGACTGTCTACCCCACCCCAGCGCATTGATCTGTAAACCAAGAAAGGTTACCCTCCCAGCATGTAGGGCTGTGTACCCCACCCGAGTGCATTGATCTGTAAACCAGGAGCAGTTACCCTTCTTGCATGCAGGACTGTGTCCGCCATCCCAGTGCAATGCTCAGTAACACTGTGTTAGATCACTGCCCAGCGTGGGGAAACTTGCAGCCCGGGCTGGAAGTGACAGGATGTGCCGCTCCCATCCATTTACAGCTCCATCTCTCCATTGTTGTCCTGACAAGGGGGTGCTGTGGGTGTGAACATCACTGCCAGAGAGAGATGGCGGGGGAATCAATTTAAATATCACCACATGGGAGGGGTTTGGGAAATAGACAGAGACGGGGAGACTGAGACACAGTGTCCTGGAAGGATGTGTTCCCAGGTTTCAGAATGCTGAAAAGTAGACACTTCGATAGCATCCTGTAACATGAGCCAGTCTTCCCAGAAAAGATGGGAAAAAGTGATATTGGTGTGAGGTCAGATGATGGAGAGTTTTGGATGAGCATTTGATCTACAACTTTGTAAATGGAGTCCTTCATGGCTGGAGGTACACACCATCACCCAGATGCCCCTGGATATTCCGTGATCCCTGACACTGATGACATCTTTAAAAGCCCAATGGACAACGATTGAGCTTTCTCAGCTTGGAGCTGCCCTGCATAGTTTACCCCGAGCATGGCAGATAAGGGACAATTACACCACGTTTTGTCAACAGGGGCACGGAGGTCCTGGTGGATGGGCTAGTACTGAGGGGGACCATTCTCTTCCCAGAGGGGGAGACACCACCACACCCAACGGGCATGGTCTGAGCTCACCACCCAGCTCAGTGCAGGATCTCAGTCTGAAGAAATGTCCAGGAATACAGGACAAGCTTCAATAACCTTCCCCACTCGATCAGGATAAGGGTCACCGTGTTCTCTTTGCTCCCTCACAGTCACTGTATATCTGTTACAGCACTGACCCCCGAACAAGGCTCATAGTCCACCACTCTCACTGCCGCATGCTGCACCTTCTCTCTCTGTCTCTGTCCCTCTGTCTCTCTCTCTCTCTCTCTCACTCTCTTTTCCACCCTACCTCCACTTCACCCCCACACTAATAACACTGCATGGATACGACACTGTGGACTGACTCCCTCCGGACACCTCACCATGACCCCCTCCCCACCTACAATAACACTAACAGCAGGACCACCCACTCCCACCCTCACTCCATCCCCCCACTTCTCCAATTTCAGGAGAAACAGCCTGGAATCGGACAGGAAGGGCCTATCCGGGTGGTGGAGTGCTTGATATCCGTTCCCTCACCCCCACTCCCCCCGCCATGTGGGGAGGACCCTAGTACGATCCGGAGACGACAAGGACGCCTCGTGTGGAGATTCTGAAACATCCACGTCCCACCGACCGAGTACGGAGCAATGATCAGTGAAGGGCAATTCTCACTTTAAACCCACTGGCACCTTCGTTTCCCCCCGGCACAACTTAGAAGCCGTGGCCCTGGTGCCATCTCCCCTTTGTGTCTCGCTGGTAACAAATGGAATCCCCCCGGTCTCGGTGGGCAGGAGGGTGGGCTCACAACACATTGTCACCACCACCTCCCAGGAAGGGAGCACCGAGACTCCCACCTACACCTCCCCCTGTAAACAGCTCAGATACTGAAACTAATCTGTGATAATAACTGCCCTCCCCACTTGTCCTGACATCTTCAACAATCTGTGCTCATATCCACGCAGCGCTCTCTGTTCCTGCAGCCCCTTTACAATGTCACAGCCTGCTTTAGCCTGCCTTTCATTGTCTTTCCTACCAAAGTGCATCATCTCACACTTCTCTTCACTGATCCCTATCTGCCTTACACCTGAACACTACTCCAACATATCACTGTCCCGTTAGAGTTCCACACTGTCCTCCATAGACTTCAGAGTTCTTCCAGGTTCGGTGCCATCTACAAACATTCAGATTGTTATAGCGTCACAGTACCCATGAAACAACTGAAATTCTGCCCCACATACACGAGTGTGAGCAAGTGAAATACTGATATATTCCTATGGACAAAGTCGAATAATGACATGCTGGCAATTGAGCAACAAAATTCCTGACACACACCAGATGGAGCAAATAAAATATTGACAAACCACAGAGCAAAAGAAATCCGGATAGGATCCACTTATCGATATTCATCAGGGTATAATGTGATGAAGTTGAAAGTGTGTACTATACCTTTAAGAGAGAGGGGATGCTGTTCTGAACTGAGAGCTTCCAAGCACCTGTGCATATGAGAGGATGCCAGACCCAGACACAGTATATTGCTATCGAGCTGGAGTCGGGTAATAAGCAGTTAAGAGAAAGAGGGTCCCAGAGATGTGCATAGTTGATGTAAAATGTTCACTTTCAGAGTGAAAAAATAAATTGATATTTTTATTTGGCAGATCTGTCCCTCATATTTTAACAGTTTACAAGGCGAATTAAGCATTTCTTTATTTTACATTTAAGTTACCAGATGAGCTTCACGCCGTATCCTCACCATTCCCGTGTGTGTATCTGTGTGTCTCTGTGTGGGGCAGGTCTGGCAGTCTTTGTGGTGCTTAAAGTGATGCAATGCCACCCTCTGCTTGCCTCCACACGCCACTGCATAGGCATTGGCAGAGGGTGAAAATCAGCAGGGATTCATTCAAGAGGGGGAGGGAGAGGGCAGCTGCTCACAGCACCATCCAAACTGATGAATGATCCATGGACTGATCTAAATGTCCTTTAAACTTTGCAACTGTCCCTGCTTTCACCACTTCCTCTGGAAGTTCATTCCAAACACAAGCCAGCTTCTGTCTAACATAAGTACCTCTCGTGACTTTCATAAATCTTTTTTCCTCACACCTTCAAAATCCCTCAGTTTTGAATCCCCAACTCTAGAGAAAAGACATCAGCCCTTCAGCTTCTCTGTAACCCTCATTATTTTATAAACCTCTGTAAAGTTACTGCTTAATCTCATATTCTTCAGTGAAAAAAGTGCCAGCCTCTCCTTATAGCTCACTCCCTCCTTTCCCAGCAACATCCAGTTTCATCTCTTCTGAACCCTCTCCAGCTTAATAATATCAACGTCAGTAATATCAAAGTGAATAGTCAAGTTATTTTCTAAGGGTACGGGGAGTCCAAAACTAGAGGACATAGGCTTAAGGTGAGAGGGGAAGCATTTAAAAGTGACCTAAGGGGCAGCTTTTTCACCCAGAGGGTGGTGTGCCTATGGAATGAGCGGGCAGGGTGACCAGACTGGATACAGTATTCCAGAAGAGGTCCCACCAATGTCCTGTACAACCACAACATGACATCCCAATTCCGATACTCAAAGGCCTGTCCTATGAATACATGTGTGTTAAACAACGTCTTAACCACACTATCTATATGAGATGCAAATTTTAAAGAATTATACCCGACGGCCTAGGTTTCTGTACTACAACACTGCCAAAGACTCTACTTTCAATTGTATAGGTCCTGCTGTTGTTTGATTTACCAAACCCAATACCTCGCATTAATCCAAACTAAACTCCATCTGCCACCCCTCAGCCCAGTGTGTGATATTACTGCCTCCTCACTCTCCCCCTTTAAAATATCCTCCCCATCTCCAGGATGCCTGCACACTCTGGCCTTGATTTTCACAAAGACCCTGAGCTTGGGTTGCCTTGTATAGTTAGGGGGAGGAGGGACAGATTGAAGACACAGTCAGTGGGGAGGAGAGGCAGGGCAGTAATCAGCGGCCTGGTGTCATTTCATGGTTTTAGGAAAAGGGGAGTCGCACATGAGATTTGGGTAAGAGTGATCGGTGTTTTGGGGTCAGAAATTAATGTCTTCCTTCGTCTCTGGTGTTCAGTAATAAATATCTATTTGAGACCCTTCATTGGGCAGAGTGTGTCTGCAGGATTTCTTTACTTAATATTGCAGACTACAGATAATAGCAATTAAAGATGTTTATAGTTAATTTCGATGGCACAGCACGTATACTCAATATCCTACAGTTGAGACCAATATCTTGCATTTGTTTAATAATACAAAGTGCTGTTTGTAATTCAGTAATGGTAACCTAATTATAATAAATCCACACCAAGCTGAAAGTGGACACTAAAATATGACCCAAAATCTGGGAATGGTAGTGTGGTGGGTAGTGTCCCTGTCTCTGATCCAGAGCTCTGGATTTGATTCCAATTCCTGAACTTGTGTCGTAGTGTTCCTAGCTCTGGGCTAGAAGTCATGGATTCAAGTCCTGCCTGTTGCAGAGGTATGTTCCAGCATGTCAGAACAGGCTGATGAACAAACACACAGGAGAATAATGTTACAGCTTTATGGATATTGCTGAGTGATGCTAGTATACCCACGTCCGGGCACAAAGGTCCAGGCGTAAAGCCCACAGAAGTGTCTCAGGATACATCTGATCAAACTGATTAAATTGGATTTAGAATTGTGATTTGATGGAGAAGGAAGAGGTGTCAGTATTGCATTTCAGAATTTAGGCCCGGATGACTGAAAGTACAGCCATTCGTGTTGATTGGGGTCACATTTTGCAACAGTAAAGGTTTATAAAATCAAAATGGCCATGGATAAAGTGAGTGGTCAGGTGTTTTTCCCCAGGTTAGGGGCGTCCAAAACTAGAGGGCATTGGTGGAAAGTGAGAGGGGAAAGGTTTTGAGGAGGCCTAAAGAGCACCATTTCACACAGAGAGTGGTGTGCGTATGAAATGAGCTGCCAGAGGAAGTGGTGGAGGCTGGTACACCTACAGCATCTGGGTAATGAGAGACCTGGCGAGCTTTTCCAGCAATTTCTGTATTTGTTTAAAAAATGCATTCAGTTTAACACAGGTATTTTGAATAAATTAAACTTTTTTTTTTTAATGACGCAGGGACATATAAACATATTTCAAATTGAACGAGAACATTTTCTGCGAAGTGTATGGCTCTGTATATGACAGCAGGAATGATGCACCTACATGGAACAGGGAATGTGATGGAGACATTGTTTGGATAATGTACAAGGAGACCTCACATGTTCCAGTTTGGGAGAGGATGACTTTACTGTGTGGTTCAATTCAGAGAGGGAGAAAATGTTATCTGCCTGAGAAGGAATGGCCTATTACACTCTCGCTCCTTCATTGTTCCTCATCACAGCAATGTGTGCGAGCGAAAAAAAAACCCTCCACAGTCATCGTTACCATTCTTATTTTTATGGAATCCGTGCAGTGTGGAAACATGCACTTCGACCCAACAAGTCCATACCAATCTTCCCAACCCATTTCCCTATATTTACCCCTGACTATTGCAAATAACCTAGAAATCCCTGAACACTATGGACAATTTAGCATGACCAATCCAGCCAACCTACACGGTTTGTGGTAGGAAACTGGATCACCCATTAGAAGCTCACACAGACAAGGAGAGAATGTGCAAACTCCACACAGACAGTAACCCAAGGCTGGAATCGACCACAAGTCCCTGGTGTTGTGAGGCAGCAGTGCTAACCACCGTGCTACCCTTTGGATGATCCCTAACCAGAATTCGCTGGAATCTACTCAATGCCTAAAGCAAAGGGAATTCAGCCAAATCCAAACTCTCCCAGGATGGAATCCCATTGCTAGCAGCTTGTGTGAGTACAATATCTTCAGAAGCAGAATAACGTTTTGGACAATCTCACAATTTTTCCTTTGTCATGAGTTCCAATAATATTTGGACCAAGTTCTTTCAAGTTAAAATTGCAGAGAGAGAGAGAGTGTGTGTGTGTGTGTGTGTCTCAGTGTTTTTAGAAAGGGAAATATTGATTATATATTTGCAATATCCAAACAGTTTGCCATTCATCTTTCCATCATAGTTTGAGTAACATTGCTCTGGATCATAAACGTGTTGTTTTAGCAGATTAAAGAAACTAGCCTGACTTGTTCCTAAAACTGACCCTGTCCCAGTCTGAGACCGATATCATCGGCCATCTCACCAACCTGGTTACATTTAAATTTTGTTGTGAGCAATGGAGGATGGGACTAGAAAAGGAAACAGTGATCCAAAAAGCCGGGGAACTATAGACCGGTGAACCTGATGTCAGTCGTTGTCGGAGGGGATTCTGAGGCACACGATTTACATACATTTGGGAAGGCAAGGGCTGATCGGAGTAGGAAACGTAGCTTTCTGCATGGGAAATCATGTCTCATTAATTTGGTTGAGTTTTTTGAAGAGGTGACAAAGAAGATTGATGAAGGCAATTTGGTAGACATTGTCGATATGGACTTCAGCAAGGTGTTCATTTAAAGAACAAAGACCAAAGAAAATTTATAGCCCAGGAACAGGCCCTTCGCCCTCCAAGCCTGAGCCGATCCAAATGTACTGTCTAAATCTGTCGGTCAAGTCCTAAGCATCTATATCCCTCTGCTCCCCAACTACTCATGCATCTGTCCAAACGCATCATAAATGAATCTACCGTGCCTGCCTCCACCACATCTGCTGGAAAAGCGTTCCAAACGCCCACCACCCTCTACGCGAAGTACTTACCGCGTGTATCCCCCTTAAACCTTCCACCTCTCACTTTGAAAGCACAACCTCCCGTTATTGAAAAAGCTTGTCTCTATCCACCCTGTCTATACACTTCGTGATTTTGCAAACCTCAACCAGGACACCCTAAATCTCCTTTTTTTCTAGGGAAAATAAACCTAACCTACTCAGCGTCTCATCATAGCTGGTATTTCATTCCGATTGGAAGACAGATTAGTATGTTTCAGTCACGTGGGATACAAAGGAAGCTAGTCACATTTGACCTGAAGGAAAAGGGGTATTTTTCAGACTGGAGGCTTGTGAGCAGAAGTGTGCTGCAAGAATCAGTACTGAGTTCACTGCATTTCGCCATTTATGCAAAGGATTTAGATGTGAATATTGAGGCCATAGTAAGTAAGTTCACAGATGACATCAGAAAGGTCGTGTAGTAGATTATCTCAGAGTACAACGAGACCACAATTAGATGGGACAAAGGGGCAAGGAGTGACAGATGAAGTTTAATTTAGATAAATACGAGGTTTTGTATTGTGTGAAGGCAAATCAGGGCAGAAATTATACACTTAATTATAAGGTCCTGGGGCGTGTTGTGAACCGAGCGATGCAGGTATTTTGTTCCTTGAAAGTTGAGTTGTAGCTAGACAGTGTGGTGCAGAACACATTTGGCACATTTGCCTTAAGCAGTCAGAGCATTGAGTATAGGAGTTGTGGTGGTATGTTGCATCTGTACAGGAAGTTGTTCAGGCCACTTTAAGCATACTGCGTACAACTCGGTTGCCTGCAGAAAAGATTCACATAGATGTTCCGGGACTGGATGTTTTAGCTTTAGGGAGAGGGTGATTAGGTTGAGGTGTGTCTACCTGGAGTGTCAAAGGCTGAGGGGTGACATTATAGAGGTTTCTAAAATCATCAGGGGCATGGATATTCTGAACAGCCACGTTCTGCTCCCCAGGATAGTAGGGGTCCAGAACAAGAGGGCAACGGTTGAAGGCGAGAGGGAGAATGATTTAGAAGGGACATGGAGGTAAATGTTTCACACAGAGAGTGGTGCGTGCATAGAAAGTTCCGTCAGAGGAAGTAGTGAAGGCGGTTACAGTCGTACATTTAAAAGTATCTGAGAGGAGGAATATTGGCCAAATGTTGGCAAATGGGACTGGATCAGATTTGATATCTGATCGGAGTGAACAGATTGGACTAATGGATCTGTTTCCGTTCTGCATGACTCTCTGATTCTACAAGAGGGATGACAAAAAATTCTGAATAACCTTTCAAGTCGGAATTCTCTTCACTGGAAGTTTATTGTGCCTCTATGCTCATATTAATTGAAAGCTGCGTTAGGTAAATATTTGACAGAGAAGTGAGTCATGCATAATGGGACACAGACAGGAAAGTGAGGCTGAGACCCCAACCTGATCAGCCACAATCATAGTACCTGGTTGAGAAGGCTCAAAGTGTCTAATGACCCACTCCTGCTCCTTAGTCCCACGTTCCTGTGTTCCATTCAGCCACTCAAACATGCTAGACAGGAGCAGTTGGAGGCTACTTATTCCTATAACCTGGTGCACATAAACAGAGGAGACCATTCAGCCCTTCAAGACTGTCCCACACGGTTCGAGGTGATTTGGGAAATGTAATTGGAAAATCCAGGCTGGATATGAAAGAGGCCCCTCATCTCTCTTTGCAGAGCTCCCCCTCTCTGCAACTTGTGCTTCATTTGTTGGTCATGTTGTAGACCCAGATTCACTGTGAATACAGCCCACATACCTCTCCAAGCAATGGCTCAGAAAATCCTCTGGTCTCCCTGACTGCAACATGCATGAAAATAACACCCACTAAATTTCAAAAAACAGAATGGGAGAACATCAAAATCAGGGGAAGGTCGTTCACTCCCCAAGCCTGCCTTGCCCTTCACTAAGATCATGACTGATCTGCTCTTGGTCTCAAATCCTTTTGCATTCCCAATTATTCATAGCCCTCACCTCTCTGGCAGGTCAACATCTATCTACCTCCTCTTCAATTACTTTCAGTCATCTTGCTCCCCAACACTCGAGAAGAGAAATCGTGACATTCAATACCAACCTGTTTGAAGAAAACACTTGCTGCTCCTATATCATGTCTTATTGATATGAACAAAAGAGGTTGTCTCAAGGGTTCAGGTAAAAATGACTGGCCCCGATATCAAGGCAATGGTTGACTTCTGTTGACACCAAGGAGCTGGACTTAATGGGAATCAGAGTAAACTCTCCAGTGTTTAGAGTCAAACATGGCACAAAGTAAGATGTTCATCATCTCAGTTCTGGGTCACCTCTGTGGGAGTTCCTCAGGGTAGCTTCCTCTTCACAAACATCTTCAGCTGCTTCATCAATGTCTCCCCGACTCACCCTCCCCACCATAAGATCAGAAGTGGGGATGGTCGCTGAAGATTCCACAATGTTTGGAACATTTTGTCCCCCCTCAGCTCCTGAACTGGTCTGTGTCTATTTGCAGCAAGACCCAGACTCCATTGAGACTTGTGCTGATAGTATCAGTAACATTCATGTAACAGTACATTGCCACAGTAAAACAAGAGTTCATTCAGCACCTAACGCTGGTTTCACAGGAATATGAGGAAGCCATTCAGCCCATTGACACTATTGGAGAAGAACAGGGACAGCCCATTCAGTGCCTCCAGCCTATTACTCAGGAAGGGGAGGAGTCTAGTGTGATGGACCACATCGGAGCCCCTCGAAAATGTTTGAAGGCAGTAGCCACGATTCTAATGTTTTCTTTTTTTAATGGAAATGTAAAGTTTCTATTCCAGATGCAATGTGACTGGTCAAACTACTCGATGGTAAGCAAAACACCATTTACTTAAACACGAAAGATGAAACAAAACCAAGGAAAGAGGAATTTAGAATAATGTAATTATATTGGACAGCTTAACAGAATAATAGATCTAGGAGCTATTACTAATGAACTATTCAAACATAGGAAACTCCCATAAATACAGCCCTTGGCAAAAAGAAATATTCAGACACAGAATGTCACAAACATCTCTCCAATCCAGGAATTAAAAACAGCAGCAAGAGAAAATTCAGAGAGAGTAGCAGCCAGGAGACATTCACTGAAGCTTCCAACTCTGTGGAGACCCCAATAGTTTCTGATGTTGCCGAGAAACCAAAACCTAGTGATCCTAACCTGTGAGATCTGGCCACACCCAAGGCCTCCCTCGCTGTTTACTCGAGTGGTCTTAACTAGCCAGCTTGGTAACAATCGTTGAATCTCTCTCTTAAAATAAACCAGGACAAAATAACCTCTTAAAGCTGCAGCATTGTCACACTTGTCAGCACATCGAGCTGTCAAACAGGAACCCAGTCAGGCACTTGGCCCTGTCCAATCGGACGAGGAAGTAGCTAGTCAGTCTCTTGAGCCACTTACACAGGAACAGTAGGAGGCCATTCCCACCACAATGCACTTACACGGGGGCAGAATTAGGTAATTTATGCTGATTCCTGATGAATGTCTTATGCCCGAAACGTCGATTCTCCTGGTTCTCGGACGCTGCCTGACCTGCTGTGTTTTTCCAGCAATCCACTCTCTACTCTGATCTCCATCATCGGCAGTCCTCACTGTCTCCTAATTGATGCTCTAACATGATGAACAAGTGGAGCAGAGACTGCACAGACAGACTGCTCCACTTTGTCCCTCTTGGCTCCATTGCTTATAGGACTTTAACATGGTTCTCTAGCGGTGAGCAGAGAAACCATATGTCTTGTGTGAAGTCTCAAGAAGGCAGCTTTCATCTCTGAGAAGAGAGCCTGGTGTTCTCTATGTGGGTGGGAATGGCTACCTGTTTTAGATGGAAGGTATTGTGGTTGCTGTTGTGGATTCTGAGCAATCTGACTTTCAGTACGGGTTCACACGCTGACTGGACAATAACGTGGGGAGAGTTAATTAAGGCATATAAACTATTAGGAAAGTCACGTTAGACTGATGAATGGACTCTCTAAGTTCAAATAATGCTCATCTTGTTCATGTTGATCTTGTCGAGTGCACGTCCTGTTCTGTGTAACCTGTATGCCTTACTCTGTCCAAGTCTATTTTCACCCTATGATCTGTCTGGCCATGCTGACTATGATCTGCCTCTACTGATCATAAATAAAGTGTTTCCCTGTACTGCTCATAAATAAAGTGTTTCCCCGCTCTACTTGGGGTCTCCTTTACCTGGTTCACTAATACCACTGGCTTAAACATTTTTACCACATCTTTTCCCAAAATGCCTTCCTTCAATGCCCAGCACTTTGTGTCCCAGCTTACTGCAGTGAAAACACCTTTTCCCAGTGCCCTTCTTAAACCATCAGCACTGTAATTTTATGTGTTCCGCTCCGTTATAGTGAGAACACCTGAGGCCTTTCGCCACATTTCAACCCCCTTGGGCTTCTTTTCCATCGGTGGTAAACTATTACCAGTGTGCTTTATTCTATGTTTTGTAGTGTAGGATCACCCCTTCTCCCAATTTCTATCCCTCACAGGATGAAAATCATCCCAGAAGCTAAATTTCATCTCATGTACCAATCCATATTTACCTGCCATTTCTGCCACGCTTCTCACTTCTTGAACTTCCTGTTCATTCACATGAATTCTTACCATCTCTGGAAGTGAGGCTCCAGCAGAATAATCTCCCTTCGAGCCTCACAGGTCTTATCAATTTTTAAGGCCTGCACCCATCTATCAGAATGACTGTGTTTAATTCTTTCAAACTCAATAGAAGTCTGACCTGGTTCCGTCTCTATATTTCTGAACCGCTGTCTATATTCTTCTAGTACCAATTCATATGCACTTAACATAGCCTGTTTGACATCTGCATAATCTCTTGCTCCCTCGTGTGACAGCACTGCACATCCCTCTCAATCTGTACCCACCAGCTTAGTCTGAACTAGCATTACCCACAGGTTCACTGGACATGCCATCTGCCGAGCCAATTTCGCAAATGAAATAAAAATGGTTTTGCCATTTTTCGCACCGAAATATGGCAATGTATTAACATAGTTGTATACATTCCTACGTTCTCCCTTCATCTTCATCCTGCTAATTTAACTTTCTTATCTAATTTCAAACTTCTGAATTTCAAATTCTCCCTCTCTTCCTTTTCCTCTCTTTCTCTTTCTCTATCTTCTCTCTTTTTCAGTCTCTCTCTTTATCTTCTAACTGCAGTTGTCATATTTGCAATTTATGTTTTTTTCGAAATCGACTGCAGTTGCCTGCTTCTCTGATACATCAAAGTGCTTGACCAACTCCATTATGGTGACAGCTTTCCTTTTGTCTCTGGTGAAACCCAATTTTAATCTACATGTTAATTCTAAAAGTATGCCCTTCCTTTGTCTTTCGACACTTTCTTGGCAAATGTGGGCACCATCTTCAAACCTCGGAACCATTTTAGTAATATTAAAAGCCATTTCTTTTAAATTAACCAACCACAAGGAAACAAAATTAAATGAATTTTCTCACCTGTTTTATTTGAAGATCTAGGTCACTAACTGCCAAGTGATGGAATCTGCTGGGACCTTTTGTACCCCAAATCTGTTCAGATCCCATACAACAAGCCCTCAAACCGTTATGATGTCGATGTCTAACCCCTCTGTTAATTAAAATCACACACCCAGAAAAGCTCACCTCACCTCGTTTTCTGTTAAAACATGAGTGACAAAGTAGTCGCAAATTCGACGATTAAGAGAAAAATAGCAATTTATAAGTATGTATGTCAACTCGCTGAGCTTGAAGGTTTGTTTTCAGATGTTTCTTCACCATGAGTGGGTAACATCATCAGATGTTTCTTCACCATGAGTGGGTAACATCATCTATTTCTAGGTCTTGGTTTCTTAAGTTGCGTGATGTCATTTCCAGTTTTTTGTTCAAGGGAAGGTAGATAGGATGTAAATTGATGTGTTTATTGATGTACTCCTGGCTAAAATGTCATGCTTCTAAGAATTTTCGTGCGTGGCTTTGTCCTAGGAAGTGTGTGTGTCACAGTCAACGTGGTGTCCTTCTTTTTCTGTATGTACAGAAACTAGTGATAGTGGGTCATGTCTTTTGGTAGCCAATTGGTGTTCACATATCCTGCTATCATGACAACAGGGCCGTCTGAAATGGAGGAAAAATGATTTTTTTACACATTGTTTGATCAGTGAGTGTTCAGATAAGGAAGATTGTCCATATGTGTACAACACATTCTGAATGAACAACGGAGACACAGTTAACGAAAAATGATGCACACGATGTGTAACATTTATAAAGCATTAAAACATTATTTGATCCTCATCTGGTGATACCTTCCCTTTTTCTCAACGTTCCCCCTTTTCTGGGATTCCCAACTCTAGTCTCTCATTCTTATCAGGATGTTTGTTATAAATTCTTGTTTCTGGTTTCCCAACTTATTTCAGTTAATCCCCTTTCTTCCAGGAATTAATATGTTGGCCTGCTGCGTTCTTTCCAAAGCTAGTGTCTGTCATATTGTTGGAGAAAAAAATTATGGCATCAGACCCAGCATTTGAACATATTGCTCTGTTGTATGTGCACTGTACAAAGGACCACAGCACACAGGAATTGCCAAAATATTGAGGGAAGTATATCTACTTCTTTCGATAATATAGTTTTCTCATTTTCCACATCTCCATATCTATATCCTCTCTCTCTCTCGTACTCCCTTTATATCTAGTTAAGAAATCCACTAGTGGTTCTTCGTTGCCCATCTCTCAAAACTCCTTCTTTCAGTTTATACGCAATGCATTCTTCAAGATGTAATGTGGTTATAATTAAGCAATGTAACTACAAAGACATGCGGGAGGAGCTGGCCAGGGTTAATTGGAAGGGGAGCTGAGCAGGACAGACCATGGAGCAGCGATAGCAGAAGGTTGTGGGGATAATTCGGAAGATAATATCAGAAATTCAACCCCAAGAAGATGAAACATACTCATGGGAGAACAAGGCAGCATCAAACCAAAAGAGAAAACATACAATGTGGTGAAGATGATTGGGAATCCAGAGAATTCATTGGCTCTGAAACTACATAAGGCTGGCATCACTGACACTACAGAGCTCTTAATCATGGTCAAGGAGAGAAACAGAGGAAACACATTCACTTTAAACACAGAAGATGGCATTTCTCAAGAAAAAAGATTCAGGTGAATTAAATATTTGAATTAAGATCAGTTAAATGCTTTTGCGGAATGTGTCAGATTGGAAGCAAGACCCAGGGAGACAGACCCTCAGCAGAATGAGAGTTTGCAAATGGAAGTATTTCCACATCAGAAACCAGGTTCGGTCACTGAGTGCAGGGCTGATGGGTGAATGGGTCTCGGTGAGAATTGGGGAGCAGACAGCAGAATTGCATTGCAGATATTGCAGCTCGAAACTGCGTATTCATGTAGTGCTGTAGACCACAGCCACAGGAGAAACAGAACAGCACTCAACCACAACCTGCAACTTTTTGCCAGGATGACACCTCAGTCTGCTATTACCATCAACACCATCTATGGCTCAGTGATTAGTGTGGGTGAACATGTCAGAGTCAGAATCACATGAACTTTAACCTGATGCTAACTCATTAAAGCTACCGGACTTGACCAACAGACCTGAACGAAGCCCTGCAGTCCTGTCACATTCACTAATAAATGGTGATGAACGATTAAACAAATGACAGGAGGAGAGGGCTCCACAAACATCTCCATCCTAACTAATGGAACATACCTGCACATCAATGTAAAAGAGAAGGATGATTTATCTGCACCATCCTCTGCCAGACGTGTTGAGTCGATGATACACCTCACCCTCATCATGATGCCCACAAAATCACAGATGCCAGTCTTCAACTAATTCGATTTGCTGCATGTGAGAGGAAGAAACAGCTGAACACAATAGACACGACACAGACAATGGGTCCTGACTCCATTCCTGCAACAGGACTGAAGCCTTGTGCTAAACAACAAGCCGTGTCCCAGGGGAAGCTGTTTCAGTCCAACTCCAACTCTAACATCTCTCTGGCAATGTGGATAATTACTCAGCTATATCCAGTCTCTTAAGAAGGGAATAATTACAATCTGACCAATTATCACCCCCTCAGTCCCATCACGACAGTCAAATTGTGGGAGTTCTTTTTGACAGAGATGTCAAGCAGCACAGAAATACCCTGAAAAGTGTGGTTTCCGACAGGTCCCCATGTGGAGATAGTGTTGTGGAAATGTCACTGGATTACTAATCCAGACCAGGCTAATGCTCTGGCAGCGGGTGGAAGTTAAAAACAATTAATAAAATATCGAGATCTAAATCTGGTGTCAGTAATAGTGACCTTGAAGCCAATATGGATTGTAAACAGAATTTCCTTCTCCAATGTCCTATTAGGAAGTGAATCTCCCGTGATTTCCTGGGCTGGCCTAAAACTGACTCCAAAGACCCTGACATGTGATAAACATTTCAATGGTCTCTGAAACGGCAAAGCAAGGGCACTCATTTGTATCTAACTACTCCGAGATCTGAAAAGATGAAACCGGACAGAACACCCGGCTTTAGCATCAGTGTCGGAAAAGGGAATGGGAACACAGTCCTGTCGACCCTGCAGAGACCTCCTTCTTAACATCTGAGAGCTTGTGACAACATTTACCGAGCTTTTCCACAGATTGCACAGAAACAGCGGGAAGGGATGAGGTCATACAACACATTGAGCCTCCCCCATTCGAGTTCATGGAAGAAATCTCCTCAATGCACTTACCCCACACGATATACATATCCGTTAATGTGAGTAACCTTGGGAAACTATAAAATAGGCGATGCAGTAGTACGTTTGGTCCATCGGGTTTGCTGCCCAATTCAATGTAATGATGGTTGGCCCTTCATTTCAACACCGTACTCCTGCTCTCCCACCATCCCTTTCCTGTCTCTAAATTCTTATTTATAATCAGTGTCTCGGTTTCCAGTTGCGAGCGAATTCCCCATGTTCACCAGTCAGTGAGTGCAGCCAGTTATTCTCATTTCAATGCAGAGTGACCTGCTTTTACCTAATACTGTGGCCCCTTGTTTTAGACGTCCCAGCCAGGGATATTATCATCCCTGCTTCCAATCTATCTCACCCTGTCAGAGTTTTGTATATTTCACTGAGATCTCCAATCATTTTCCTAAACCCCATGGAATACTGGCCCAGTCTCCCAAACTCTGCTCCCAAAACAAGCCCGTCATCCCAGAGAACAGTCTGGTCATCCTTCACTGCTCTCCATCAATGTCAGGTTTGTCCTTTATTACGTAAGGAGACGAAATCTGCACACAATACTGCACAATGTTCGAGATGGGACCTCTCCAAGGGCCTGTACAGCTGCAGTAAGACACCCTTTCTCCTGGACTCGCATCCCCCTGAAATGATGGTCAACACACCATTTATCTTCCTCACTGCTTTCTGTTTCTGCAATATTGCTTTCAGTGACTGGTGTACAAGGAGATGCAGATCCTTTTCCGTGTTATAGCTCCCCACTTGGTGGGTCTGTGTACACTGGGCAGCGTGCCAATGCTTTGCCCAGTATTGACTTCTGGTTACAGGACTCACTGCGCTGCAGGGACCTCAGTGGTTAATGCAGAATGAAACAACACTCAGGCGCATACGTCCCTTTGTAGATCAACATATTTCAACCAATCTCTTTCAAATGGTAGGCTGCTAATTTATCGTTTCCACCAAAGGGCACAGCATCACCTCTATCCACATTGTTCCCCATCTATCACATATTTACCCATTCACTCCACTTGTCTTAGTCTTCTCGGTGCTTTTTTACATCCTCCTCACCCAATCACAATCCCACATCCGTTAGTGCAGTCGGCAGGCTGGGATGTATTGTATCTGATTCCAGCAACCCAATGTTTCAAGGGCATTGTGAACAGCTGTGCGCCAAGCACCGATCCCTGCGACACCTCAGCAACCTTCATCTGTTAATTTCTATTTATGTATTTCGTGAATCTGGGTGTCACTGCCTGGGACTGCATTTATTGCCTGTCCCTAGTTGCCCTTGAAAAGGTGGTGGCCGGCTGCCTTGTTGAACGCTGCAGTCCACCTGCTGTGGTTGACCTCCAATGCCATTATGGAGGGAATTCCAGGATTCTGATCCAGCGACTGTGAAGGAGCGGTGATATATTTCCAAGTCAGGATGGTGAATGGCTTGGAGGGGAACCTAAAGATGATGGCTTTTCCATACATCTGCAGCCGTTGTCCTTCTAGATAGACGTAGTCGTGATTGGGAAGATGGTCTCTGGGGATCTTTGGTGAATCATTTCATTGCAGCATGTAGGTAGTAAAACACTGCTGCTGCTGCTGAGCGTTGATGGTGGACCATTGTGGATGAAGGGACAGTCAAACTGTTTGCTTTGTCCTGGATGGTATAAAGCTTCTTGTGTGTTGTTGGGGCTGCACTCATCCAGGCAACTTGGGAGTCGTCTATCACACTTCTAACTTATGCATTGTAGATGATGGACAGACTTTTGGAAGTTAAGATGTGAGTTACTCGCCGCAGTATTCCTAGCTTCTGACCTGCTCTTGTAGTTACTGTGTTTATGTGGCGAGACCAGTGAGTTTCTGAGCAATGATTACCCACCAGGACTTGATACTGGGGGATTCAGTGATAGTAACACCATTGAATGCCAAGGGGCAGGTTAGATTGTATTTTATTGGTGATGGTCACGATCTGGCATTTGTGTGGCCTGAATATTACTTGCCACGTGTCAGCCTGGATACTGTCCAGATCTTGTCGCATTTGAACATGGACTGCTTCAGTATCTGAGGAGCCACAAATGTTGCAGAATATTGTACAATCATTAGCGAACATCCCCACTTCTGACCTTAAAATGGAGGGAAGGTCATTGATGAAGCAGCCCTGAAGAAGTTTTCGGCCACTGCTCGAGGGACTCCTACAGACTTGGAGCTGAGTTGACTGACCTTCATCAACCATGACCACCTTCCTACGTGTCAGGTATCATTCCAACCAGCGGGGAGTTTGCCTCTGATACCCATTGATTCCAGTGTTGCTAAAGCCCCTTGATACCACACTTGGTCGAAGTCTGTCTTGATTTAAAGGGCTATCACTCTCACCCCACCACTGGAATTCAGCTCTTTTGTCCATGTTTGAACCACGGTAATGACATCAGGAGCTGAGTGGCCCTGGTGGAGCCCAAACTGGGCGTTATTGGCCAGGGTATAACTGAGCATGTGCTGACTAAAAGCACTGACACCTTCCACCACTTTACTGATGATCGAGAGTAGACTGATGCGGTGGTGATTGGCCGGATTGGATTTGTTCTGCTTTTTCTATACAGGAGATACTTGGGTAATTTTCCACGTAATCGGGAAAAGCCATTGTTGAAACTATATTGAAACAGTTTGGCTAGGGGAGTGGCAGGTTATGGAGCACACGTTTTCAGTACTATTGCCAGAATGTTGTCAGAGTATGGACCCTTTGGAGTATCCAGTATCTCCAACCGTTTCTGGATATCGCGTGGACTGAATCAAATTGGTTGATGACTGGTAACTGAATCGCTGTGGACCACTGGAGGAGGCTAAGATGAATCATCCACTCAGCACTTCTGACTGAAGGTTGTTGCGAATGCATCAGCCTTATCTTATACATTGAGGTGTTGGGCTTTTCCATCATGGAGGAAGGGGTTATTTGTGGAATCTCTTCCTCCAGTGAATTGTTTCATTGTCCGCAACATTTCTCAATTAGATGTGGAAGGACTACAGAGCTTTGATCTGATCCGTTGCTTGTGAGATCACTTAACTCTGTCTATCACTTACTGCTTCTGCTGTTTGGCGCACAAGTAGTCCTGTTTGGTGGCTTCATCAGGCTGACACCTCATTTTCAGGTATGCCTGGTGCTGCTCCTGCCATCCTGCACATCCGTTGAACCAAGGTTGATCCTCTGGATTGATAGTAATTGTTGTGAGGGGGATACGCCAGGCCATGAGGTTGTGTGGGTGTACAATTCTGCTCCTATAGATGGACCACAGCACCTTATGGGCACCCAGCCTTGGGCTGCTAGATCTGTTCAAAGTCTGTCCTATTTAGCACTGTGTTAGTACCACCCAAAATGATGGATGTTATTCTCAATGTGCAGGTGTGACTTTGTCTCCACAATAACTATGCAGTGGTCACTCTTATCGATACTGTCATGGACAGATACTTCTGTAACTGGCAGATTAGTAAGGCTGTTGTCAAGTAAGTATTTTCCTCTTGTTAGTTCCTTCACCACCTGCTGCAGAACTAGTCTAGCAATTATATCCTTTAGGAACAGGCAAGCTCGATCATTAATGCTGTAGCTGAGATACTCTTGGAGGTGAACATTGAAATCCTCCACCCAGAGTACATCTTGCGTAAGTGCTACCCTCAGTGCTTCCTACAAGTGTTGGTCAGCATGGAGGAGTATTGCTTCATCAGTTGAAAGAGGCTGGTGCATGGTAATGTGAGAAATATGAGACAACAAGTGCAGTTTCCTTACAGGCTGAAACCAGAGAATGGAGGTTTCCTTTCTCATGAACAAACTAATGCCATGAGACTTCATGGGATACGGAGTCACTGTTGAGGACTCCAAGAGCAATTCCCTTCCAAATGTATCCCAATGTGCCGCCTGCTGATGAGACAGGAGATATCCAGGGAAGGTGATGGGGTGTCTGGGACATAGTCTGAAATGGATCATCCACTCAGCACTTCTGACCGAAGATTGTTACAAATGAATCAGCCTTATCTTATACACTGAAGTGCTGGGCTCTCCCATCATGGAGGCAGGGGTTATTTGTGGAATCTCTTCCACCAGTGAATTGTATAATTGTCCCCAACGTTTATTGACAAGATGTGGAAGGACTTATAACTTACAGAACCATGCCGTTCAGACAATGTCAGGCTTAGCTTGACGAGTCTGTTTATTTCTATTCACTGTTTCCTGCCAGCTGTCCTATTCTAGAAACATGGCTATACATTAGCACCAATCCACTCAGATTTGATTTTGTAAACTGGGCTTGGAGCTTGACCAAAATTTTTCTAAAATTCCATATGATTTACATCCATTGCTTCTCTTTCATTTGTCTCCCAGTCTGTTTCTCAAACATAATTCCCAGTTCATGAATCTATGTTAGTGTTGTCTATGAGCATTGCTTTCAGTCCCAGTAATTGCTCCTAAACAATTTCCTTACTATGTTCTATGTTCCATGTACTCTACCATTTTCCCACACTCGACTTGGTTTTCCTTGTATATTTAGAACGTTCTGTGAAGACAGAACTGAAGTAGTGGCTTCATAGATCTGCCATTTCCCTGTTCCCCATTCTCCATTCTCTGGTTTCAGCCTGTAAGGAAACTGCACTTGTTGTCTCATATTTCTCACATTGACATGATGTATCAAGTTATTACAGTTCACTCTCATAGCCCTTGTGAATATACTCTTCAGAAACTCTCAATTCCTGCCTTAAACTGCTCAATAATTGACCTTCCACACCATACACTCACAGGAGCATAGACTCTGTGCCAACAGAAATATAGCACGATCTATATTAGCCCCACTTTCCTCCAGCAGGCTCATAGCCTGGAATGTTATTACACTTCCAATTGCTGCTCCAAGTTCTTTTTAACGATTGTGAGTTTATCCGTGATAATTCCTCTCTCAGGAAGTAATCCCAGAACACAATACCTTCGAGGTGAAAAAAAGTTTAAATCCTCTCTGAACCTCAAAGTTTTCACTTTAAATGTATCCTGGCTTCTTCTTGACACACTGACTAAAAGGAACAGCTGCTGTCTATCCACCCTGTCCGTGTCGCTCATAATCTTATCCTTCTGAATCATGGACCCCTCAGCTTTCTCTGCTCCAACGTAAACAACCCGAGCTTATCCAGCCTCTCTCCATAGCTGATATGCTCCATCCCAGGAAACATCCTGGTGAAGCACCTCTGCACCCTCTCCAACACAATCACATCCTTCCTGGAATGTGGCTCCCAGCACTACATACAGTACTCTATTTTGGCTGAACCAAAGCCCTGTATTGCTCTTTAATCTACGCCCTGATTAGGAAACACAACACCCAAGATCCAATTCTTAACTAGTCCATTAACCTGTCCAGTCGCATTCAGGGATGTGTGGAGAAGCACACTCTGAGGTTCCCAGTGTGCTGCCATTCATTGAGTCCTCCCCTGCCTGGTTCCTTCTCCCAAAGTGCATCACCTCATATTTATCAAGGTTATATTCTATCTGTCATTGCTCTGCCCATCTGACCGTTCCATCTGCATCTTCCTGTAACTTAAGGCCTTCGTCCTCACTGCTAACCACCCAGCCAATCTTTATGCCAAACATACACTTACTTATCACATCTCCCCCAATTTACATCTAGCCCCCTCCACATTCACATCGTGTTTTTTTTTATGAATAACTCAAACAATAAGGGACACAGCACTGATCTCTGTGGTACACCAGGGGACACTGGTCTCCAGGTACACAAACAGCCTTCTCCCACCACCCTCTGTCTTCTGCTACTAAGTCAATTTTCGTTGTAATTTGTCAAGTTATCCATCATATTGTGAGATTTTACATTATTTTTTCAGTTTCCCAGATGGACGTTTGTCAAAGGCCTTCCTACAAAACTACAGAATTGATCTCCTCAAACTAATTCAATCAAACACATTGGATGTGACTTCCTTCTGATAAAGTCATGATAATTATCCCTGATCAAACCTTGCGACTCTGGAGTTCAATTTTCTCCTTCCCTATTTTCTCCAGTAGTTTCCTTAACAGTGATCTAATACTCGCTTATCTATAGTTACCTGGTCTATCTCTCCCACCCTTACTGTGAAGTGGAATCGTATTAGCAGTTCTCCAGTCCTCTGGCACCTCCCCTATGGTCAGATTCTAATTAAAATATTCAGTCAGGGTCTTTCCTCCCTTGACCTCAACAGCCGCCTGTAATACAACTCATTCAGACATGGAGATTGGTCTAAATATATACAGAACAAAGCCTCAAATTCTTTCTCGTATTTTACATCAATCTGTTCAAGAGCTTCCCCATCCATCTTCTTGAATTCTGTACCTGCCTCCTCCTTCTCCCAAGTTAAATAGATGGGAAGGTCGCATGTAACAATCCATCAATGTTCTCCAGCTTGTTCATAGATTGCCCCTTTGGTTCCTAATGGATATTAACTGCGGATTATTCTGTTCTACTTGTCCGTATAGAATATCGTGGGAATCTCCCTAATATCGCCTACTTGTACTTCTCCATGTCCCTCTGTTATTCAGCCCTATTATGTTTCTCAGATTCACTGCAATCACCTCTCATGTTTTGAAACTCGAGATCACAGGCTGAGTTTCCACATCAGACAATCTTGCCATTTTAGGGATTAATCTGGATAATACCTTTTGCAGTTCCTCTGTAGTCAGTACATTCTTTCTTAGATTGGGACTCCAAACGATACAAAATACGCTAAGTATAGTTTCATGAACACTCGATACAACTGGTGCATGACATTCTCTATCTTCCAATTAGATTCACATGAATATAAACCTAATTTTTACTTTCCCATTTGCATATGTTCTTCCCAATACCTCTTGCTTTAACTTTTCTCACGAGCTTACTGTGTGAGTTCTTTAAAGAAAAGCTCATGAATATCCAACTATATGTTATCCATTGGTTTTTCATTGCCTATGTCTCCAAGAATAATCTTCAAACTATTTTAAAACAAGGTTTTCCACTTCTGGTTTTCCTTTCATCGATACATTACCATACTCCCCAGTTATGTTATTACCTTCTATATATTTAGTAGCATGTTCTTTGTAATCGAGTCCAACAGACACCCGACTGCGGATGACAAGTTACTGGTCTGTAGTTCACCACTCTCCATCTTCATCCTTTCTAAAACTGTTGGATAATATTTATAACCTTTGCCTTATCCAGACTGGCTAAATGACTTTCGGGAATGTGTCGAAAAATAAAGTGAAAATCTGCGATGCAATCAACATGGCTATTACTGCTTCCTCTGAAATTCTTGTATGAAGTACATCTAGTCTGTCAGATTTATGAATACTCAATCCAGCTTTCTTTTCAAAGATGACCTCAACACTGATAAGAATGACCTTAGACTTTACTTACACAGGTCCCATGGTCACTTGGTATTTCTGGAAGAATTTCGGGACATTCTTCCATGAAGATAGATACAAAGAAACTGTTTCGTTTCACTGCGATTTCTCTGTTGTCTGCAATAAATTATCCTGAATGAACACCAACTGTTCCACATTTGGCCTTGTTTTTATTATTTTTTTTCATACATTGATGGACGCTTTTTAGCAGTCTTCATGTTTTTCTTTCATTTGCACGCTTTTTCTCATTCTGATTTTCTTCTCAGTTTCTTTGTCATCCTTTGCTGGGTTCTACATTTCTCTGAATCCACTGGCTTACTGCAACACTTGGCATTTTTTAAGCTGCCTCCTTTCATCTAATAGGTAGATGAAGGTGGGGTTGAAAGTGATAGTCGGAGAGGAGGGTGGACCAGATTGATAGGATGGAAAGTGGACACATAGCAACATTAAAAAGGGCGGTGCTAATTTGTACGATTGGAGTGAGATAAAATGGGATTAGGGGAAATGGGGAAATGGGGAAATCCACTATGATCCCCTGTGGTTGGAGGGTCCCAAGGCAGAAGAGGAGGCTTTCTTCCTCCAGGCTTCTGATGGCTCGGGTTTGGTGATAGATCAGGCCCAGGGCCCTCATGTCCTTGGCAGATTGGGAAGGGGAATTAAAGTGCTCAGCCACAAGGCGATGGAGTTGTTCAATGTGGCTGTCCCAGAGATGTTCGCTGAAATGATCCACAAGTTGACCTCCTGCCTCGCCAATGTAGAGAAGACCACATTGGATTTAATGGATGCAGTAGATGAGGTGTTCTGTCTCCCTTAATCAACTATCACTTTCAACCCCACCTTCATCTACCTATCGCAATCCCAGCTACCTCCCTCCTGCCGCACCCCCTTCCCATTTATCTCTCAGCCCCCTTGGCCCAGAAGCTTCATTCCTGATGAAGGGCTTATGCCCGAAACATCGATTTATCTGCTCTTAATATGCTGCCTGACTGTGCTTTTCCAGCACCACACTCTTCGACTCTGATCTCCAGCATCTGCAGTCCCCACTTTCTCCTCACACCTTTATGGCTTGCATGACTCAGATTTATAACAGTTACCTCAAATAAAACAAAAATTGTCTTGTCCTCAAACAGCATAAAAGAAAACCAATACATTGTGGTCACTGTTCCCAAAAGGTCCTTTCCAGCAAAAGTTTGAATTAGCTCTTCTGATCACTCAACACCAATTCCTAAACAAACTGATCTCCAGCTCAGTGCTCGACATCATCTTCATGTAAACCATCTCACACGTGGTCATGAAATCCATTTTCCCAGCATTAGCATTCAATTGGGTTAACACAGTTTGGATATAATTTAGACAGTACATTATTACTGAATTACTCACAAATGTGTATATCTCATTTCCTGTTTTATAACATGTCCAGCATTTATATTGCAGCTTTCACTTTGATATATAACTCCCATCAATGTTTGCTCCTCCTTGTTGTTTTTGCGCTCCACCTTACTAGATTCTGTGGAATCTGAGCAACGTGGGCTCTGGGGCGATGAATAGTAGAGATCATCTCACCACATCATTTATGATCTTCTCAAACTTTAATTTCTCCAGATCTCCCGTGATGCTGATGGTATAGAGGAGGACAATGATCTTCCAACAATACTCTGTATTCCCCCAGAGAGCTGAGACAGCTCTAAGGTGGGTGAGAATCTTAACGCAGGCTGGTAAAGTGTTGCTGCTGCTGTACAGGGTCTTAGTGTGATCACATCTGGAGTAGTGTGTACAGATTTAATCTCTTCAATGAAGAAAGGATGTTTTAAATTGGACGCAGCTCAGAGATGGTTCCCTCAACTCATTCCTGCAATGAAGGTGCAAGCTTATAATGAATGGATGATCAGGTTGACCCCGTAGCCATTGGAGTTTACAAAAATTAAAGATGATCTTATTTGAAGATAGATGACAGAAGAAGTTAACAAGTGAAGTGAATTACACAGATAGTGGAGGAATCCATTCCGTTCTCCAGCCTGTTACACAGGAAGAACAGAAGGATATTAAGGCCTTCGAACCTGTTACACCAAAACAGGATGAGACTATTCAGCCCCTGGAGCCTGATATACACTTACAGAAGGAGGCCAATCAGCCACTCGAGACTATTACAGTAGGCCATGCTGCGCCAGTATCCTGTTAAACAGCAACAGGATCAGTCCATTCAGCCTCCTCAAGTCTGTAACATAGGAACTGGAAGAGGTCACACAGTGACTGGAGATTGTTACACTGGGGTAAAAGGAGACCTTTCAGACCCACCGAGCCTATTGCAAGGGAATTGGATAAGGATAAAAACTATCTGAGACTTCTTACATGAGAAAGGAAGAGGTAATTTAGACACGTGATTGTTGTATGGGAAAAAGAGAAGACTAATCACTCCCTCGTCCCATCTCCGGGACACATGAGGAGACCGTTCAGTATATTCACCTGTTATGGAGAAGTATGAGAAGACCCATCAGCCCCTCAAAGTCAGGCAGCAACAGTAAGATTCCATAATCTCCCAATCTTCTAAAGCATCAACTGTAGGAGGTTATTCTGGCCTTGGAGATGACAACATGAGAACACCAGAAAGACGTCACCCCATCGAGTTTGTATACCAGCAGGATGATGAGTCCATTCAGCCACGCATACCCCTTACACAGCAATTGGAGCAGATCTCTTAAAGCCTTGTGCCCATTAAATAGGAATTCAAAGAAAACGTAAAGGTTTTCGAAAGGCAAGAACTTGTAATAATGGTATACATTAGGGACTAAAGTGTAACAATAAACTATTGTAATTTATGGCAAATTATTAGAATCCATTGTTCAGGACATTTGCAAACTTAAACCCCAATTCGTTCGAGTCAACATGGTTTTATGAAGGCTAAATCGTGTTTCAATTGTTTGCTTGAGTTATTTGAAGATGTCACAAACAAGGTGGATCATGGGAATCCTGGAGATAGAGCATATCTGGTCTTCCTGAAGGCATCGGATATGTCGCTTCTCCAAAGAGTAAGTGGTAAGGTCAGACAACATGGGTTTAGGAGTAATTAGTTCGCTTCGATGGAGGATTGATTAACCAACAAAATGTAGTCAAATTGAATAAATGCGTCATTTTCTTTTGGCAAATGCAATTTGTGAGGTGCCATTGATTTCGTACTCATTCCTCAACCATTTGCGATCGATAGTAGTACTGTACTCGGTTGATGGGATAGAAAATACGATGCCACATTTTCAGATAACACTAACATTGGTGGGAAATTACTTCGAAATGATGATGCAAGAGATTTAAAACTATATGGATAGGTTGGGTGAACGGGCCAACATTTGGCAAGGAAAATTAAAGTTAATAAATATGGAGCTATTCAAGTTGGCCAGTGTAATAGAAAGACAAATTATTATCTAAATGGAGAGAAAGTTCAAAGTGCCTAGATGCAGAGTGACCTGGGTGTCTGCTTGCATAACATAGAAAACCTGCCTGCGGGTACTGCTAGTAATGAGAAATGCAAGCATAATTTCAGTGATTATTTATATAAGGATAGAGTAGAAAGGTAGGGTGTGTTGGTGTAGCAATGCAAGGCATTACTGAGGCTGCAACTGGAGTACAGTTTGGGTGTCCAGCAGAATGAGCTATTTCCATTGGAGGCAATTCAGAAGAGCTTCATTAGATTGATTCCATATTTGAAGTGTTTCTCTTGTGAAGAGAAATTTAACAGGTATACAGATGCTGAGTTTGGTGATATCGCTGTGGTAAGCAAGAGATTAAATTATCAAGAGAGGGTGGAAAGTCTGCAAATACATTCAGAGGGGTAAAGATAATAGATAATGGTTTGGCAGGTGGAATTTAACATGATATAACCTGTCATTTCATTTACAGGAATAATGGAAAGCAATATGTTACTGAAATGGAGAGGGATTACAGGACTTAATGATACTGTGTACGGGGAGGGTGGGGGTTCACTCAGATCCGTTCAGACATGAGAGGGTTTGCTCCATCCCTGATCATCAGCTCCCAGACACTCCAAGTGACCCCATTGCTCTCCGTAAACATGGAATACTTTGATGTGGTTGATTGGTGGTGGGGATGGTGTTTTGAAACGTGCATCAAGGGGACGGCCTTTATCCAAGATATATTCATTTCTTTCTACGTGGAGACCTGATGACGAAGAAAATGGCTGACTGCTTCTGAATGAAGAGGCCATGACTGCTGCCAGTTCAGTGCGTATTCACCAACATGATGTACTGTGCATGGACACACTGTAATATTAATAGAGAGAGAGCTCCTTCAGTTCCTCTACCTCTCCCCATTGACATGGCTACTCTGCAGATGACATGTACATTATCAGGAATCCCATTATACTGGATACACCCGGCAGCTCCCTGCTGAGGGAGAAACAATCTATTTACCTCATCCACCAGATATATCCTCCTTCACGGAATGGTGACATTGATGTTGAGATACTGGGAAATGATTGATATGTCACCTAGTCCTGCCTGGAACGTTCTGGATTACAGAAGCTGATTGAAACAGTGACCCTCACAGCACTGGCAGCATCATCCTTCCCCTGGTGTGAAGCTGCTGGTCGTGTTGAAGGAGGTGACACCGCTCTGTGACAAGCTCCTTGTTCAGTCAGGGTCCCCTCACACTGCTCCTGGGTTAATTGGAGTTGGGAAGCTGTTCCTGGAAAACCCGGGGTGGATATAGCAGATCCCTTTCCCCGCACACACATTCACTCCGTGGTTTCAGAGCTTCCCCTCTCTCTGCAGCCTCTGCTCCATTTGGTGTTCATGTTAAAGACCCAGATGTTGTAACTACGGTGCCCATGCTCCATTGAGAGTTGGGTCACCAAATCCTCAGGTCTCCCTAAATGTCTGAGGCAGCTCACAGCACAACCTCCAGCATACCATCCCCAGCCCCTCCACTAAATTTTCAATTACAGGAGTCAGTCAGAAACCTCTCTGCTACAAGTGTTTGGACCAGTCCAGATCCCCCCAAAATATTTTAAAAAGGCCGCTTAGACCCAAACCTTACCTTATTTTGAATACAGATGCGAAGTGTGCGTTCCAGATATGTTGCGACTGGTCAAACTACTCGACATTAACCAAAATATAATCTATTAAAATGCTTTAGTTAAAATACAATCAAAGAAAAGAACATTTTGGGGATAGCTTATATGTTGGAACACTTACACAAACAATAGATACCGTACCTTCTTGGTTTACACCGCTTGGCACAAAGATATATTCAAATACAGATCCTTCCAGCAGTTTTCCAATCCCGGAGGAAACAACATCAACAGCGATCTCAGAGAGAAAAGCAGCTGGGGATCATGTCTTGAAGCTTCCAACCCTTCTAGGATCCCCAGCAGCTTCTTAATGCTGCAGCTAAAAACAAAACGAGGAAACCTGGTCTGGGAGAGCTGGCCACTACCCTCCGATTGTTACCACCGTTTTAATGAAACCTAAAGGCTTTTTCAGTTATTTGCTTTAACTGTTTTCAGACAGCAGTTCTGCATCTCTGCATTTAAAACCTCTATTCAAAAAGACATCCAAGAGAAAATAACCTTTTTACAGTGATAGTATCTCACGACTCCACCTTTAATAAAATAATCGATCAATATACAACCGTAGATTCATTTTAGACCGCCGAGACTTCCTCTGTTAATAGTCTGCAATGCGCGTGTGTGTATATATATATATATATATATATATATATATATATATATATATATATATATATCACAACTAGATTCGATTTCAATCATTTTACTTCTGCCACAGAATGCCTTTGTCTTTCTTCATCCAAGTCTCCACAACATGTCAAAACTTAGGGGTTCTCGCCCTGTCACCTGTATAATTTCAAATTGAATGGCAGCAATAATAAGCTCAATCGAAACAGATTGGTCTTTCCCTTCTTAAACTTCTCCAAAATGTTAAGGGTTCACGATCAGTGATAAAGATTTGGCTCATGTATGTTATTCGCAATTTAAATGTTGAAATGTTGTAACGCCAACACGAAGCTTAAGGCCTCCTTCCCCATTGTGGAATAAATCTATTGATGTTCCCACCGGACACTCCAACCACATTTTACATAACGGAGCCCTTCTCACCTCTACAACAGTCCTTCTGAATGACATGTCTCCTCATGTCTCAGCATAAAAGAGATACGTACTTCTGTACTTCTTAATGCTGTAACTCTTTCCCTGCTACTCCTGGCCTATGCCAGTAAAACTTACTTTCACAGGTATATAGTTTAAGATCTCGCACATTCTTCTCCATCCCTCACAGAAACCAAACTTTGATTTCTGAACCAAATCATCATCATCAGCCATTTCAGCTTCTAATCTTGCCATTGTAACTGCTCTTCCACACGTGTTCTCACGACTGCAGGAAGTGGATTGTTGAACTTCTCCAAAATAAGAATCTATCTAAGAGTGTCATAGGTTGCTCTGTTTTTAATATCCTTACCCACTATTCAAAATTACTTTGTTTTATCCTTTCAAACTAAATGTGAATTTAATCAGGGACCCTTTTTTAGAATTCTGAAACACTGTCTGTCAGCTTCTGGCACAAGCTCATATGCACTTCAGATGGCTTTCTTCACCACTCCATACTGGCCAGATACCTCCTCCGATAGGGATGCAAATACCTATCAGCGTTGTTTGGATCAACTAAATCCACATGGTTACTGGCCACTGCATTGGTTTAGCCACTTTCTCAAATGAAATTCAAAAGGCTTCCCCATCCTTCTCATCAAATTTAGATAATGCCTGGGTGCATTTAAACAGAACCACATTCGGCCATTGGCTACTACAGGGTTGCTCAACCTCACTATCCTCCTCATCCAGCCTACCATCTACCTTGATCTCCGCCTTCTATGTCAACTTTCCTCTCTAATTGCTAACATTTTAAGTTGAAACTCTCTGCTTTTCTTCTCTCCTTTACTCTCTTCCTTCTTCATTTCCTTTTCTTTTATTTCTACTTTTCATCATAATTCAAACTGTTTCAATTCCTTCTCATGTTCAAAATGCCTCATTTGAAATTGAATTCCTGCTGTTTCAAAATCGTCTGATGGCGATTCCGTCAAATGTAATTCCCGAACTATAGCTGTAATTATCTCTCATTTTCTCACAGACAAAATCAAACCCAACCCCAGCTTGTCTGTCAATTCCTACAGATTTGCCTTCATTACCTTTTGTAAAACCCCCAAGTTTACTTCTTCCACACCCAGAGAACTCTTAGTGACTGAAAGAATCTTTATACACAAAACAATGTTTAAACCAACCGAATTCAACATCCGGAACAAAAGACACTAACAACTACCATATGTGACCTTTGAACCCAATAGCCTCCTGGTGCATACTCTCCAGTGTCTGCATGAGCTTATTCTAGATTGTCTGGTTTCCTCACACAATCCAAAGGTGTGCATGTCAGGTGAATTGGCCATGCTAAATTGTTCGTAGTTTTCAGGGATGTATGTGGGTTAGGATCCTTTGTCGGGGTAAATGTGTAATATTAGAGTAGAGGAATGGGTCTGGGAAGGTTACTCGTCGGAGGGTCGGTGTGGACTTGTTGGGTCGAATGGCCTGTTTGCACACTGTAGGGATTGTAATTCTAAACCCAATTTGGTATTATCGATTTAGAACCAGAAAAGAGTCCCCAGTTTGCTATAGACCAACTCGACTGCCTCAAATTATTTTAAGAGGGTAACTTAGATGCCACCCTTTTCTTATTTTAAAGGTAGATGTGATTTGAGTGTTCCAGATGTGATGCTACTAGTCAAACCCACCCACCGTTAAGCAAAACACAATATATTTAAACACTCGAATGAAAATCCATACGCAATGAAGAGGAATTTAGAATAATTTAACTAATGGAAACCTTCACCGAATAATGGATATAATACCTTCTACAAATGAACTGTTCCAATATACTAACATTCCATCAACACACCCCTTGGCAAAAAGGAACATTCAGACATACATACTTCATACAGTTCTCCAATCCAGGAGGAAACAGCATCAAGTCGGTTTTCCGAGAGAGTAGCAGCTGGGGATAAGTTACGAGGCCGTTGTTACTGCTATTTATTATAAAACCTAAAAGCGTCGTAAGTAATTTACTTGAGCCGTTTTCAATAGGCAGTTTGGCCTTTAAGATCTCTTATTTTAAAAAGGAGAAAATAATCTTTTTTTTTAAAAAAAGTGACAGCACTGTCACACAATTTAGATACCTGGTCGTTTACGTGAGGGACTGCCTCGTGTTACTGATCGCAAGGTCACCGCAGAGGGACAAATTCAGGTACAGACCAAGTTACAAGGATGTGTCTCATAACTTCTAAAACACCCCTGTCCATGGACCATCACATGGGACATACCGCGAAGTGAACAACAGCCTGAAACACACCATTTCACTCTTTCTGAACTACACAATGCCAGCACTTGATACACGAGGGAGCCAAAAGTTAAGCCCAGGGAAAGATACAGAGGGACAGAAAGATTCACATTAAAGACAGAAACAGACAGTTAATTAACGAAAAAGATATTGTGGAAATATGGGGAATCAGACAGGGCAGTGGGACGAACTGGAGAAGTGAGATCTTTGAAAGTAAAATGACAAGAATGAGAACATTGAATAAAGGCATTGTCAGATCAGCTGGAATGGTTTGTTACATCAAATTCTCACTCTGCTTCACAGAACACCACAAACCCCATAAACTAGGACAAGATGACAGCCTAGCATGGAGAGCTGTGCAGACCATGCTAGTGTGTTGCTCAGTAAACTGCAATATCTGCCCAGCATAGAGAGTATTTCAAACTTTACTATCATATGCTAACCATACTCGCATCAGGTTACTGCCTACAATGGGAAGGTTTGCTGCGTCTGTGTGTGTGCTCATCAGAAACTGAGAGAGAGAGAGAGAGTGTGCGCGTGCGCGATAGGCGTGGTTGAATGCGAAACTCATTGTTGGAGAAGGAACGCACATGGAGGAAACTATTTTAATTATGAACAACTGGCAGGCTTTTTGTTAATCAACAGGGAGGGAACGAGAGACGTTTCATGGACAGATAGGTAAAGTGTTTGAGAATGTTAACATAAAGGCATTGCCAGTCACAATAGCAATATACATCGGTGTGCATATGAATGACAAATGGATGGGAGTTTGGTGTGAGTTCGAAGCAGATTTGCTTGGGAAGGTTTGAAGCCGGGAGTGTCAGTAGCAGATTATTGGCTTCATTAAGACTGTATTTCATATCTCAATGTTCAAACAGCAGATGGAATAAGCCAGTGAGATATATTCTGAAGTGGTGAGAATTTCAAGTTAGAAATGGTCAGGGTATGGTGTCAGGAATCAGCTCATGGTCAAAGGGATCTCCCACAGTTGTGACTTGTCTACTTCAGCCGCAGATATTGGTCAGGGATGAGATGGAAACAGTAGCAGGAAGTAGAGTTTGTAACCAGAACAGTGGAGAGTGACCTCCATGCTGTTAATATTTAAATAACAAAGGCAATGATACAATAAATTGTAGTTCGCAGCTGGAACTGAGTAGATCAACATAGAGACCCATGAGTGACACTGCCAGAGCAGAGAGGGAGATAGTAATTGAACACGTTCATTGATGTAGTTAGTTGTGGCCTGTAGAGTGATATATGGATTGAGAGTTTCAACTGGAAAATAATAGTGACAAGAAGTGTAGACTATATGAAAGAACAGTAATACACTCATAACCGGTTTATAGATAAACAAAATCTGGAGAGTGACACTTACTAGGAACACAAACGATAGCCAGGAAAGGATAATAAAAATATTGAATAATGAGAATAGTGTAATAAATCCGCAATGATAATGACCAGCAATAAAATGCAGAAAGATGCCAAACATAATTGGATAAACCCCTGTCTATTGTTGGAACATGCCAGTCTAATGTTCCCAGAATCTGATATATATGTTTGGAACATTCCAGTCTAATGTTCTCAGGTTCTGATCTCTCCTTCCCCTCTCTCTTGATTTTCTGTTCCCTGTCAGTGCTGTCAGTGATGCTCCCGCTCATGTTATGGGATAACACATTGAATGGCGCCCATTTATCATTAAAAAGATGGAAACCCTCCACTGGGATAATTAGAATCCATGGAGATTGGCATTAATCACAGTCATTGTACAAAGACTGGGGGAAACTGAGCAAAGGCTATGACAACAGATGAATGGGCACGGCAGACTGGAGACAGACAGACAGGAGTGTTCCCTCCCAATTGGGGAACACTTCAGTGGTCCAGGAGCTTCATCCTTGGACCGACGGGTGACAAACTTCCACGGCGGACTTCAGGACAGGCAGCAGTGAAAAGTGGCCGAGCAGAGGCTGATAGCTAATTTCGGTACCCAAAGGGAGGGCCTCAACCGGGACCTTGGGTTCATGTCACATTACAGGTGACCACCATTGCACTATACACACCCTGACACTCCGACTCACACACACACATACAAACACACAAACACACACACACAAACACACACACAGGCACTCCTATACATGTAAGACTCTTGTTATTTCACTTTTCAGATTTGAATCAATCTAAACATAATGACATCGACAGAGAACACAGGGGGCTAACACCTTCAACATATTGTCTAGCTAACACTCATTGTTACTGCTAACTGGAGAATGCAACTTTTTAAAAGAAAAATGTTTTGTGATTTACACATGAAAGAAGTGAACCTATCACGTTAATGGAACAGATGAAAGACTAAACAGACAATCAAGGTATATTTCAATGTATAATTTCAGTTACATCTCACTGCAAATTTTTGCTATAAATTCTGTGCCTTAGAAGTGTGTCCTCCACTATCACCTGATGAAGTAGCGTCGCTCCAAAAGCTAGTGTGCTTCTAATTAAACGTGTTGGACTATAAACTGGTGTTGTTTGATTTTTAACTTTGTACACCCCAGTCCAATACCGGCATCTCCAACTCATGAGTGAGCAAACAGGCTCAATTAACCAGTTCCACACATCACTTTTCATATCACTATAAAAGGAAACATTTACTGGGTTTGGATGGAATGGATGAGGGTTGCTCATCCATTATGTATCTTTAAATATTTTAAATCTTTATTTTAGTTGTATATGAGAGTATTAAGAGAACACTGCAGGGGTCTATATATGTTTCACTCTGTTTATGAATGGAGGCAGTTATAAAATAACAGATCGGCTGCATAAAAAAAAAGTCGGGTGGGCAAGTTTCTAGATATCTGAACCCAAAGTATAATACTTATTGACCAGTGTGAGGCTTATCCTGGTTTTAAGTGTCCTGTTATCAAATCCTTTCATAACCTTGAGACAGAGAATTGAGACTGCTGCTCAGCAACATGCCGAAGCAATTCTGTCCCTATGGGCCTCTTACAGAGGGATACAAGAAGGCCATTGAGCCTATATTAGCCTGTTCTTACTTGAAAAGGTGGAAATCTAGAATATTGGCACATATTGCTAACATTATTTAAGAAAGTAAGGAAAAAACAGGTAACCAGAGATTGGTGAGCCTGACGTCAATGGTAACTAAATTGTTGGAGGGGATTTTCAGGGAAAGGATGTGTACGCATTTGGAAAGACAAGGACTGAAGAAGGCTTTGTACATTGGAGATCACGTCTCACTGACCCAGTGTAATTTTTTGTGGAAGTGATGAAGATGATTAATGAAGGCAGGTCAGTAGATGTTGTTTTATGGAATTCAGTAAGAAAACCAAAATGTTCTACATGGTAGACTGGTTAGCAAGGTTAGACTGCCTGCCAAACTTGAAAGAGATGTGTGGCTGAAGCTGTATGGGGTGTTACTGAGAGGGCACCTGGAGTACATTATGTTGTTTGTGTTTCTGTAACTGGGAAGGAATAGACCTCCATCAGATACAGTTTAACGGCTGCTCGTAATCCACAGGTTGCTGTGTCATTTAATGGCTCGAGTCTGTTACATCAGTACAGGAAGAGGCCATTCAGCCTTTCCAGTCTATTACAGAGGGCCACGAGGAGCCATTCGGCCTTTCGAGCCTGTTACAGAGGGGCAGGAAGTGTTTATTTAACTTTCAAGTCTGTTCCGCAAAAATATTAGTTTTAAATTAGTTTTGGAATAGGAAAGACCTGATGTAAACGTTAAAGTTCTAACAATGAACAAGGCCAACTTTGAAAGTGTTAGGCGAGCCCTGTGAAAGGCTAATTGGAACACCCTATTCACAGGTAAAGGGATGGTTGGGAAGTGCAAGGCCAACAAAAATTGGTTTCAGAGAGTCCAGAGCCAACATTTTCCCGTTAGTGATAGGGGCAAGGCTGGTGAGTGCAGCCTGTGCTGGATGGCTAGATATATTGATGCTCTGGTCAAGGTAAGGAAGGAGGCATATGTCAGGTAAACAGAGCTGAGATCAAGTGAATCCCGAGAGGAATATAAGGGCAGTAAGTGCATAGTCAACGGGGAAATCGGGCCAGAAAATTGTGGCCATGAGATAGCTTTAGAAATAGGGTTACCGAGGCAATGAAGAAATTCTACACATCCTTTAATGGCAAAAGATTAACTAGGGAGAGAATAGTGCACCTTAAAGTTCAGTGAGGCGACCTATGTATGGAAATACAGGAGATTGGAGGGATACTAAACAAGTATTTCTCCTCCGAATTTAATGTGGAGGAGGTTACAAGAGCGAGAGAATGAAGAAATATATCGTGATACCTTGAAACGCATCTATATTACAAGGAGATGTTGGACATTTTAAAACACATAACGGTGAACAAATCTCTGGGACCTGATCAGTTGTATCCCAGATGCTTGTGCGAAGCTAGGAAAGAGATTGCTCAGCATTTTGCTGATATATTTGTCACATTGATTTCCACAGCTGAGGTGGCAAAAGACTGGAGGGCTGCTAACGTAGTGTCATTATTTTAGAAAATAAGGAAAAAACGGGTAACTATAGATCAGTGAGCCTGACTTCAAGGGTGCCTAAATTCTTGGAGGAGATTTCGTGGGAAAGGATGTATATGCATTTGGAAAGACAAGGACTGAAGAGGGCTTTGTACTTTGGAGATCACGTCTCACTGACTCGATGGAATTTTTTTAAGGAAGTGATGAAGATGATTGATGAAGGCAGGACAGTGGATGTTGTCTTTATGGAATTCATTAAGAAAACCAAAATGTTCTACATGGTAGACTGGTTAACAAGGTCAGACTGCCTGGAATACAGGGAGAGCTCGCCATTTAGATCCAAGATTTTCTTCAATATTGGAAACTTGGAGACCTGTCACCAGTGGCGTGCCGCAAAGATCAATAGTGGGTCCACTGCCTTTTGTCACTTACACAAATCATTTGCATTTGAGTATATGAAGTACAGTCTATAAGTTTGTAGATAATACAAAATTTGATGGTGTACTCGACAGTGAAGAATGATCTCTCAGACTGTAATGGGTCTTTGCTTAGGTGAGCCGAGGAGTGGCAGATGGAGTTTATTTTAGTTAAATGTGAGGTGTTGCATTTTGGCAAGACAAATCAAGGCAAGACATGTAGGTAGGGTCCTGTCGAAAGCTGCAAATCAAGGAGAACTCCACAGACAGTATCGAATCCCTACAGTGAGGAAACAGGCTGTTCGGCCCATCGAGACCACACCGAACCTCTAAACAGTAATCCACTGGACAAACCCCTACCCTATCCCTCCCTGCATTTCCCATGGCTAATCCACCTCGCCTACTTTACGCAATTTAGCATGGCCAATCCCTGGGTACTTTACGCTATTTAGCATGGCCAATCTACCCTTATCTGTATATCTTTATACTGTCAGAGGAAAACATAATATCCGGAGGAAACTCATGCAGACACGGGGAGAATGTTCAAACACCACACAGGCTGTCTTTCAAGGATGGAATTAAACCCAGATCGCTGCTCTCTGAAGCAGCAATATTAGCCACTGAGCTGCTGCGTCACCTTGTGGTGCAGGTTCTCTGCTCCCTCACAATCACTGTATATCTGTTATAGCACGGACTCCCGGACAAGGCTCATGCTCCACCAATCTCATTACTGCATGCAGCACCTCCCTTCTGTTTCTCTCTTGCATTTCTAATGCCTCACACACAGTTATAGAATATTCTGGAGAATGCCAATTATGGAACGTTTCAGATAATATTCCAACTTATTCCCAGTTTCAGGAAAACGGCTGTGCCCCAGTGTGTAACACATAAGAGGATGGAGTGGAGATGTACGTTCTTCCATTCACACACATTTAAAATCCATGATGAGGCCATTCGGCACTTTAAACATGCTCCAACATTCAATACGTTTGCGGGTGATGTGATGGCTTTTTCAGCTCCATGTTACAGGAACTTTCAGTCATTCAACCCCCAGCTTCCTGTTAGCGAGCAGATGATTCTCAGAAACGTTTTACCCCGTGTTTCTTCTAGCATGTGTTTAGAAGGCATTTCCCATGGGGACGGACTCTCCTAACAATATATTCCATCTGCTTTATAAAATCAAACAACAGTCAGCATGCTTTCCACAGACCAATCAAAAACATGCACTTATTTTATGGGCATCAATATCCAATCACAATTAGTCATTATGGTTATTTCACTTGTCTCGCCTTATTGTCTTCAGCCAAAGACAGCTTCCAAACACTTGTCTCATTATAAAATACAATTTCTAGCAGAGAACGTTTTTATCCTCAGCCGTTATCATGACCGTTATCTCAAATATACATTTTTCCTTGTCATGAATGTTTCTCTTGCCCTTTGTCTGTGACTGATTCTGTGTGTAACTGTTACACAGTCTCCCACTCAGTTGGCTGGATGGTTGGTTTGTGATGCAGAGGGAGGCCACCAGCGCAGGTTCAATTCCCCACACGGGCTGAGGTTACCATGAAGGGGATGCTCTCTCAACCTCACCCCATCACCCGAAGTGTGGTGACATTCAGCGTAAACCACCATGAGTGGTCTATCTAATGAGCGTTCTTTGGGACTCTATTCTATCAATGTTACCATTTTAATTTATTTTTTAAAACATTTTTTACTGAAACATAGATCCTTACTATTATATTAAACCAATAACAAAACAACTGAAATAACTGAACAAAATTACACCTGTGTGAATGTGGATACAAAACAAGTTAAAGTTTCTTAACAGACAGAAGAAAAACAAAACCAATCAATAAATAATAAATAAATAATACGGCTCAACATAACAAAGTGATAGCTCTTGTTCTTCGAGAGCATTAACTGATACACATTCATATGTTCACAATTCTTCATATTAGATTCATTAGACAATATCGTCATGGCTATATAAAAGCCCTTTTTAGATTGGCAGGTAAACCTGCATTGCGGTAATCCAAAAAGGGCTACCATATCTTATATAAATCTCCGCGTTTTGGTGCACCATACTGGTGAGAAAGTCCAAACGGATATTCGCCATGACGAGCTTACGACGACCCAACAGGTCCGGGGAGGTTTCAGAAATCCAACACAACAGAACATTTTTCCTGGTATAGGAAGTATAGGGGAGATACTAAACGAGTATTTTGTATCAGTATTTACTGGGGAAAAGGATATGGAAGATATAACATGTCGGGAAGCAGATGGTGACACCTTGCAAAATGTCCATATTACAGAGGAAGATGTGCTGGATGTCTTAAAACGGGTAAAGGTGGATAAATCCCCAGGACCTGATCAGGTATACCCTAGAACTCTGTGGGAAGCTAGAGAAGTGATTGCTGGGCCTCTTGCTGAGATATTTGTAATATGGATAGTCACTGGTGAGGTGCTGGAAGACTGGAGGTTGGCTAACGTAGTGCCACTGTTTAAGAAGGGTGGTAAGGACAAGCCAGGGAACTATAGACCAGTGAGCCTGACGTTGGTGGTGGGCAAGTTGTTGGAGGGAATTCTGAGGGACAGGATGTGCATGCATTTGGAAAGGCAAGGACTGATTAGGGATAGTCAGCATGGCTCTGTGCGTGGGAAATCATGTCTCACAAACTTGATTGAGTTTTTTGAGGAAGTAACAAAGAGGATTGATGAGGGCAGAGGAGTAGATGTGATCTATATGGATTTCAGTAAAGGTTTCGACAAGGTTCCCCATGGGAGACTGATTAGCAAGATTAGATCTCATGTAATACAGGGAGAACTAGCCATTTGGATACAGAACTGGCTCAAAGTAGAAGACAGAGGGTGGTGGTGGAGGGTTGTTTTTCAGACTGGAGGCGTGTGACCAGTGGAATGCCACATAGATCGGTGCTGGGCCCTCTACTTTTTGTCATTTGCATGAATGATTTGGATGCGACCATAAGAGGTACCTTTAATAAGTTTGCAGATGACACCAAAATTGGAGGTACAGTGGACAGTGAAGCAGGGCACCTAAGATTGCAACAGGATCTTGACCAGATGGGCCAATGGGCTGAGAAGTGGCAGATGGAGTTTAATTCAGATAAATGCGAGGTGCTGCATTTTGGGAAAGCAAATCTTAGCAGGACTTATACACTTAATGGTAAGGTCCCAGGGAGTGTTGCTGAACAAAGAGACCTTGGAGTGCAGGTTCATAGTTCCTTGAAAGTGGAGTCGCAGGTAGATAGGATAGTGAAGAAGGTGTTTGGTATGCTTTCCTTTATTGGTCAGAGTATTGAGTGCAGGAGTTGAAAGATCCTGTTGCAGCTGTACAGGACTTTGGTTAGGCCACTGTTGGAATATTGCTTGAAATTCTGCTCTCCTTCCTATCGGAAAGATGTTGTGAAACTTGAAAGGGTTCAGAAAAGATTTACAAGGATGTTCACAGTGTTAGAGGGTTTGAGCTCCAGGGAGAGGCTGAATAGGCTGGGGCTGTTTTCGCTGGAGCATCTGATGCTGAGGGGTGACATTATAGAGATTTTCATAATTATAAGGGCCATGGAGAGGGTAAATAGGTAAAGTCTTTTCCCTGGGGTCAGGGAGTCCAGAAGTGGAGGGCATAGTTTTAGGATGAGAGGGGAAAGATACAAAAGATACCTACGGGGCAATTATTTCACACAGAGAGTGGTACGTGTATGGAATGAGCTGCCAGGTGAAGTGGTGGAGGCTGGTACAAGTAGGCATTTAAGAGGGCAGAGGATGAGTATATGAATAGGAAGAGTTTGGAGTGTTATGGGCCGGCTGCTGGAAGGTGGGACTAGATTGGTTTGGGATATGTGGTCAGCATGGATCGGTTGGATCGAAGGGTCTGTTTCCATGCTGTACATCTCTATGACTCTATTACTTGTATTAATCTCTGTTTTGTTGGTGAACCATACTGGTGAGAAGGTCCAAAGGGATATTCTCTTTGATGAGCTTACAATGACCCAACAGTCCCTTGGAGTTTCAGACAGCCAACACAACAGAATATTTTTTTCCTAGCACAGAAAGTAAGAATATAATATTTTTCCCATGCGCATCTGCGTAAGATACTCTGTGCAGGCCCAGGAAAAGAGAAACCGTGTCCATCTCAAATCCGGTCCCCAAGAACCACTCTATCACACCTAACATAGCGATCCAATATATAAAAAGCCTGCAGTAGGACCACATGCAATGAGTAAGAGTGCCTGTCGTCATTCTGCATTTAGGACATGCTGAAGATAATCCCACACTGAATTTTGTGAGAAGATCTGGTGTCAGAAGAATTTTCAACTGCATGGAATGGTTCCTGTTACAGATCAAAATCCTTCGAGCATTTTCACAAACATCCTCCCATGTCTCCAAAGAGATCTATACCCCCCAACTCTCTCGGACAGACGTCACGAAGCTGCACAGTCTTGTCTGAGGGGACACACTTCAACAAATGATAAAGGGTACTTACAAAGAGTGTATCCTGAGCAATATGCACCCACTTCTCTGTATCGGATCTGGAAGAGTCTGTTAAAAGTGTGTGTTTTAAAAATCAAATCTCTAATCTGGAAAATAAAACAGAAGAAGCCCCTACCAGGTAGTCCATACTTACGAGTTATTTGATTAAATGGTATCATTGTTTCTCCCTCACGTCACACGTGGTGGCTCAGTGGTTTGCACTGCTGACTGACCGCACCAGGGTCACGGGTTTCGTTCCAGTCTTGGGTGACTGGATGTGTGGAGTTAGTATGTTCTCAACGGTGTCTGCGTAGGTATCCTCCCACAGTCACAAAGATGTGCAGGTCAGATGAATCGGCAATTGCTAAATCGCTCATAGTGTTCCAGGATCTGTAAGTTCAGACATCAGTCAGGATAAATATAGGATGGTAGGGGAATGGATCTGGGTGGGTTACTCTTCAGAGTATCGAAGTGGACTTGCTGGTCCCAAGGGCTTGTATCCACACTGTCGGGATTCTACCAATTCTAAATCACCCAAGCAAGTACCCCCCTCGTTGCCCACAGATAATGGAATCCATTATCCCCAGTTGACAACCCGGTATACCAATTTAAGGGGTAAGAAACGTGGTTTTGGCTGTATTGCCCTCGATCTGACGCATTGTCCTTAAAGTTTTAATAGTATTGATAATCATTCGTTTTTTAACAATACTCCATAAATGTTGTCATTTTATCTAAGAACAACAGACTAATAAGGGTTCACTTTGTCTGAGAGGGCTCAATGTCTAGCAGTATTGACGCCGAGTCTTCAACGGCCCAGGCACTAACATAGGATGATAAAAGAGCTTAATTGATTGCTTTTAATCGGGGAGATCTACTCCCCACAATCTGTGGAGCAGTTGCAATTTTGTTAGCTTGATAAAGAATCGCTTATGGTGCCAAATAGAAAAGCTAAAAGAGCCATTATGTTTCTAAAATATCTGTCTGGGAAACATCAAAGAAAGAATTCACACGGGTGGTAGGAAATGAGGAAGGACATTCATTTTAATAACAGCTATCCGACCTCGACAGGAGATTGGAAATGCCTCCCATCTTTGTTTAATTTTGTCAAATAAATGGTCACAGTTCATGTTAAAAAAATATCAAAGACAGATATAATGAAGATACTGAAACACGGAAACCACTCCAGTGACCATTTAAAAGGAAATCAAGATTTGCCCTCAGTATCAGTTATTTCCCTAAGAACATCCATAGGCATGGCCTCCAACTTTGTAAAATTAATCTTATCGCCCAGAAAGGCAACAAGTGAATTAACGCATTGCATCACATGAACTACCGAAAATACGGGATTTGACAAAAACATAAGACAATCATCTGCATACAATGTAATTGTGAGAAACAAAGCTCACTCAGTTCAATAATTTCAGTCCGAGACAAGATCTGAATCAGTAGTGTCATTTATTTTACCCTTGCAAGAGAGTGCGATGTCCACTGTCTACAAGGCTTTGACACACACACACACTGAATTCAATGAATACACGATATTTATGTAATTTGGTTCCTTTTTATCCCATTGCTCCTCCCCGTTTACATCTTCCACTTTTCTAAGACCGGCACCCATTACTCCTGTTTATCTCTTGCCTTATCGGGCCTTGTCTGTTCCAAAATGCTTATTTCTGGCCTCACAAGGCCATTTGACCACATCCCGCTGTGGCCCATTGTTAGGTATATCCTTTCTTCACCATTATCTCCTCCCTCCATCTGTGCTTTCTCCAACCACACTGATCCTTATGAACTTTTAATTGGGGTTTGTTCCTTTGTTTCTGTAGAAGTGGGACACAGAAGTTTATAACATCCTCACAGCACCTTATCTATTTGTCTGTACCATCTACCTTTTGTTTTGCAGTCACGTTTCATTCTTGCATACAATTTTAGCTAATACAAAAACAATTATGTATTTCCTCCACATAGTTTGCATTCTAGTTGACTCAGCTCTTGGCTGAAACAATTACACACTGGTTTGAGTTCATTTACCTTGCATAAGTAATTATAATTGCAGAAGTAACACTACTTTAACTATATCCCCACAGTAATCTTACATGACTTCTGTCCTACTTCTGGCGCAGACATGTTGACATCCTTACGGATGGCGGCCAGTGGCTCAATCACCAACGTAAACTACAATGATGAAAGATGTCAACCTTGTCGGCTGCCTGGAGAAATATTAATATTACTGGTTGGCACACCATTAGTGAGAACTGCAGCCAGTGAATCGCGGTAAAGGACCCTCACTCACTTGATAAAAACTTTGCGTAGACCAAACCGTTCTAATGTACAGAAGAGATCCAGCCACTCAACCCAATCAAATGCCTTCCCTCATCTAAAGTGATCAATAATCCCTGGGCAGATTGTTTTTAAGACTCTTAGATCATATTGATTACATTCTTAACATTGTAGGAAGATCTGCGGCCCTTTATAAAGTCTGCTTGATCCTGTTTGGCAACGGAAGGCAGCAAAGTTTCCAGCCTTAATGCACGGGTCTCAGACAGGATTTTGAAACCAACATTTAAAAGTGAGATTGGCGTGTAAGAAGCACAATCCTCCAGGGTCTTACTTTCTTCATCATCAGAGGGATATGAGCCTCTCTTAAGGATCGAAGGAGGGATTCGTGACTATATGAGTGACAGAACATCAACCCTGACAATAGGTTTATAAATTATTTTAAAAATTCACTCGGAAATCCGTCAGGACCGTGTGCCTTTACATTCTAAAGCTGCTTCACACCCTCCTGCGCTGACAATGGTGCATTAAGGCACAACACCTATTCAGGGGTTACTCCTGGAAGACCCAGGTTCTTGAAAAATGACTCCATCTTAATACATTTATCCTCACAATGTTCAGTCTGAAATAATTTGGAGAAAAATCTCGGACAGGCTGCATTAATCTTTTTGGAATCAAAGGTAAGGATCCCAGTACCTTCCCTAAGTCAGGTAATGGCTTGAGAGGGGCGCTCGTTTTCCTGGCAAGATAGGCTAAATACCTGCCTGGCTTATCACCATGTTCAAACAGCCTTTGTTTTGCAAAAGTACGTTCCTTCTTGGCTGTCTGTGTGAGCGTGGAATTCACAGTAGACCGAAGCATTGTGATCCTCTGCAGCTTAGCCACTGAGGGTATATCACAGTACGCCCTCTCGGCTGCCCTCAGCTGTTCCTCAAGCCAGCGTTCCTGCTCCCACTTCTGCTGCATCCTAAGGAATGGCATAAGCCTTAGCAATTTCCCATAGAATGGATGGCTACTGGTTGAATCTGAATTAATGGCTAAGAAAGATCTGAATACATTGCAGAATTACTCAATGAACTAACTAGCCTTAAGAATGAAGGGATACATTCGCTAGTGTCTCGAATCTGTTATATTGCCCTTAATCTTAATCAATAAGTATACTGTTTCATGGTCAGAAATGGTAATATTCCCAATTGTGCAGGATGCCAACAAATCTAAGATTGCTGCAGGGATGGGGAAGATATCAACCCTCATGTGGCATTTCTGCAGGTTAAAGAAGAAAATAAAATCCCTACTTGTGAGGTAGATCTGCCTCCAGACATCCACCAGCTCTAGTTCTGCACACAAATCCACCAATTGGTTACATTATAACGAGGGTATTGGAGGACCTTTGCACATTCTGTCCACTGTGGGGTACGTAAGGCAGTTGAAATCGTCTATAATAATATGGCACGAGGCAAGATAACTTAATTTGGAAACTGCATCTACCACGGTTTTAAGAGGGCGCGCCGGGAGGCAATAAACATTCAAAATACTGTATTTTTTCCCATTGTTCAAGGATTTCGGGATTATGATTCTCCTGTGAGTGTCAAATATAATCTAGTAATTTAACTGGAAGATTCTTCCTATCCAGCATGGCTCTCCCCTACAGAAACTATTAAAAAAACGAGAAATAAACCCGACCAAACCCACCCTGCTGTAATGTCAAATGTTCCTTGTCATCAAGGTGCATCTCCTGCAATAGGACAACATTCACCCTCTCCTTCCTAAGACTAGAAAGTACATTTTTCCTCTTGACTGGACGATGGCTCCGCTTATTGTTCCAGGTACACCATTTAAGCACATAATTATCCATCACGCACTGTAGCAACATTTGAGCTCTAGAGAGGAAGAACTCGAATTACACATCACTGATCATGAATGAAAAAAGACTCATAGAGCTTAAAAACAACACAAACTAAGACTACTGCAACTAACAAGCTCTCAAAACTTTCCAAAACTAAACTCATAAAAAAACAAAAGAAGAAACAAGATCCAAAGTGCCAATGACATTCGATTGGGAATTTACCCCACGCCCGCTCAGTGGGGACGGTTCCATATCACAAAACTTTATCTTCTGCCTGCTACCAATATGACATCCAGGGCAATTAACAACAAAAATCGAGCTTCAACTGCCCATTGGTCGGTAGTTAATCATCACAATTACCTTTGTAACCCGCTCCAGCTTGAGCCGCACCCCAGACACAAACAACGAAAGAGAAAAAGAGTAGTAATACTAATGAGGAAGTTAAAAGTGAATACTCTACCCATCCCCAACTACAAGTTAACACTGGTTAATACCAGAAAATTCCGAGAAAATTTCTTTAAGAGAGAAACATGATTATCTAAACATCCATCTTACTTTAAAAAGTCACAAAGATTTCACTTTCTCTGGAGTGTCAGACGAGTGTATGGATCCATTGAAAGCAATACGGAGCACCGCTGGGTACCGTAAGGAATACTGAATCCCGAGTTCCCTTACTATTCTCTTGATGTCATCAAAAGATTTTCTTTCCTGAGTCACCACCGTTGAAAAGTCGTGAAAGAACATAATACTGGAGCCCTCGTGAATAAAAGCAATCGGATCTGTCCCCTGTGTTCCGGAAATTCCATCAGTCTTTGTTTATCCCCATGACTATGGAACCACACAAGGACAGGGCGAAGACGTTGGTCTGAGTCTGACCTGCGCACCATAACCCGACGAACTGTCTTAGTCTTCACCTGTCCCTTTTCAGTTTTGAAGTGAAGGAATCACAGCAGCCAGTTCTAAATAAGCTCACCCGCTAACCACCTTCCGTCCAGTCCAGCAAACCGATGATGTGAACATTCTTCATTCTACCCCTATTCTCGAGGTCGTCGTCATGCTCAGTTAAGGTATGGACCTGGTTTTCAAAGGAAACAAATTAGAGGAATTGATCGTGGTCTCTGCCACTGCAGCCCGGCGCTTGACATCATCTTTTCTGTTTCCAAGGCTGTCAAGTTGCTGCTCATGTTTTGGAGCTCTGCTGAGAGCGGCTCTAACCATGGCTGAACTGTTCTTCAATCATGGCTTCAATCATTTCACATAACTTGGTGAACTCAGTGACCAAGGCCTGGTGAGTAACTGGTTCCATGGAACGAGCAGAGTGGGTTGCAGCTACAGCCTCAGGTAGGCTCGATGCTTCTGACGGGTTCACCGTGTGTTGGGAGTTACTCGATCCTTTCCCGTGTTTTGTCATTTTCACTTGACAAAACGGGATTAGTAAAGATTCTATCGCTCTTTTAGTGTTGAAATTTACATAAATGGCTAGGATGGGATGGGTTAGAGAACCACTTTGCCCGTGCTGTGATGCAGAGCCCAGCAAAGCAGACCTTCCGGATCGCCGGCATGTTGCATTCCCCCTTAATGTTGTATCGATATTATCGTTTCATTTTGCATTATATTCCTGGGTGTTCTGGAACCGTGTAATTTGATACAACTGTCTACATTTTCCCCACACTGCAAATTGCTGCCCATTCCTCGATAATCCTTGACTCTGTTGTTATTCATGAATCTTCTGTCGGTGCCTCAAAAATATTCAATATTTCTGCTTCCAATGGTCTGTAGGGAAGAGTGTTCCAAAGACTCACAGCATTTTGAGTAAACAAATATAGTGAGTGAGCAAACCTTCAGCAGAACTAACATAAAGTAAACTATTTTGGCATGAAGGATGAAACAATGGTAATCAATTTAAATGGAGAGAAATTGCAGAATTCTGTGTCACAGGCGGTTTCCATGTTCTTGGTACATGAATCATATGAAGTCAGTATGCAGATGCAGCAAGTGATATGGGAGATAAATGGAATGATGCTGTTTTTGACAAAAGGTATCAGGTTCAATCGCTGGAATGTTTAACTGCATCTGTACAGGGCATTGCTGAGACCACACCTGATGCATTGTGTGCAGTTTTGATCTCCTGAAACAAAATGAAAGGATATAATTCTTTTCGAAGATTTTCAAAGAGGTTTCCCTTTACTCATTCCTGGAATGCCGGTCTTTTGTTATGGGGGATTATCAGTTTCGATCTTAGCTGAGAAATAGTATTGAACCATCTATGACTTTCTGAATAGTGTATCAATTGGATTCGCATTCTCTCTTGAATACATTTTAAGAAAAAGGTGTATTGATATTAACACACATACTATGACGACACCTACCGATATTTACAACTTAGACAGACACATGACTTTAAATTAAAAAATGCGAACAATTTTTGTGATTGAAAGGAATGGCGCACTTGCATATAATCTATAATCAAGTTTTCCAGATAATGTTCCAGGAGAGCACACATGGCCCAGTTTGGTGTTCAGTTGACATTATTGTATGTTCCAACACAGAGAGGGAGAAAAATGTTCCCTGGGTGAGATGCAGCAGCCTATTGGTCTCTCTCTCTTACTTTGTTCCGCCCGATAGCAAAGTGTGAGACCAGAAAATCCCTGAGTTATCTTTACCACTTGTGAAGGATTCATGGTGAGGATTCATTGGAATCTCTCCACTGCTGAAACAAAGGGAATTCAGCTAAGTCCAACTGTTCTCGGAAGAAATCCCACGACCAGAACATTGTGTGAGCAGAATAACTTCAAAGGCAGAATAACATTTGGGGCAATCCATCATTTTGACATTTGTTATGAGTTCAGCTTTCTGGGTCTCACATTTCTCTTGAAAATGACCTACGCTGAGACCTATATCATTGGCCACTTCACTCAACTGGTTACATTTAAGGTTGGTACAACCAGTGGAGGAGTGGGACTGGAAAAGGAGACAGTGACCCTCCAACTTTGGCTGGAACACAACTTGAGAAATTCTCAAAGGGCTGTTCAAGTGCAATTCCCTTCCACAGACTTTTGTGGTGCATGAATGTTTACATTTAATTAAAGTTGTATTTGGTGACATTTGACAGGCAAGTGAATTTAGGAAAATGTTATACAGACAGAAAAGTGCTGCTGAGACGAAAATCACATCACTCATGATCTTTGTGCGTTTTAGAACGGTGACAAAGTGTATAATGATCCACTCCTGCTGCTCAGCCCTATGTTCCTATGTTCCACTCAACCCCTCACCATTCCTGCAAGGAGAAAATCGAGGCCACTTCCTCCAAATACCTGGTCTACAGGAACACAAGATATCATTCATTCCCTCCAGACTATCACACACGGTTTAGTGTGGGTTGGGAAATGTTATTGGGAAATAGAGGCTGGGTTCGAAAGGCGCATCTGGTCTCTATACAGAGTGTCTCCTCTCTGCAACTCGTGCTTTATTTGTTGGTCATATTATAGACCCAGATTCCCTGTGAATACAGCCCCCATACCTCACCCAGAGATGACTCACAAAATACTTTACTCTCTCTAATTGCAACATTCAATAACAGAACGTTCAGGAAATTTTCAACCATTAACTTTGTAATTACAGAATATGAGGACATAAGGAACAGGATCGGTAATTCGGACGATCAAGCCATTGTATACAATCATGGCTGATCTACTGTTGACTTTAACTCCTCTTTAATGCCAATTCTTCACACCCCTTAGCTCTCTGACAGGTCAAATATCCATCTACATCCGACTTAAATATTTTCAGTGATGTAGCTCCAATAACTCTCCAGCCCAGATAATTTCTTACAGTGATTACCCTCTGTGAGAGGAAAACACTTCCTACACATACACCGTCACCTATTGATGTGAAAAAGAGGTGAGCACAGGGGATCAGAAAAGAATGAATGGCTTTGATATCAAGGCAGTATTTGACTGATGATGGCATCGGAACCGCCTACTTACTTGAGCTGAATGGGAATCATGTGTAACCTCCCACTTGTCTGGGTCTTTCAGAGCACAAAGAAATATGCTTGTGGTCAGTGGCCAATAGTCCTCTTAGTTCCGGGACATCTCTTCAGGAGATCCTCAGGTTAACGTCCTCAGCATAAACATCTTCAGCTGCTCCATCAATGTCTTTCCCCATCATAAGATCTGGAGTGGGGATGATGACTGAAGATCACACAATGCTCAGAACATTTTGTACATCATCAACCATTCTGTGTCCATGTGCAGCAAGACTGGGACAACATTCCGGTTTGAGCTGTTAAAGTGTCTGTGACATTCCTGTAACAGCACAGCCAGACACTGCACATTTCTACAGTTAAAAGAGAAGCTCACTCACCATCTCAAGCTAGTTACACACGGATATATGGAAGCCATTCAGCAAACTACTGAACAAGAAGAGGGATAGCCCATTCAATCCTCCTACCTATTCCATAGGAAGAAAAGGGGTCTGTCAGTTCATTGAGCTGTTACACATGGTGCACATGATCTCAGGGATTAGTCTGGTGAAACGTCAGAGAAAGTACCCCAAATACTGTCTCAAAAAAACTGTCAGGGATGATCGCAATAATCCTTTTCTCTCACTTAGACATTGCCATTTCTTTCCTGTGCCACAAAAAGCCATTTCCTCTCTATACACTACGTCTGACATGGAATTCATGAGTCCCTTACATCCGTACGTCAGCATCAATAAAGCAAGCACCAGCGATGCCTATGGAGATATGCAACACTCTCGGGGAGAACTTCAATGAGATTAAATGCACGCAAAATAGGGGATGATCACTTACCTGAATAGAAGTGAGCTGGAGGAATACGGGAAAGAGGCAAAGGAAGGGAGCTTTCTTTACTTTTCATCTTCTCTCACATAATATATGCAGCCCTGGTGAGGCCAGCATTTTATGCTGATCTTGAACTGAGTGGCTGGTTCAACTGTTCCACAGGACAGTAAAGAGTAAAACACATTACTGGGGATTTGTAGTGTTACAACACAGGAGCAATTCTCCTGCTGAATTAAAACCAGAAACCGAGAAGAGATTTATCCCATGCAGTAATATGTGTTAAGTCTAGAGTCTAAAACTATCAAAAGTAAAAATTAACAACTTTATTTCTTAAAGTATAAAAGAGAATAATAAACGAACGACTGTTTACAACTTCTTCCTCTAACCTCTCTTTTACCTTCCCCCTCCACAATATTACTCCGATAAGATGGCGAATGAAGATTTACAAAGCAAAACTTCTAACCTCAAAACCAGGAAGCTTTCAGTTCTTCTCCATATTCCTGTTTTCTTTTCGTCATGTGGATTCTGCTTCACCACTTGCTAATCAATAAAAGTACCCTTAAGAGAGCTAGTTTTCAGTCAGGCTGTGCATGCTAGTAGCTTGGTAATTCTTCTCTCAACTGTTCAATTTTCCACCCCCAAACCATTGGATTGTGTCATTGGCCTTTACGATTCTCAATTTCCTAAATTCAAACTTGATTAGAGGTGGGTATTTTGGAATATAATTTAAAGAGTTCTGCTGAATTTGTTTTTGGCTTGAGAAAATGAGCTAATCGAGTTTTTCAACCAAAGTTTACATTATATCTATTTTTCAGAGCACTTGGTGCTGTCAGGTAGTTATTGCTGGCTTTTAATTCTCTTAAAGGTACAGTATACCCACATGTTCATCACAGAAGTTACACGGAAACCTGACGAGGGAAGCATGACACATTGACTTCACCAAAGGACGTGAGGCAAGCAGATGGGTTTTTATAACAAATGATAATGGTTGCTTTTAAATTCCACCAATTTCCTTCATGAGATATTCTGTGGTTCTAAATTATGAGTCAATGGCTTGACAATCATAAACTGTCTTCCCGTATGTGCAGAGAACAAGTTAAACATCCTCAAGAGCAATTATTTAGTGATGGACATGTGGTTAGAAGGAACTTAAAACTGTTGCATCCATATTGTACAAGGTCACAAATCATGGTTTATTCACAAGTTGCACTGAGACTGAGGACGAGACTGGGATATCATAATGGTGATATTGGACACGATTGGTGGGGGCGGGGGGGCGGGGGATGGGAGGACATGGAGATGTAAATCTGTGAAGGACAAAATGGATTATGGAGTTTCAGAACAGTCTGGTTCCGTCCCGCATATCAGTGAGTAATTTATAAATAGTAGTTTGTTAGTTATAATTTATAAGGAAATGAACTTTTGTTTGGAACTGAAGACATTGACTTCCACTTTCCAAAATTTACATATCATAAGCAGAAATTCAGATCAACCCGGTTTAGTAGACAAATATAATGACTTACCAGGAACACCAACTATGGCCAGGATGGGATAGTAACCACCTTGAATAATCCAAAGGATATCCAGGATCCGCGATGTTAATGATATCCAAGGCTGGGAAAGCCAGTAAAGACCCGAGTATAAACTCCTGCCCATTGTTGGAACATTCCAGTCTAATGTTCTCTGATTCTGATCCATTGTGGAATAATCTAATCCTAGGTCCTTCGATTTTGAACCAATATTGTAACGTTCCAGTCTAATGTTCGCAGATTCTGATCTCGTCACCCCCTCTCTCTCGAGCTGATGATCCCTGTTAGTGCTGTCAGTGATGCTCCTACTCATACTATGGGATAACACATTGACAGAGCCCATTTATCAGTCAATGATGGAAACTCGCCACTGGGATAATTAGGATCCACAGAGATTGACATTAATCACAGTCACGGAACAAATAGCTCCAGTTAACCTCTTTCATTTCAATATTGATTTTATTAAAAATCAAAACAACGTTTAAAATTTACACATTTGGGATGAGATATATGGTGATGACGAAAGGAAGGAATATTGGAGATGGAAGCATTATTGTATGTAATCATTCAATCTACCTTGGATATGGGAGTAATGTCAAATGATTGTCAGAATATAAACAAGTTTCTCCATTTATAAATGGAAACATAAAGTCTGTAACTACTGATCAGTGATTATAATGCAAGTAAAATATGGAGGGAACTTTTCTAGTCCATAATTAGACAGGAAAATGTGCGTACAACAACATGAGTTATAGCAGACAAATGGCATGGATATGTTAACAGAGAATATGATGTGTCACACAATACAGATGGTTATTCGAGGATCAGAGAGGGCCGGCGAGGGTCTTGCTGTTAATGTTGTCGATGTCAATCAACTGTGATTAAGTACCATTCACTGGATTTCAATTGCAGTGTGATTATGATACTGTGGACATGGTTGCTGAGACTGGAGGGAGGGAACATGATATTTCCCAGTCATCTGTATTGGAATGTTACTCTTTATAAATCATATGAAGATCAAATTCCAGGGTATATCTCCAATGAGGAATGAGGAGAGCCAATATTAACCAAGCAACCAGAAGACATTGGAGCAGAAATTTGGTCATTCAGCGCATTGGGCCTGCTCCACCATTCAATGATGAACTTTTCATCCCCATTCTCCCGCTTTCTATCTGTAACGCTTGATCCACTTTGCATTCAAGAACCTATCTGTCTCACTCTTAAATATACTCCATGACCTTGCCTCGACAGTCTTCTGTAGCAGTGAATTCCATAGATTCACCACTCTCTGGCTAAAGAGGTTCCTCCTTACCGTTGTTCTAAGAGGTCTCCTCTTTACGATGTCCCCTCGGGACCTAGTCTCTCCTACCATTGGAAATTAATTACCAATATCAACTCTGTCCAGGTCATTCAGTATTCTTTAAGATTCAATTAGACTTCCCAGTATCTTTCTGAATTCTATTAAATACAGACCCTGAGCCCTCAGATGTTCTTCATATGTTAAGCTTTTCATTCCTGGGACTTTTCTCATGAATCTCCTTGAAAAACGTACCAGGGCCAGCACATCCTTCTTGAGATATGGGACCCAAAACTGTGCACAATCATCGAGATGTGCCCTGACCAAAGCCTTATAGAGCTTCAAAAGTGCATCCCTGCTTTTATATTCAATCCCTCTTGAAATAAATCGCATAATTGTATTTGTCTTCATAACAACTGACAACATGCAAGTTTACCTTTCGAGACTCCTGGACGAGAACTCCCTCGCCTTTTTGCACTTCAGACTTCTGAACTTGCTCGCTATTTAGTAAATACTCCATGCCTGTATTCTTCCTGGCAAAGTGCATGACGTCACACTTTCCCATGTTGTATTCCATCTGCCACTTCTTTGCGCACTCCCCCAACCTGTGAAAATCCTTGAGCAGGAGAAAGTGAAGACCACAGATGCTGGAGATCAGAGGCAAAACGTGTGGTGCTACAAATGCACAGCCAGTCAGGTAGCATTCTAGGAGCAGGAGATTCGACGTTTCAGGCATAAAGTCTTCATCAGGAATGAGGGGGGTGGGTGAAATGGGGCTGAGAGATAAATGAGAGGGGCTGAGGCTGGGAGGACGTTAGCTTGGAAGGCGATATCAAGATGAAGGTGGGTGGTGATAGTGATAGGTCACAGTGGAAGGTGGAGTGGATAGATGGGAAGGAAGATGGACAGGTAGTTCAGTTATACAGGGTGGTGCTGAGTTGGACAGTTAGTTCTGGGATAAGGTGGTGGGAAGGGAGATGAGGAAACTGGTGAAATTGCTCTTGATACCGCATGGTTAGAGGGTCCCAAGGCGGAAGATGATGATTTTTTTCCTCCAGACGACTGCTGGCTAGAATTTGGCAGTGGAGGAGGCCAACAACTTGCATGTCCTTCGTGCAGTGGGAGGGAGAGTTGCAGTATTCAAGTACAGGGAAGTGGGGTTGTTGGACATTGTGTGTCTGAGAGTGTTCCCTGAACCGTTCTGCAAGTTGATGTCCTGTCTCTCCAATGGAGAGGAGACCAGGAGCAATGGACAGAGTAGGTGAAGTGTTTGGATGCATAGGATTTTCTTTGCCTGATTTAGAAAGATCCTTTGGGGCCTTGGATGGAGGTGAAGAGGGAGGTGTTGTCACAGGTTTCATATCTCTTGTAATGGCAAAGAAGGTGTCAGGAGTGGAAGGTGGCTTGTTGGGGGTGGGGGGCATGAACCTCACGAGGGAGTTGTGAAGGGAATGGTCTCTACAGACTGCTGATAGTGGTTGGGAGGGAAGTAAATCTCAGGTGGTGGAGTCTGACTCTTAGTGGCGGAAACGTCGGAGGATGATGCGTTGTATCCTGAGGTTGATGGAAGGCGAGCACTAGAGGGTTCTATCCTTGTTGTAGTTGGAAGGGTGGAGTGCAAGGGCGGAGGTATAGGAAGTTGAGGAGATGCGCTAGAGCACCCTCCTGCAGCCGAACCACCTCTTCAATGCTACCTGTCCCTTTATCTAGTTTTGCACTGTTTGAAAACTTAGCTAGAATCCCCTCAGTTCCTTCATGTAAATCATTAATGCACAAAATGAATAGTTGTGGTCCCAACACTGAGTCTTGTGGAACACCACTTGTCCCTGCCTGCCATCCTGAGAATGACCCTTTTATCCCTACTCTCTGCTTTCTGTCAGACAGCCATGCTTCCATCCATGCTAGCAGATTATCTCTAACACCATGGGCCCTTATCTTTCTCAGTAGCCTTCTGTGTGGCACCTTGTCAAAGGGTTCTTGAGGAACAAGTGGATAATATCTATTGGTTCTCCTTGGTCTAAGCTGCTCGTTACTCCCTCAATGTATTCTAGCAGGATTGTCAGGCCAGATCTCCCCTTGCTGACTCTGTCCTACTTTACCAAAGACCTCCAAGTATTCAGAAGTCCCATCCTTCAGATGGATTCCAGGATGTTACACACAACTAAGGTTAGGCTAATCAGTCTGTAATTTTCCATCTTCTGCCTAACTCCCTTATTAAAAGGAGTGTCATGTTAGACATTTTCCAGCAATTTGGCCCTTTCCTGATTTTAGTCATTCCTGAAAGATTACCAGTTACCCTTGCACTACCTCTTCAGCTATCTCTCTTACAATGCTGGGATGTAGTCCACCTGGTCCAGATTATTTATCCACATTCAGGCCATTCAGTTTTCTCACATGTTCTTCTTGATGATGGCCACCACACTCTGCTCTGCCCTCTCACTCTGTTCATTTTTTGGGAAATTACTCATGTCTTCCACCATGAAGACTGATGCGAAGTTCCTCATTCGTTTCTTTGTTTCCCACTACTGTCTCTCCAACATCATTTTCCAGTGGCCCATATTCACTTTTACCTCTCTTTTGCACTGTATCTATCTAATGAACCTCTTACAGTCTCCTTTATATCACTGGTTAGCTTACCCTATCTTTTCAATAGGATAAATGTCCTTAAATATCCTGATCCCCTTGCAGCCACTTCTCCGTGATGCCCATCCCTCATCCCTGCCGATTTCAGTCTGTGCCACAAGCTGATTTACCTTATTCCTTGTACAGCATGCATTCAGATATAATATGGTCAGTCCTGTATTAACTGTACCTCCTGTCATGCCATTCATTTGGCCAGTTTGCTTGAAGTTTGATATGTTAAACATTTCCAGATGCTCTATCCTATTTGTGTCTGTGCTGGAGATTTTAAGAACGTCTCCTGAGTTCTGTACTCTTACCTCCTATTTTAATTCGGCTTTTCTAATTAAACCCTGTAACTGAACCCCCACCCCGCACACACACACTCCTAATCAGTTTAAATCTATGTTCTACAGTCCGAGTTCGGATTCACTCGGACTCTGGTCCCAGCACGGTTCAGATGATAACTGTCCCATCGGAACAGGTATTTTCTTCCTCCGTAATAAAATGGATTTATTCAACGAAAACACAGGGACAAAATAAACTTTTCTGTACATACCAAAATATGAAAACTACAAAGAGACAAGGTTGTTAAAATACACTCACTATGTGGTGCTCCATAAATTGAAATGTAAATTACAAAACCATGGAAGTGATGTCCAAACTTTGTGAATCATTATTTGACCCGCAGCTGAGATTCTGATTTCCCGTCTGTCAGTTATCCCCATCACTGAGATTCTCTCGCCCTGTTTCTCACACACTGTCGAGAGGGGTGACAAGTTGATGTTGGCGCAGAATATTTAAATTAATCCACCTTCTCTCTGGAGCCAATCTATTGGTCTATTGGATTTTGATTAGCTGTCAGCAACTCAGCTCTGTGATGTCATTGGCGGTAAATGATCTGGGATGACAGCCAGTATCACAGGGTATGGCACCAGACAAAGCGTTTGCATTCTCTATGAGTTTGGAAATGAAATTTCTGTGTATTTCTCCTCATGCTGCCTCCTGATTACTTCACACTCGTCTGACATCCGTTGCTCTCACTCATTCTGTTGCTCCGTTTTCTCGCCACTCTGATTATCTCACTTCACTTTCTCTCTCTCTGTTTATTCCTCTCTATCCCTCTCAGCCTATCTCCGATCATTCTCTTTATTTCCAAGTGGTGAAGTTGGAGAGCTCGTGGACGCATGGTGGGCTGATTGGCCTCCTTCTGTGCTGTATTAATTCTGAATTTCTCTGACCCAAAATAAACACTTTAGGTGCCTGGAGAGACAAGCTGATCCACTGAAGGACACATCGCACAATTAACCATTATCTCTTCCTGTTTTCTGATATGCAGCGATTTCGAAATATCTGTCCAAACAAACAGACTCCTCGCATTAACATTAGCACACTTCAGACTGCCAGGTCTACTGTGTTCAGTACCTCTGCCTGCTTTCAGTTGGTCTTAGCTGTACTGATATTAATCTACAACTCCTCCTCAGTCACTGTTCCTGTGGACCTACTGCTGTCGTTCACACACCCCTTACCCCGCCCCCCACCCCCCACCCCCACCCACCGCCGCCACACACTAGTTTAAACCCTCCTAAGGGATAATGGCAAACCTGCCTGCCAGGAAATTGCTGCCAGTTCAGGTCTGTCCTGTCCTTCTTGTGTCGGTCCTACCCATCCGGGAATCCCAATGGTTCACATATTGGAGATTGCTGCCAGAACAGCTTCAAACCGTCCTTCATGTGTGTAGGTCCTACCGAAACGGGAATCCCAATGATCCACAAATCGGAGAATGCTGCCAGTTCAGGACCATCCCGTCCTTCTTGTGTATATGCTATCGACCCGGGAATCCCAATGATCTACATATCAGAAGTGCTGCCTCCCCTACCAGCTCTTTGGCAGTGCAGGTAATTGTGCAATCTTCCCATTTCTAATCTCATTCACACGTGACATATTCTAATGTCTCCAAAATTCAAATAGGAATCAGGTATAGCATAAAAGCAAAAGATAAAGGATATAATGTGGCATCGTGCAGTGCGAAACCTGAGGATTGGGAAGCTTACAAAGATAAAACAGAGTGCAAACTAAACAAAATAAGGAGGGAGATTATTAAATATGGGGGTAAGCGCGCCGTAATGTAAAAGAAGACTGTAATAGTTTCTTTCGATATATAAAGTACAAAAGAGCGGCAAAAGTGACCAATGGACCACTGGAAAATGATGCTGGAGTGATAGCAGCGGGGAACGAGAAAATGGTCAAGGAACTGAATAAATACTTTGCATCAGCTTTCAAGGTGGAAGACATGAGTAATTCCTAAAACTATCAAGGGATTGAGGGGCCAGAGCTGAGTGTGATGGCCACGACTATTGAGAACATGCCAGGAAAAATTGAATAACACGAAGGTGGTTAAATAACCTTGACCAGATGGACCTCATCCCTGTGTTATAAGGGAGATAGCTGAAGAGGGATTGGTGGCGATCGTATTTATCTTTCAGGAACCAGTTAAGCGAGGAACGATCCCAGAGCACTGGAAACACACTAACGTGACACCCCTTTTTACCAAGGGAGTAAGGAAAAACACAAAAACTCTACAATGAATAGCTTAACCTCGATCATAGGTAAGATCCTCGAATCCATTGTGATGGATGAGATTTCGGAATACTTGGAAGTATTTGGTAAAACATTGCAAAGTCACTATGGTTTCACCAAGGGAAGGTCATGCGTGATAAATCTGTTGGAATTCTTTGAAGATGAAATAAGCAGGCTTGACCAAGCACAGCACTGATAGTAGTTATCCAAATGGATCTCAAGAAGACCTTTGACAAGGCGTCACACAGGAGATGTCTGAGTACGATTACAGAGACATGAGGGAGGAGCTGGGTATAATTGAATGCGAGAAGGGCCGAGCAGGAAAGGCAGTGCTACAGCAATGACAGGAGACTTTTGGATTTTTATTAGAGGCAAGATAGTGGCATTGATAGAAGCTTAGCTGTCTGGCAGAAAGCAGAGAGTGGGGATGAAATGGTCGTTATCATGATGATAACCGATGACAAGTGGTGTTCCACGAGGCTCAGTGTTGGAATGGTAACTTTTTACTCGTTACGCTAACAATGTAGATGAGGGAATCGAAAGCACTTTGGCCATGTTTGCAGATGATGAAAAGATAGGCAAATGGACAGGTTGTGTTGAGGAGGCAGAGAGGCTGAAGAAGGATTTCAACATGTAAAGAGATTGCCAAATGCATTCCAGTGTTGGAAAGTGTGAAGTCGTGAACTTTGGCACAAAGAATAGAGGCATGGTCTATTTTCTAAATTGGGAGAAAGTTCAGAAATCTGAAGTGCAAATGGGCTTGGAAGTTCTAGTGCAGGGTTCTCTCAAGGTAACCTTGCAGATTGAGGCAGTAGTTAGGAGTGAAACAACATTTATTATTGATGACATTTATTACGAGAGGAATTGATTATAAAACCGGTTGCATACGGCTCTGGTGAGACCACATTTGGAGTATTGTGCGTAATTTTGAGCCCCGTATCTCAAGACGAATGCACTGGCCCTGGAGTGTGTTCACAGGATCTTCACGAGAATGGTCGTAGGAATGAAAAGCTTATCGTATGAGGCATGTTTGATGAGTCTGGGTCTATACTCAATAATGTTTAGAAGGATGAATGGAATTGTAAAGGAAGCATGCAAAATAATGAATGACCTGGATAGAGTGGATGTTTATAGATGTTTCAATTGAACGAGGACCCGAGAGCACAGCCTTAGATGAAAGGGAACTCCCGTTGGAACAGTGAAATGGAGAAATGTCTTTAACCAGAGAATCGCGAATTTTTGAAATTTATTGCCACAGAATGCAGTGGGGCCAGGTCATTGATAATATTTGAGAAGGAGGTAGATAAGTATTGATTATCCAGGGGGTCAATGATTACAAAGAAAAGGTCGGAGAATGGGTCAGAAGAAACTGTCAGCGATGATTGAATGGTGATGCAGACTCGATGGGCTAACTGGCCTAATGTCTGCTCCTATGTCTTATCGAATTATCGTTTAAACCTCAAGGAGGCACCTTGCATCTCTGAGATTATGGATTCATGTCCTTCATCAATGTCAGTAGCTGGAGGGAACAGTTAACTGTTTTAGAATGAAGGTATTGTGTCTGCTGTCAGGGTGGTGGATAATATGATATTCAGTGCGTGCAGGATCACATACCCACTGCACTTTATTAATGTGGAGAGAGTTTATTCAATACCTGGATGTCTGTGTCTCTGTCAATCACGTGGAGAGTGCGGGTTGGAGTGGGAGGGCGTAACGTCCTCCCAGGCACTTAAACAATCCAGCATCATGCATCCTGTGTGAAACAATAGTCATGGAAACTACGACCTTCTCAGTGTCTGTTTAGAATATAAGGAGTGATTTTCGATCCCACTCAGTGTTCAATGCAATAACCTCGTATTCTCTCACAGCGCTCCCGATCAACTTTCACTCACTCCTCGTGGTGCTATCATCACAGAGATTAATCTGATGGAACTCCTGTTCATTCTCCTGAGGTAAGGAGCTCACACCTTATAAAGGAGAGAAAATCTGCCCACAATGCCCCAAATAGTGCCTCAACAACACTCTCAGGTTCGATCACAATAATTCATTTCCCTCACTAAGCTGGCTCCGTTTCTTTTGTGTGAAATAGGAAACTATTAATTTACGATGCAGTGTCACTGATTAAAAATTTAAAACATCCTTACATCTGTAGGTCAGCATCAGTAAAGCCAACAGAGGAGGTGCCTATCGAGGTGGACATCACTCTCGGTGAGAGACTCAATCACAAAGAATCCATCTAAAACAGTGAATGGCCACCTACCTGAATGAAAATCAGCTGCAGGAATTTAGGAGAAAGGCAGAGGAAGGGAAGTATCTTTCCTTTTGATCTGCCCTCACGGGATGTGTGCAGACCTGATCAGGCCAGCATCTTATGCCTTACTTGAACTGAGTGTTCAGTTGCTCCACAGGAAGGTAAATAGTAAAACACAGTGCTATGGGTTTGCAGTTACACAGACACTTGACCAGAGAAGGATGACCCACTGCTTTCTCTAATGGACATGACGCAAGCCAATATCAACAGATTATTATTATGTGGCTCTAGATTATGAGCCAATGGTGTGACCACCATACACTGTCTTCCCATCTTTCAGATTTTGTGCAGAAAACAAGTTAAACATTTCAAGTGCGATTACTTTGCAATGGAGTCGCGGTAAGAAGGGTCTTGAAACAGCTGTATCCGGAATTAACAAATGCTCAAATTATGGTTGATTCAGGCGTTGCACTGAGGCTGAGGAGGAGCCTGTACGTCATAACGGTGGTACTCGAAAGGATTGGTGAGTGTGGAGGGTATGGAGATGTAAACTGTGCAGGAGAAAATGAATCAAGGAAGTTGAGAACAGTCTGTTTCATCCTCACATATCGGTGAGCAATTTGTATTGAGTAATTTGCTAGTTATAATTTCTAAGGAATGGAATCATTGATTGGAAATGAAAACGTTGATTAGCACCTTTCCAAAATTTACATATCATGAGCATCAATTCAGTTCAGACCGTTTCACTCGACAGCTCGAGTGACTTAACAGAAACACCAACTATAGCAAGGATAGGCTAGTAACCAGCTTGAATAACCATCAGTACATCTTCAATCCGCGATGGTAAAGATATCCAAGGCTGAGAAAGCCAGGAAAGACCAGCGGATAAACTTCTGTCCATTGTTGCAAAATTTCAGTTTAATTGTTGTGGTTCTGTTCGCCGAGCTGGGAATTTGTGTTGCAGACGCTTCGTCCCCTGTCTAGGTGACATCCTCAGTGCTTGGGAGCCGCCTGTGAAGCGCTTCTGTGACCTGTCCTCCGGCATTTATAGTGATTTGTATCTTCCGCTTCTAGTTGTCAGTTCCAGCTGTCCATTGCAATGGCCGGTATATTGGGTCCAGGTCGATGTGCTTATTGATTGAATCTGTGGATGAGTGCCATGCCTCTAGGAATTCCCTGGCTGTTCTCTGTTTAGCTTGTCTTATAGTAGTAGTGTTGTCGCAGTCGAACAGTGATAGCCAGACTAGTGCGACCACTAGGACTCATAACAGCACACAAACCAACAGCCACTCTCAGACAACAACTCACCAGAACGAAGGACCCGATACCCAGCATGAGCAAAACCAATGTCGTGTACAAAATCCTAAGCAAGGAATGCATACAACACTACATAGGACAAACAGGAAGACAGCTAACGATCCGCATCCATGAACACCAACTAGCCACGAAACGACACGACCAGCTATCCTCAATAACCACACACGCAGATGACAAGCAACATGTATTCGACTGGAACAACACTACTATTATAGGACAAGACAAACAGAGAACAGCCATGGAATTTCTAGAGGCATGGCACTCATCCACAGATTCAATTAATAAGCACATCGAACAGGGCCCAATATACCGACCACTGCAACGGACAGCTGGAACTGACAACCGGAAGCGGCAGATTCAAACCACTACAAATGTCGGAGGAAAGATCACAGAAGCGCTACACAGGAGGCTCCCAAGCACTGAGAATGTTACCTTGACAGTGGACGAAACAACACAAATTCCCAGCTCGACGAACAGAACCACAACAACGAGCACCCGAGCGACAAATCTTCTCACAAAGTTTGAATTTCAGTTCACAGATTCTGATCCAGTGTTGGAACATTCCAGTCTAATGCTATCAGTTTCTGATCTCTCCTCAGCCTTTCTCTGAAGCAGCGGATCCCTATTACTGGTGTGGGTGACGCACTGGACAAACTTTCCTCATTCCTGAAGAAGGGCTAATGCCCGAAACGTCGATTCTCCTGTTCCCTAGATGCTGCCTGACCTGCTGCACTTCTCCAGCAACACATTTCCATCTCTGATCTCCAGCATCTGCAGACCTCATTTTCTCCTCATAAAACACTGAAAGCATTCCTTATTCACAGAAGCGAGACACATAGGATCCATGGAGACTGACATAATCACAATTGCTGAATAAACAGCTCAGTTAATCCTTTTCAATTCAAAACTATTTGATTAAAATTCAAAATAACTTTGAACATTCGTGCATTCTGGGTGTGATATGTGACTGTGACTGAAGGAAGGACTGTTGAAGATGGAAGATTGTTTGCGTGTAATCATTCAGTCTTCCTTGGGTACGGAAATGATGCCAGAGGTTTAACAGAACATAAACTTACTTCTCTGCTCTTACATGGAGAAACAAATCCTGTAACGACAGATCAGTCATTGCAATATTCAGATTTTTATTCCAGAATCAGAGAGGGCTGGTGTGGGTCATGTTGTTGATGTTATCGATGCTAAGAAACTGTATCGCTTACTGGACTTCATTTACATTGTGATTATGACATTGGGGAAAAGAGAGAAGGTGGAGAGGATTCGGGGGCATGTCTGTTCAGTCTGGGCGGAGGAACAATGATGTTCCCCAATCACTACCATTGGAACTTTGCTCTTTATAACTCATACGAAGAACAGATTCAAGGATACATCTACAATGAGGTATTAACAGAGACAATATTAATGAAATACATTTATGCAATACAAAATGCAGGGAATAAATGATTTTCCATACAACCGAAATATGCACACTACAAAGGGATAGGTTGTTAAAATGCACTCCTGATATGGAGCTTTATAAATTGAAATGTGGATTACAAAACTATGGAACTGGTGTGAAATATTTATAAATTATTATTTGATCCACAGCTGAGATCCTGACTTCCCCTCCGTCAGTGTAATGGAAAATTAACAAAGTTAACATTTTCTGTGAAACCTGAAAGAGAATGCTATGCTAAATTTCAAACTTTCCTGATTTTTGCTAATAGTTTGCTGAATTCTGCAGTCGAGGAGACAGTTGTCTTTGCTGAACATTGTAAACACTCAACCTGGTCTGGCGAGCAGTCGAATTCAGCAGAAAAGAAAAATATAGAGACAGTTATTTCCGCGGCAAAGGAGAAAATAAGAACTCGACTGTTTCCCAGCCCTTATCCTTGAGCGTGTGATAAGAATAGTTTACAGGAATATATGAATTTTGTTCAGGGTCCTGACACAAAGCGTTTTTGCCAAGTGTATTGGTACCCTGCAGTGGTTAAAAATAAAGCTTTTTCTTTGCTCTTGATAGCTTCTGAGTTCAGTCAGTTTAATTTCCATGACAGTAAACGTGGGGGCTCGTCCAGTACCCCGCGTTTAGGTATGATTCTGAAGATTCCTAGGAGGCGCAGGTGGCAGCGCCTTGATAGTCTTTCACATCATCTTGAGCACTGAAGTGTCCCCTTTGCGTGAGAGGACTGGGAGTGTGTGGATTGCGCCAGAACAGGGGGTTTGAATCAACCAGTGTCATGGTAAGAGCCGTCGCTTTAATAATCCTATGTAGAGACGCATTCTAAGGGAATAAATTAATCAGGAAGAGAGTTCAGTAAACTCTTGCACGGTATTCGAGCAAAACTCAAGGGAAAGGATTGCCGTCTCGAGAGTGGTTAAGAGTCAGCAGGCTAAGGGTGGTTTTAGACTTGGAACCAACACAGGTTGAGTTTGACCCGCCAAAGACATACCGGGTACGTGGTTTCTTGGTTTACTAAAAAACAAGCATTGTGGCGGATGCGCCCAATGCGAGAGGAGACCTCCAGAGGTGAAGCAAGTCAAATTGAAAGATAACGGTACCGTGAGAGAGCTGAACAATGTTCCAGTAACGCTGAAAATGGGCTTCAGCAAGACCAAACAAAAAGAGGGTTAACAGAGGACTTGGAATGGCCAACCAACAATACAGTATATGTTAAATAATTACGGCCCAGAGTCTGTAAAGCAGTTAGAATTGTGGATCAAGGAATGTGATTTTAGTAAAAGGCAATTGGAAATACTGAGGTCACGGTTGGAGGAGAGAAAGTAGGAGAAAAAGAAGGGGAAAATAGAACCTAGGAATTGGAGTGTTTCTAATATGTGGAAGGCTGAGGCTGATATCAGTGAAATGAAATCTCAAATAAAAGACACATCAAATACGAATACAAACACTAGATCACATGCAGACGTGTGAGAAAACAACCTAACGAAGCTGAACAGTACCTTACGTCTGTTTCAGATCCTGACATTGATGGCTACCCTCTGAGACCAATAGCGCCCCCGACAAGATCTGTCTGGCGAAGATCCCAAGTTAGCGACCGCAGCCTCAGGGTCTGCTGAATCACTGATGGCATGCCATAACCCCAACCAACTGAAGGAAGAAGCCCAAAAGAAGGATGCCCACTCCACGACAGGAAGGCATCCAGAGTCTGTCCGCGATCACCCCATGATGGATGATGAGTCAGGCGGTGAGAGCATTGGCGTATGATCATCTTACCAGGTAGTTCTGCAAGCACCAATGGTTGATGTTGCAGATCCAGAAGGGTGCCCAGTGTGGGTCCACTTAACATGGACCATTAAAGACTTCGGACGTGCCTCTGGGCAGTTGCCTGATCCACATAAGATTGGAGGGAATAAGTTCACCGAAGAAGTGACGAAGTTCTGTACCGAGTTCTGTCCCACATTGCATGCGATGAGACGCCTCTTGTGACGAAAGCTTTGTGCTGATGTCACCAAGATCAAGTATAACTGGCCAGCCGTAAATGTCCATGCCAGATCAACCGACCCATATGCGGAAGAAAACGGAGACTTTAATGCTTTTGTTGCAGCGCTGGCAATCGCCTGTAGAGAGGCATTCCCAGTGCGAATGGACATGACCAAAACTGCAATGTGTAAACAAGGAGAAGGTGAGACAGTGTCCCAGTACCTTAAGCACCTCACTGAAGTCCATAATATCCAAAGTGGACTGAGAACACCTGACGACACAATGGCAGAAATCACGGCGCATGAGGAACACCTGAGGAACAGCTTCATCAATGGAATTAAGGGCGAAATAGTGAAAAAGGTAAAAGGCACATATATTACCTGGGACATGGGAAAGCTGAATTTGATAGAACAACATGCGAAACATGCTGAAAAATTGCTTACCCAGGAGAAGGGTAGATGAAAACTAAAGATGGACAGCAAGTGCATAAAGCTCAGCTTACTTTGATGCAAATAGTCATCCAGCCGTTGGAGGGATGTGCTGCAGGAAAAGAGAGAGGGGAAGGTTGCGGAAGTGGAAGAGGAAGGGGTTGCAGAAGAAGTGCTGGCAGAGGTCGATCTGGCTGGTACTTATTTTGTGGAGCAATGGACTACTGTGCGTGACACAGACAGGCTCACTCGGCCCTGGAGCCGAGGAAGCAGTGTGACTGGCAGAGGAAGACTGAGTTGGAGGTCGGCAGCCCACAAGGTACAGGTAAGCCTCTTTCCTTTATGCTTGGCAGCGAAGACTCACTTATGCTAGTCTCTTCTACTAACCTTATTGGCCCTGAGACGTGTCCCACCTCGAAATTGAGCACTGCGATTGCGAAGTGTGGACAATACGTTCATTATAACAACGATGCCTATAAGTCGATGCCTACCTCTAAATTATATGTGGAAGGTACACCAGTTACTTGTTTTAGTAGACACAGGGGCAGCATATTCAGTCATTAAATCAAGCCAGTTCAGAGAGTCAACGCCAATAAAGTTGAGTGGAAAGTTCCTGAACACAATGGGTGCATCAGGAGTTGTGCTATGAGAGAGATTTACGGCACCGCTGCCAGAGCAGAATACCCGTTAAAACCTGAGGCTATAGCAGGAATTACACCAGTCTTTGATTCCCCCTTTTCAGGCAATAACTCTGTTGTTCCGCGCGCCTCAAATGTTCCTAACCCCCGTGCTATATTAGATCAAATTCCACCGGACAGTCAATGGTTCTTTGTTGTGCATTTAGCAATTGCCTTCTTTAGTGTACTAGTACATCCAGATAGTCAATTCTGGTTCGCTTTTTTTATTCAAAGAGAAATCATATAACTTCACATGACTTTGTCAAGGTTACTGTGAGTCCCCCACCATATACAATGAGGCTCTATGCAGGAATCTGGAGACATTTGTTTTAACCCTGGGGTCAGCGCTTCTGCAGTGTGTAGATGATTGCTTGATAGCAGCATAAACTACACCTACATTGGGGATTCCGAATCCAAACAAGCCTTTTGTACAAACGGTAGATGGGACGTGTGGCTGCATGACATCTGCCCTGTTGCAGGCTGAGAGGGGAACGATTGAGGCCAATAGCTTATTTTTCAGTTCAACTAGACCCCATAGCGGCAGGATTGCCTAAATGCTTGCAAACCATGGCCGCATCTGAAAAGGCTGTTGTAGCATTCAGGGATGTAGTCAGCTATGTTGAATTAACCCTACTGGTCCCACATGCAGTATCCTCACTGCTTTCCGAGTAAAAGACAGCACACATGTCGTCAGCACGTTGGCTCAGATAAAACACTATTATTGGAGACGCCTGACATTTCAATAAAGTGATGCAACGTCCTTTACCCTGCTAGCCTTCTCCCCACAGAAGGAGACGGAAACCGACATGAGTGTGTTGTTGTAACGAATGAAATTTGCAGCCCTAGACCAGACTTGCAGGATTCTCCACTTCAGAATCCGGATATGGAGACTTTTGTGGATGGGTCAACATTCAGGAGCAAGGATACAGGCCAGAAATGTGTTGCGTATGCTGTAATGACTACCCAAGAGTTAGTCAAAGTGGGGTCATTCCTTACTCATCATTTGCCTTGACTGAGGCGTGTAAATTGGCTGAGGGAAGGACAGTGAATATTTACACCGACAGCAGATATGCATTCGGGATTGTACATGACTTTGGAACCCTATGGAAAGACAGGGGCTTCTTGACCTCCAGCGGAAAGCCCATCACACACCGTGCTCTGGGTTCTGACCTCCTGGAAGTGGTCCTACTCCCCAAATCAATTTCTGTATGTAAATGTGAAGCCCCCACAAAAAATAACGATTCTATTTCTTAAGGCAATGCGAAGGCAGACACAGCAGCAAGGTCGGCAGCCCAGCAGCCATGCAATGATCAGTTTGACATGTGCATGACAAAGATTTGCACCCCAACAGCAGACGTACGGGAATTACAGTCACAAGCAACGCTGTAGGAGAAGCGTGAATGGACAAGGGCAGTGTGCAGCATGAATGAAGTGGTGTGTTGTGGCCTTAATGGTAAAGCCTGTCTACCACAATCATTATTTCCATTGTATGCCAAACTGACACACAATAAGGACCATGTGTCAAAACGGTGGATGTACGACAGTATTTCAGTACACTGATACACTAAGGGATTTACGCATTAATCCCAGAAATATTGTGAACGATGTGTTATCTGTGCCACTAATAATGTGGGGAGGGGATTACAGACTAGACAGGCAGCACACCCCCAATCCCAAAGACGCTTTGAGCATTTACAGATGGATTTCTTTCAACTAACTCCCAGTGGAAGGAACATATATTATCTGATTATAGTTGATATTTTTTCCAAATGGTTGGAAGCGTTCCCCACATCAAAACAGGATGCCAGTGCCTAGGCTTTTCTAACTGAAATAAATCCAAGATGGGACATCCCTGAAAGCCTTTGTAGTGACAATGCGACACCGTTTGTCAATAATGCCTTGCAGCAGATCCGTGACTATTTGGGAATAAACATGAGACAACACTGTGCGTACCACCCAACGAGCGGTGGGGCAGTGGAAAGAGAAAATGCTACCCTAATACATATAAATGGACGAAATGTTGTGAGGAACTAGGGTTGACATAGACAAAGTTTTGCTCACGTATATGAGATCTAGGAGGAGAGGAAGAGCTAATCTTAGCCGTTTTGAGATTTTGTTTGGTAGGCCACCAATTACAGGAATGGACCCATGACCTAAGGTAAGACAGATAACAGACCACTGTGAGGATATGATATTGTGTTACTGTGTAAAACTCCCTGCACTTTTGTGTCAAGCATCGAATCAAGTGAAAGCAACACTACCCCAATCTGCAGAGGGGAAGTTGCACGATCTGGAGACTGGATAGTGGTGAAAAACCTCAGGAGAAAAAGCTAGAAGGCGAACAGGTGACTGGGACCGTTTCAAGTGCTCCTTACAACACGGGCAGCTGTTAAGATCGCTGATGTATAGATATCTGGCTGTGTATTTTTTAAATGTTGTTTTGTACATTTCTTTTTTAAATTCTCGCTCTGTTTTCTTTGTCCTTGTTGCCATAAAATGACAAAAAAGGGAAATGTAAGGGGAAATTAATAAAATTAACATTTACTGTGAAATCTGAAAGCGAACGCTGTGCTAAATTTAAAACTTTGCCAAACGTTGCAACCACTTTGCTGAATTCTGCAGTCGAAGAGACAGCTTGTCTTTGCTGAACTTTTTAAACATTCAACCTGGCCTGGCGAGCAGTCGAATTCAGCAGAAAAAGCTAAGGAAAACATAAAGACAGTTATGTCCACGGCAAGGGGATGAGAAAATAAGAACTCGAATGTTTCCCAGCCCATGTCCTTGAGCGTGTGATAAGAAGGGCATAAAAGGAATACGTTTATTATGTTCAGTGCCCTTGCACAATGCGTTTTGGCCAAGTGTATTGGCCCACTGCAGTGGGTAAGAATAAAGCTTTTTCTTTGCTCTTGCTAGCATCTGAGTCCAGTCAGTTTAATTTCCACGACAGTCAGTGAACCACCTGACTGAGATTCTCTGGACCAGTCTCTTACATAGTGGGGGCTGTCATCAATTGCTGCTGGTCTTGAAATAGTCTATTTTTAAAAATCCACCTTCTCTATGATCCTAATCTATTGGCCGAATGGATTTTGTTTTGCTATTAGTAAACTAGCTCTGTAATATTATTGGGAACAAGTGATCTGGACTGACAGCCAGTATCAGCACACTGCTCACAGTGTATGATACCGAGACAAAGGGCTTGCAATCGAGAGGTATTTCTAAATATAACTTCTAACTTATGCCTGTCCATATCTACCCACCTTCATGCTGTCTTTTGATCTATTTAACTTCACCCTCATCTAACATCTCTTCATCTCCCACTCAGTTAGTCGCTCCCCTTTCTATCCTCTCTCAGTTTATCTCTCTCCACTTTCTTTCTCTCTGTTTATTTCTCTCTCACACAATTTATCGCCACATACTCTCTCGAGCTCCAATTGTGCCGTTGACGAGCTTGTGACCCCACGATGGGCTGACTGACTCCCATTTGTGCTATGATAATTCCGCGGTTCTCTGACCCACAATAAGTACTTTCGGTGTCTGGACAGACACACTGGTCCGGTGCCAGGTACAGTGCACAATTACCATTATCTCTTCATGTTCTTCTCTGATGTGCAGCTGCCTTGACATGTCTACTCAAACAAAACAGACTGAATGGAATTCGAGCAGTCGGGATGACTTTCATCACCGTGCATTTCAATCAGGATTTAATGAAGGATAAGGTTTCACAATAACGTAACAATGATAGAAAAACTGGACAACACAATGAATAGCAGTTGAGTACAACATGTGGTTCCAACTAGGCCTCATGGTATTACCGCGAGATTATCAATCCAGAAAATCAGCTCCTGTTCTGTGGACTCAGATTCGAATCCCGCCACTGCAGATGGTGGAAATTCAGTTCAATAACTTTAAAATATCCGTGGAATTAAGAATCTACCTATGAGAATGAAATCGTTGCCGATTGTCAGAAACATCCATCTGGGTCACTGATATCCTTCAATGAAGGAATTTTCCATTCCTCATCTGGACTGGCTGACCGTTGACTCCAGACCCAAAGCAATGTGATTGACTCTCAATCGCCCTCTGAAATGGTTTAGCGAGTCAGTCAAATGTGCTACAAAATCTCAAAGAAATGAAACCGGATATATTGACCTGGATACCGGAAACGTGAACGTTAGAAACATCATTGCAGAACCTGCAAAGTCCTCCTTACTAACAATGCGTACTCGTGCCAAAATTGGGACAACTGTTTTACAGACCAATCAAGCAACAGCCTGACATAGGCATACTCACGGAATTTTACCTTACAGATATAACCCAGACAGTACCATCACCATCCCTGGATAAGTCCTGTCCCAAAGGCAGGACCGATCCGACACAGGATGCTCTGGGAGTCCCTGTGAGCTGTAACCTCATCTACCCAGCATATCACCAACTCAACAATTACCATCAAGCAAGAGGATTAAACCTGGTTCAAAAGAGAGTGCAGGAGGGCAAGCCAGGAGCAGAACCAGGCATACATAAAGATAAAATGTTAATCTGCTGAAACTTCCAAACAGAACTATTTGCATGCCAAATAGCATAAAATGCAAGGGACAGGCAGAGCTAAGCGATCCCAATACCAACACATCAGATCTAAGCTCTGCAGTCCTGCTAATCTGATGGTGGATGGTGGTGGACGATTAAACAACTCACCAGATCAGGAGGCTCCACAAATATCCCCAACCTCAATGATGGAGGAGCTCAGCACATCAGTGCAAAAGATAAGACTGAGGATTTCACAGAATTCTTCACTTAGAAGTTGCGAGTCTATGATCCACTTCGGTCTCCTCCCGTGGTCCCCATCATTACAGATAGCAGTCTTCAGCAAATTCAATTGACTGATATCAAGAAATGGTTGAAGGCACTGGATACTGCAAAGGCAATGGGCCCTGATAACATGCTGACAATAGTCCTGAAGGCTTGTGCTCCAGAACTTTCCGCTCCCTTAGCCGAGCTGTTCTAGTCTGGTTACAAACCAACAATGGGAAAAAAAACTGCTCAAGTGTGTTCTGTACATAAAAAGCAGGACAAAGTCAACCCGGCCAAATACCACCTCATCAGTCTACACCCCATTGTCAGTAAAGTGATGGAAGGGGACATCAACAGTGCTATCAAGCCAGCACCTGATCAGGAATACCTGCTCAGTGACACCCAGTTTGGGTTCCACCAGTGACACCCAACTCCTGACTTCAATACAGCCTTGGTTCAAACATAGAAGAAAGAGCTGAATTCCCGCCCTTGACATCAAGGCTACATTCTTTCAAACGTGGCTTCACGAAACCCGAGCAAAAATAGTATTGCGGGCAAATACTCCATTATTGTCGTCATACCTGATAGATAGGAAGATGGTCATTGTTGTTGGAAGTCAGTCATCTCAGCTCCAGAACATCTCTGTAGTCGTCCCTCAGGATAATATGGATGTAGGTTAGCTCGCTGAACCGGAAATTTCATTATCAGATATTTCATCAACACACAAGACAACACCTTCAGTGACTCTCCGGATGAATCCTTGATCAAAGCATCTTCAGCTGCTTCATCAATGACCTTCCCTCCATCATAATGTCAGACGTGGGGATATTCGACAATGACTGCACAATGTTCAGCACCATTCACAATTTCTCAGATACGGAAGCAGTCCATGCCAAAATGCATAAGATCTATCCCTCTCCATGCTTGGTCTGACAAGTGGCAAGAAACATTTGCACCACACAGATGCCAGACAATGACCATCACCAATAAGAAACAATATAACTACTTAGTATTAGCAGCATTATCATCACTCAGTTCCCCACTATCAATATCCTGGGGGTTATAATTGATTAGAAACTCAACTCCACTCACCACATAAACGTAAGAGCAGATCAGAGGCTAGGAATACTGCGCGAGTAACTCACCTCCTGACTTCCTAAAGCCTGTCGATCATCTAAAAGGCACAAGTCAGGAATGAGTTGGAATTCTCCCACTTGGCTGAATGAGTGCAGACCCAACAAGACAAAAGAAGCTTGACACCATCCAGGACAAAACAGTCCATTTGATTGGCATCACATCCACAAGCATTCACTCCCTTCACCACCGTCGCTCAGTAGCAGAAATGTGTACTATCTACAAGACATAATGCATAAATTCCCCAAAGATCCTCAGACAGCATCTTCCGATCCCACGAACACTTACATTAGAATGACAAGGCCAGCATACTTATGGGAATGCCATCACCTATTAATTCCCTTCCAAACCAATCTGATTCATTATGTGGAAATATATCGCCGTTCCTTCATTGTTACTGGTAAAAACCCTGGAATTCCCTCCTTCATAGTAGCATCGTGAGTCAACACACCGCAGGTGAACTTCAGCGGTTCAAGAAGGCAGTTAACACCATTTTTTCAAGGGGGCAATGAGGGGCGGACAAGAAATGGTGGGCCCTTCCAGCGATGGCCGCATCCAAAAAAAGATTTATTAAAAATAGTTCCAAGTTGAGCTTCTCGATGGGACAGGTTATCTGATTTGAGCATGAACAGTAAAGCAGTGTTTCTTCTACAAAACATTATCAACGTTTCTGTTATTAGAAGGGTGTTCAGTGTTCGATGACTTATTGTTGCTGTGTGCTGTGATAAATTGCATCTGTTTTGTTAAATTCAACAATACTGGCGTAACAGGATCGATCCTTCGAAAATACCAGTCTGAATATGGCAACCATTTGAGAGACAGTGTACTCCCGCCAGATGAGACTCACAGATAGCTGTGTATATTCAACGTTTAATAGACTACTGGCCGACACTGAATCCTCCCATCGTCCATATCACAGGGGTTACCATTGAACAGAACATGAAGTCAAATCAACAAACAAATACAAGTGTTACAAGAGCTGCTCAGAGACTTACAATTCTGCACTGAATAATAGACCCCATGACCAGAAGAGCATGAGATATTGCTATAGATTGAGGCCATTCAGCCCAGTCCTTCTCTGTAAAACTGTGCCATTTTGTCATAGACTCTATGGAGATGATACAGTGATGGTTGGATGGGCATATCTTCTGCACACTGACTGTCTCAACCTTTGCAGTAATCAATCAGTTTCTATCAGCTACCTCGCCTCCCATCCTTCTAAATTCCATCGAGTAAACAAACTGCCGCTCATGACAAGCCACCATCCCCAGGATGGATCACCTCCAACACCAGCTGATCTTGCCCCAGAGATAGTGCCCAAAATAGCTCCCAATATTCCAATTGCTGTCTGACCATTGCCCATTACATTCTCAGCGGCATGTCTCCTCTCTTGTATTCTAGGTCCCTTGAAACGAATGCTAACATTGCATTTGCTTTCCTAACTGCCAACTGAACCTGCACAATAACCATAACAGAGGACCTGTGCTTCAAAATTATTTTTGTGCTTCATATTTAATGGATCCTATTAGAATATAGTGTCTGCCTCTAGTCCGCCTCTAGTGCGTAATCTCACACGATCCCATATTGTATTCCATCAACCACGTGTTTGCCCACGGTCCTAAACTGTCCAAGCTTTTCTGCAGCCTTCTCACTTCATGAATATCGCCTGCCCATCCAACCATCACTGTATCATCTCCAAACTTGCCCTCAGGTCCTTTGTTCAGGTGGTTCATGTAAATGGCACTTCCTGACTCCCTAAGAACTCTCCACCATTGAAAAGGCACAGGACTTAAGGTGGTTGGCTCCATTCAGGTTCAAGCAGTGAGTTGACTGGAATTCTACCTGTAACATTTTCACTCCCTGCACCATTGACACCCAGTAGGAGCACACCCTGCCCCCGAATTGTTGTGAATTACCCCGTTATGGTGACAAAGGACTTGTTGGCGCACAATCCCAATCTAATAATGTCACTCTGTCTCAACACTAACTGTGTGTTGCTCACAACAACCAATGTCACTGTGTGTTGATGATGACGGAGGGAGGTGGTGGATGGAATGTCTATGATGAATGACTGTCAGCATGAAAACTGCCCTGACAGACTCGGATGTACCTGTGCCCGCTGTCACCACTGCAGACATGATCAGTCTTTCTGCAGGTCAAGTCAAGGAAAGCGACAGGCCTGGAGAGTGTTCCCGGCTGAGCACTCAGTTCCTGTGAGGACCAACTGGCAGAGGTATTTACAAACATCTTCAACCTATCCCTCCTGAAGCCGAAATCCCAACCTGCTTCAAGAAGACCACCATTATCCTTGTAAGTGAGAAAGCACATGCAACGTTCCTTAATGACTCCTGCCTAGTGGCTCTGACCTCAATAAACATGAAGTGCTTTGAGACGCTGGTTGTGGCCCACATCACCTCCAGTCTTCCAGCCTGACCTGCTGTCCTATAATGTGCAGACTGATGTAACGGGTCCACAACGGATGCCATATACCTGCCATGCACTCATCCCTGGGACATCTGGACAACAAGGATGCCTACACCAGACTCCTGGTCATTGACTACAGCTCTACCTTCAACATCATTATCCCCTCCTGGCTGATCTCAATACTCCGTGACCTTGATCACGGCTCCACCCTCTGCAACAGGATCCCCGGTTTCTGTCACACAGGCGACAATCTGTGAAGATAGGTATCTGCACATTCTCCACAATAAAACTCAACACTGGAACTCCTGGAGGATGTGTTCTCTGCCAACTATTGTACTCCCCGTGCACCCACAGCAGTGTCCTCAGCCCACTTCTGTACTCCCTGTATATCCACGGCTCTGCCATCAGCCCCCTACTGTACTCCTTGAACACACATGTCTGTGCCCTCAGCCCCCTACTGTACTCCCTGTACACCCACGGCTCTGCCCTCAGCCCCCTACTGTACTCTCTGTACTCCCATGGTTTGGTCCTCAGCCCCCTGCTCTACTCCTGTACTCCCATGGCTTATCCTCAGCCCCCTACTGTACGCCCTGTACACACGCGGCTGTGTTGTAAAATTCCAAACAACGCCAGCTACAAGTTCCCTGATGACATCACCAAATCAGGAGGGATATCAAACAACGATGAGTCAGAATACAGAAATGAGATCGAGGGCTTAGTGGCATGGTGTAATGATAATAACCTCTCTCTCAAATTCGGCAATAGTAAGGAACTGAGCAGTGACTTCAGAAAGAAAGGAGAGGAACACGCCGTTATCTACATCAATGGTTGAGGGACTGCAGAGCATCAACTCCCTCAGAGTGACAATAACTGACAACATACCCTGGTTTTCTCGCATAAGTGTGACAGTCAAGCAAGTTTAACAACGCCTTTACTTCCTCAGGAGGCTCAGGAAATTCAGCATGCACAACCTCGGCAGATACACCGTTGAGAGCATACTGTCTGGGTGCGTCACGGCTTCATACAGCAACGCTCTGCCCAGGGCCATAAGAAACTACAGTAGGTTGGGTGCACAGACAATCTCACAACCACAGACTCTATATACACGGTTTGTTGCCGCAGAAAGGCTGCCAAAATCTAGAACATTGAACATATAACATAGAATACAGAACAGGCCCTTCAGACCACGATTTTGCGCCGACAATTGATCCTCATGTACGCACCCTCAAATTTCTGTGACCATATGCATGTCCAGCAGTCTCTTAAAAGTCCCCAATGACCTTGCTTCCACAACTGCTGCTGGCAACGCGTTCCATGCTCTCACAACTCTCTGTGTAAAGAACCTGCCTCTGACATCCCCTCTATACTTTCCTCCAACCAGCTTAAAACTATGACCTCTCGTGTTAGCCATTTCTGACCTGGGAAATAGTCTCTGGCTATCGACTCTATCTATGCCTCTCATTATCTTGTATGCCTCAATTAGGTCCCCTCTCCTCCTCCTTTTCTCCAATGAAAAACGTCCGAGCTCTGTCAACCTCTCTTCATAGGATAACCCCTCCAGTCTAGGCAGCATCCTGGTAAACCTCCTCTGAACCCTCGCCAAAGCATCCACATCTTTCCTATAATAGGGCGACCAGAACTGGATGCAGTATTCCAAGTGCGGTCTAACCCAAGTTGTATAGAGCTGCAACAAGATCTCACGACTCTTAAACTCAATCCCCCGTTACTGAAAGCCAAAAACACCATATGATTTCTGAACAACCCTGTTCACTTGGGTGGCCATTTTAAGGGATTTATGTACCTGCACACCAAGATCCCTCTATTCCTCCATATTGCCAAGAATCCTATCCTTAATCCTGTACTCAGTTTTCAAATTCGACCTTCCAAAATGCATCACCTCGCATTTGTCCAGGTTGAACTCCACCTTCCATCTCTCAGCCCATGTCTGCATCCTGTCAATGTCCTGCTAGCCTACAACAGCCCTCTATACTGTCAATGACACCTCCAACCTTTGTGTCGTCTGCAAAATTGTTGACCCATCTTTCAATCCCCTCATCCAAATCATTAATAAAACTAACAAACAGTAGAGGCCCAAGGACAGAGGACACTCACCACTGACGTCCGGGCAGAATATTTCCCTTCTACTACCTCTCGCTGTCTTCTATTGGCCAGCCAATTCTGTATGCAGACAGCTAAGTTCCCCTGTATCGCATCCTCCTGACCTTCTGAATGAGCCGACCAGGGGGAACATTATCAAATGCCTTGCTGAAGTCCATATACACACATCCACAGCTCGACCGTCATCAACGTTTCTAGACACATCCTCAAAGAACTCGATAAGGTTTGTGAGGCATGACCTGCCCCTCACAAAGCCGTGTTGACTGCATTTGATCAAGCCAGGCTCTTCCAGATGGTCATAAATCCTATCCCTCAGGATACTTTCTAACACCTTGCAGAAGACAGACATGAGACTTACAGGTGTGCAATTGCCTGGGATTTCCCTATTTCCTTTCTTGACGAGAGAAATTACATTTGCCTCTCTCCAGTCCTCAGGTACGACTCCAGTGGAGAGCGAGGATGCAAAAAATCTTCGCAAGTGGCGAAGTAATGTCATTTCTCGATTCCCAAACAGCCGAGGACAAATCTGGTCCAGAACTGGCGACTTGTCAATCTTAATGTTTGACAAACGTTTCAGCACATCAGCTTCCTCTATCTCTATCCATTCCAGCATGGACACCTGCTCTTCAATCACTACAAAGTTCGTTTCTTTCGTAATAACAGAAGTAAAAAACTCATTTAGGGCTTCCTCTACCTCCTCGGACTCCACACACAATTCCCTATGGTATCCCTGATCGGCCCTACTCTTTCATTGACCATTTTCTTATTCCTCACATGAATATAAAATGCCTTTGTGTTCTCCCTAATCCGTTCTGCCAAGCCTTTCTCTTGCCCCCTCCTGGCTCTCCTAACGCCATTGTTGAGCTCCTTCCTCGCCTGCCTGTAATCCTCTAGAGCTGAGCTTGATCCTAGTTTCCTCCACCTTATGTAAGCTACCTTCTTCCTTTTGACGAGAAGCTTCACCGCTATCCCAGATTACTGAGTGAAGAGGGAGAGGAAATAGTTGGGGCATTAACAGATATCTTTGTAGCATTCTTGAACACAACTGAGGCCCTGGAGGACTGGAAAGTTGTTGTTTAAATAAGGTAACATGAATAATCCAGTTAATTATAGACCAGCGAGCCTGTCATCAGGGTTTGGGAGCTGCTAGAGAAGATACTGAGGGATAGGGTCTATTCTCATTTGGATGAATATGGCCTTATCAGTGATAGGCAAGATGGTTATGTGCAGGGAAGGTCATGTCTTACCAACTTAATAGAATTCTTTGAGGAAGTGACAAAGTTGATTGATGAGGGAGGGGCTGTATATGTCATGTATATGGACTTCAGGAAGGCATTTAATATGTTTTCCCATGGTCGGCTTATGGAGAAAGTGAAGTCACATGGTGTCCAGGGTGTGATAGCTACATGGATAAAGAACTGGCTGGGCAACAAGTTCCAGAGCGTGGTCGGGGAAGGCAGTTTCTCAAAATGGAGAACTGTGACCAGTGGTCCTCCATTTAAGATGTTTCCAGAACGATACATGAATGGGCAGGGGGCAAAGGGATAAAGACCCTGAGAAAATAGGTGACGGAATTATACAGAGGATATGGATCGGCGCAGGCTTTGACTGCCGAATGGCCTGTTCCTGTACTCGAATGTTCTTTGTTCTAACATTACCAAAGACCCATAACATGCTGTAAAGTTCTCCCACAACCTCTTCAATCAGGCTAAAAGATACAGAAGCTTGAAAACACAGAGCAGCTGGTTCAGTAATAGCTTCTTCCTGGCTGTTGTTTGACTGATGAATGGGCGCTCTATTCTTAGATAATGTTGATCTTGTTCATGTTCATCTCGCCGAGCGCATGCGCTGTGCAGCGTAACCCATATGCCTCTCAGACATGTTTTACACCCATCGTTCTGTACATCCTTGCTTACTATGATATGCCTGGACATCTTGTTACAGGTCAAAATAAATCTTCACCTCCCTCCTCCCAGGTCCCTCCTGTGCTCACTCCCAGGTCTCTCTGGTCCTCACCCCCAGCGTCACCCATTCCCCCCAGTTCCCTGTGACCCCATTCCCAGCTCCCCGTGTCTTTTGTCTCTCACTGTGTCTCTCACACTGTTTGTTTTTCCCTCTGTTTTCCTTTTCCCTACCTTCTGTTTCTTTCCCTGAACCTACTATCTTCCCTGCTCCCTCTCCATGTGACAGTTTGTTTCCTTGTTTTGTTTCCTTTCTCTTTTCGACTGACTGTTCATCTGTTTCCCTCACTGTGTTCTCTCTCTCTCTCTCTTCTTCCCTTCGTGTCTGTCTCTTTCTCCCTCGTTGTGATGGTGACGGCTTCTCTATTCGTTTCAAACAGGTGATGGCTCATTGGTTCGATGTTGGCAATACAATTAACTCAACTGGGTTTTGGTATCGAAGACATAATTTAAAATTATTGGTTAAATTTCAATTGTTGTCAAAACAGCAACCAAAACCTGGGTATCACTCATGTGTGTATGCCTTACTCTGTGGAAGGACCCCACGATCTCTGTTTTCTTGTTTACTATCATGTGCCTGCACTACTCGCAAAACAAACCTTTCCATTGTACATTTGACTGAAATAAATCAAATCAATTCAGATCAATCACGTGGACGGAAGTGGCTCAAGATCTTCTCAAGGGCAACTGTGAAAATGAACTAATGCTGGCCCAGTCAGAGATACCCATATCGCATTAACAAATATAAGAAGATGACCACACTCAGGGAATACTGACAGGGGAAACCAAATCGCTTTAAACATGGACTTAGACAAATGTTATCTGAAAGAAACTGTTCGCAAGCTGATATGGTGTAAAGTGCAGTTGCACTAATTTATATGGGAAAAAATTCGCCTTTCTTCGTAAAAGTGAAAATCCTCTACGGATGTCTTTTGGTTAGCGAAACAAGGCCCTAATGTAGGTCATTCCGAAAGGGAAGTGGTGAAAAGCGGGGAATACCTGTATGTACATGGGCATGATATTCAGGAAGATGGGAATGGCGAAAAATAAATGAGGTGAACCACACATTTTATTTCCAGCCCAGCTGACCATCATTTTCTTTGTTTGCTCTTTTTCTTCTATATCTCTCTTTCTCTATTGATTCCTCCTTCCCTTCAAAGCAGACTTCCCTGTCAACGGTATTAATCACACTCTTTTCCAGCTGCTTTCTGTTCAGGAAAGTTTCCTAGTACTTTCTGTTCGTTTCTTTGCATTGCCTTGTATAATTTCAGATTTTCAGCATCTTCCTTTATTTGATTTCACCTTCAAATTTGTTATTTCGTGGACGTTGGCATCTCTGCCAAGGGCAGCATTTGGTGACCGACACGAATTGCCCTGACTCTGAGGCCATTCCACAAGCCAATATAAAATAAAGCACATTGTCATTGGTGTGAAGTCTCACTTAACCCAGACCAGGTAATAACATTAGTTTTCTTTACCGAAGGTGATCAGTGAAACAGGAAAGTTTTCAGACAAAATGATGCTTTTATGGTTGTCATTGTGAAATTCACTTTTATTCCAATTCTTATCAGTTTTATTGAAGTTCTGTCATCAGATGTTGTGGAATTGAAGCAAATCACTTGAAACAATAACTTTCGTTTAATAAGCTTTGTTCCTGAATTACATCCAGCGACATTCCTACATTCATATATTTTCCTAATCATGAAGTAACGTCCAAGACAAGAACAATTTTTTGACTTAAATATTTGTAATCGGAAAAGTGGTCAGAAGAGAGCTTGAAACATTAAGTCTTGAAATATTAAAACATTAGCATGGCAAATCCACTATAATCTGCACATCTTTGTACTCTGAGAGGAAACTGAAGCATTGGGAGGGAACTCACACAGATACGTGAAGAATGTTCAAACTCACCTGAGGTTGGTGATTGGAATTGAACCCAGCTCCTTGGTGATGTGCGGCCGCAGTGCTAACCATATATCCATCATAATCCTCAGTTAGTTCTGTTAATTACTTGTAGCTGACTAAAGAAATCCAACTGGTTTGTTCTGATAACTGAACCGGACACAGTATTAGACATTTATCATCGGCCTTATCGCCAACCTGGTTACATTTAAAATTTGTTGTGAGCAGTGGAGGAGTGGACTAGAAATGGAAACAGCTGACACCCTCCAACCTCATTCAGAACCGGAGTGAAGAGAAATTCACAAAATGGGAATTCATTCAAGTGGGAATTTTCTCACCGAGAATATTGGGAGGGCTGAATCTTCATATTATATCGCAGCTGACTTTGTCTGATTTTCCATAAATAGGTGAATCAGGGATCATTGTGAAATCAGAGCAAAGTGCAGCTGGGAACACAATGAGATGAGCCATGACCTTATTGACTGGTGGAATAGTGTCAAAGTGCCGAATGGCCCAGTCGTGTCCGATCCATTCAGCCCTTCGGTCCTGCTGTGCAGGAGCAGATTGAGGCCATTCCGATGGTTTGGTGTTGTTTGGCAAATGTATAAGAAAATCCAGACTGGGTAAGGCAGTGACACCCCTCCCCCAATCCCTCTTTTCAGGCTTCTCCTCTCTGTAACTTCTGCTCCTGATGAAGGTCATGTTACAGGCCCAGATTCGCATTGAATACAGCCCCTATGCCTCACATAAAGTCTACTCAGACAAATCCTTTGCTGTTTCCGTATGCAACATTTTACATCATGACTTCCACGAAAATAATCAAGTATTTTCCAAAAACATAAATAAGAACGTAAGAAATAGGAACCTGCGCTGCCATTCAATAAGAACATGGCTGATGTACTCCATGGCTCAACTCCACTTTCCTGCTAACCCCTTGCATCCCTCAACTCGCTGAAATGTCATAAACCAATCCACCCGTCTGTAAATACAATCAGTGACCCAACGTCCACAACTCTCGGGGTTAGGAAATTCCAGCCATTCACTACATTCTGAAAGAAGAAATTTCTTTACATCTCAGTTTGAAATCGATATTCCGTATTCTGTATGTACATATCTGACTTCGAGACTCTGTCCTGGTGTGGAATCACATTCTCAACACCGACCTTGTCAAACCCTCTCTGTATCTTATCCGTTTCAGTAATGACACTCTCATTCATTTAAACCACAATGAATAATCACCTCAGTATTTTTGATGTATTCAATAATTCAATACTTTCATCCCAGGAAACAGTCTAATGAACCAACGTTTCTGCATCAACATGCTGACGTTATGTTTCATATACAGGAACAGTCCAATTCGTTGTAGTGCTCCTTTTTTGGGAGTCCTCTCCAGTTAATAACAGCCTGCCTTTTGGTTGTCAGTGTCATCCTCAAATTCGAATGCATATTGCACTCAGCTCCCGCCGTCAGGAGCTGAGTGCAGCTCTTGTAAGCAGCTCTTGCCATCGGACTGATATTTGTGGTACTCCAGTAGATACATTTTTTTTCATAAAGAACAACGAATCCTGACTCTCCGATTTCTTAGTGTTTACCAAGTGTCATCCCATGCTCATGCATTATCCGTCAGACTATGAGCTTCTGTCTTGCGTAAGAACCTTTATTTTGTGATACCTTTTGGAAAATCTCTGGAAAGCCTCGTGTCTACCAATCCCCCTTTATCAAGGCCACTTGTTATATTCTCATGGATTTCGAGAAAAGCTTTGCATGATTTTACAGGCAAAATGTAGTTAGCCTTTAACAAGACCATGCTGACTCTGTGTGAAGCTTTTCTAAATGCCCTGCAGTTCCTTCCTTAATAACAGACTCTCACAGATTCCCAGCAATAATGGTTCCTGCTTTCAGTCTCGTTCGTTTCTTGAAGACAGGCGCCACACAGGATGGTCTCCAGTTTCACTGGATCACTCCTTTAATCCAGAGAGCTATGGAATATTTCACACAGTGCCATCAACCATCCTGTGACCACTTCTTTTAAAACTAGCTCTGAATTGTTGATGACCTGTTTAACCTTGGTCTTATCTGTTTGAGAATTGCCTTGTTCCTTCTGTTAGAGACAGCTCAAGATTTTTCCTACTGTTCCCATTTTGCTTATGCCATTGAAATATTTACAGCACCTTTACCTGTGAGGAACGATGTAAAATACAGGTGTAAATTATCTGTCTATTCCCTGTATCCAGTTACCCAGTAACTCCCTCCAAATATCCTCAATATACTTTCCTGACTTCCTTTTTATCAAAGATCACACACACACACACAGCTCTTTAACTCTTCTTACATACATGGAAAAGCTCGTGCTGCATTTTTTTTATATTTTTTGCCAATTTACTTATATCACATCTTTTCTTCCCTTTTCTTCACTTTCTATATTCATACAGTCATAGCGCATACAAGCACAATCTTTCGTCCAACTTGTCCATGCGGGCCAGGTTTTCCAAACTAAACTATTCCCATCTTCTTGCAATTTGGCCCATATGCCTCTAAACGGTCTTCATTCACATGTTCGTCCAAATGTCTTTTAAATGTTGGAGCTGTACTTGCATCTGCCAGTCTTCCTCTGGCAGCTCATTCCATGAACACGTCACCCTCTGTGCAAAAAAACAGTTCCCTCTTCCTCCCTTTTAAATCTTCCCTCTTCCATCATAAACCAATGGCTCTCTGAATTGATTTTCCTATCCTGTGGAAAAGACCTCGGCTTTTCACCGTGCCCAAACCTCACCCCTCAACCTCCTATAAACCATCTGATATAACTTCAAGAACATGCATTTAAAGATAAGCACTGTAAATTTAAAACAATGTTAAAAGTGACAGGTAAACAACGCTCAGTCCAAACTTCATACTGTTATTTGTTTTCTTCTTTATGTTACAATACTAAAGCAGCATGAAAATCTTACTAGTGCCAATAAGCCGGCAAGCACCTGAATTCCTTTGCCTGATGGCAGTGATCTCTACAGTGAAAATGTATCTCTGGCCAGATCTATATAATACCACATGTTCAACATTCTCCCTCCTGGCCTCCGAATGACCTTATGTGGTTGTGTCTTCTTTATCTTGCACTCAATAGAGAGAACCCCTTTCCCCCATTCACATCTTAATTTAAACTCATTTTATACCATCTTCTTTTTTCACCACTGCTAAAAGTCTGTCTATCTGTTGTTACATTCTCTTTTCCCTTTCATCTACCTCCCACCTCTGGCAAGTAACTTAAATGCCCAGTTTCCAATCCTTTTCAATTCTGAAGGGTCACACTGGACTTGAAACGCTAACTCTGTTTCTCTGTCTCTGCAGATGCTGCCAGACCTGCTACGTTTCTCCAGAAATGAATAGGCACAGCACAAATTTTCCATTAAACAAATAACTATGAATACTAGAAATAAAAATGCACAAATTGCTGTAGAAAATGGGAGCTTTGTCGAAGGGTCGCTGGACAAGAAAGATGAACTCAGCTTTCACTCCACAAGATGCAGCCAGACCTCCTTAGTTTCTTCAGCAGATTCTGTTTTTGAACATTTTCCAAAGACATGTGTCGAGTCTGCTCAAACGCCCTGTCCAGCACAGAGTGCTGTAGTTTGGGAAGTGAATAAAAACGCAAAGTGCACAAGTTCATTGGCTCTGAAACGACATAAGGCTGGCATCACTGACACGACCGAGGTCTTAATCATGGTCAGGGCAAAACACAGAGGAAAAAAATTCACTTCAAACATATAAGTTGTTATGATGGGAAAGTAAATGATTCAGATTAATATGTTAAAGGATCTGAGTAATGTAACAAATTGGAGGCGTGACATCAAGGAGAGACCCTCAGACGAATGAGATTATGAAACTGGAAGTGTTCGCACATCAGAAACCAGGTTAGGTTACTGAGTATAGGGCTGATGGGTGAATGTGTCTCGATGTGAACTGGGGGAAAGTCAGTAGAATTGATTTGCAGATATTGCAGCTCACATTGGGTTATCATATGATGCTGTAGATCACAGCAGCAGTCGCAGCAGAATTGCATTCAAACACAGTCCATAACCTTTCCCCCAGGGTAATGTAACGCTCTACCATTATCATCAAGCCGAGTGATGGTTCAGTGACGAGTTTGGGTGAATATGCCAGAGTCAGAGCCATGTGTATCTAAACCTGATGACAACCCATTAAAGCTAACGCATTTGACTGGTTACATTACAAACAGAAGAACTACCATCTGGTGGAGAGGGGGAAATGATTCCAAGACAAACAGATAAAATCGAAACGCTGCAGTCAAGGCACATCCAGTCATCAATGTCGATGGACTAATAAACAACTTACAGGAGGAGAGAGCTCCATAAATATCCTCAGCCCTGTACATCAGTGTAAAAGACAAGATGTAGTATCTGCACCATCCTCAGCCAGAAGTATTGAGTCGATAATCCACCTCAACCTCCTCATGATGCCCACAGAATCACAGATGTCAGTTTTCAACCAATTCAATTCGCTGCACGTGACATGAAAAACACAGTAGATATGACAAAGGCAATGGGCCCTGTCACCATTCCTGCTATAGGACTGAAGATTGTGCTGCACTACAATCTGTGACGCTGGGGAAGCTGTTTCATTCCAGCTCCAATTCTGACATCTGCCTGGCCATGTGAAAAGTTCCTCATCTATATCCAGTCGCACAACAAGGGAATGACTACAGTCTGACCATTTACCACGCCCTCAGTCTCGTCGGGATAGTCGCATTGGTGGAAGTTCTTTTTGACAGAGCTGATTCCCAGCAGCACAGGAATAACGTGCTCAGTGTGGTCTCTGATAGGTCCCCATGTGGCAATGGTGCTGTTGTGCAAATATCACTGGATTACTGATCCAGACCAGGAAACTTCTCTGGCAGCTGGTGGAAGTTGAAAACAATTGACAAAATATCGAGACATAAAATCTGGTCCAGTAATATTGACCTTGAATCTAATGTCCATTGTAAACATTTGTTCCCTCTCCAATGTACTTTCAGGAAGTGAATCTCACGTGCTTCCCGGTCTGGCCTACAAGTGTCTCCAGACACACAGACATATGGTCTCTGAAACGGCCAAGCAAGACACTCAATTGTATCAAATTTCTCTGAACTCTTAAAGGATAAAACCAGACAGAACACCAACAACGAGCTTTGGAAAAGGGAACAGGAAACACGGTCCTTTCAACCAGACAGATGCTGCCTTCCTAATGTTTAAGAGCTTGTGACAACAATGACAGAGCTTTCCCACAGACTGCACAGAAGCATCAGGAAGGTAGCAGGGCATTAAACACGTTTAGCTTCCCTGTTCTTGTACATGGAGACAAGTTTACTTTTATAACCCTGGTTAATACATTCTTCAGAAACTCATCAATTCCTGTCTTATGCTGCTCAATGATTGACCGTCCAACCCATACAATCACAGAAACACTGACTCTGTACTGTCAGAAATGCAGCACGATCTACATTAGTCCCACTTTCCTATACGAGGCCCATAGCCATGTATGTTATGGCACTTGAAGGGCACGACCATGTATTTATTAACGGTTGTGAGGTTACCTGTGCCAGCTGTCCTCTCAGGAAGTGCATTCCTGACCCCAACAGCATCTGGATGAAAACCAATCCTCAAATCCTCACTAAACATCAAACCCTTCACTTTAAAATGGTACTCCCTTCTTCTTCGCCCTTTGACTGAAAGGAACAGCTGCTGTCTATCCATCTTGTCCATGCCCCTGGTAAGCTTATCCTTCTGAAGCACGTCCCTCTCAGCCTTCCATTTGGCCTAACCAAAGTTACACAGAGCTCTTATAATCTGTGCCTCCATGAATAGAGGCTATGTTTATGGTCGCTATGATTTGTCAACCTGTGCATTAACCTGTTAACTCATATTCAGGGATATTAGATTAGATTACTTACAGTGTGGAAACAGGCCCTTCGGCCCAACAAGTCCACAATGACCCGCCGAAGCTCAACCCACCCATTCCCCTACAATTCCCCCTTTACCTATCATTACGGGCAATTTAGCATGGCCAATTCACCTGACCTGCACATCTTTGGATTGTGGGAGGAAACCGGAGCACCTGGAGGAAACCCACGCAGACACGGGGAGAATGTGCAAACTCCACACAGTCAGTCGCCTGAGGCGGGAATTGAACCCGGGTCTCTGGCGCTGTGAGGTAGCAGTGGTAACCATTGTGCCACTGTGCCACCCAATAGATGGCGAAGCACCCTCTGAGTTTCCTAGTGTGCTGCTATTCATTGAGTCCTCCCCTGTCTGGTTGCTTCTTCCAAAGTTCATCACCTCATATTTATCAGGGTTACATTCCATCGACCACTGATCCACCCATTTCATCATTCCATCTGTATCTTCCAGCAATATAAGGCCTTCCTCCTCACTGCCAATCAACCAGCCAAACTTTCTGTCAAACGCAAACTGATTTATCACACTTACCCCAATCCCTTCCATATTCATAGCTGCATCATTTATGAATACTACAAATAATAAGGTTAAAAATCATAAAATACCAGTTTATAATCCAACAGATTTATTCGGACGCACTAGCTTTCGCAGCGCTGCTTCTTCATCACGTGATTATACTCTTCGAAAGATCGTGCCTCCGAACAAACTGTTGGACTATCATCTAGTGTCCGTAACTTTTTTAACTTTGCCCAAGCCAGTCCAACACTGGCATCTCCGAATCACAAATAATTTGGGACACAGCACTGATCCCTGTGGTACACGATTGGATACTGGTCTCCAGTCAAACAAACAGACTTCTACCAGCAGACCTTCAGTCTCCTGCCACTAAGTTGATTTGGATGCAACTTGGCAAGTCACTAATGATTTCTACCTGTTCCCTGGTTATTCTGTTCCACTCACGTACCTGTAGAATATCTGGGGATTCTCCCTAATCTTGCCTTGCCAGCAGGTTTCCATGTCGCTGTGTTTACCTTTACATGCCATTATTTGCCTTAAATGTAGAGTAGACAGCCAGAGAAAAATCCTGTTTACTTCCACCTTCTCATATGTTTAGTAACTTTTCTAAATTTCACTATGATCACCTCTCATTCTTTGAAACTCTGAAGAACACAGGCCGAGTTTCCACATCAGGCAATCTCACCATCTGAGGGATTAATCTGGAGACTGTCCATTGCACATCCTCCGTGGTCAGTATATTCTTTCTCAGACTGGGTCACCAACATTGGACTCAATACTCTATGTACAGTCTCATTAGCAAGCTGTGAAACTGCTTCAACATGACCTTCCGACTATGTTCTGATTCTCTGAAATGAAGGCGAATCTGACTTTAACTTTCCACTTTTATATATTCCTCCAATTACCATTTACATTACTTTATTTAGGAATTCACTGCATGAGTTCAGATTTAAAAAAAGCCTTCTGAAAATCGGAATATGCCATTTCTATGTTGCAATAAACAAGTTCAAATCATTCTGAAGTTTGTCAAATATGAACACTCTGTCAGACTCTGTCAGTGCATACTGATTCTCTCCAATGTTGCTGTTAATTTCGAAATATCCAATATCAGACCCTATATAATAAATTCCATCAGTTTCCCTACAGATGTCAAGTTAATTGGTCTGCAATTCTCCGCACTATCTCTTCTTCCCTTTGCAGATGCTGGAATCCCTTCCATTCATCTACAATGCTTGGAACACATTTACTAACGTCCAGCCTCTGCAAAATGTACAGGAAAAAAGCACAGTCATCGACAGCACAATTAATGCATCTATTGCTGATTTATTTCTAATATTTTGATACGAAGTACAACTGGCTCATCAGACTTAGCAATGCTCAATCCAGCTACAACACTACTATGCCAGCCTTCAACTACTACTTTGTTACTGATATGAATTGACTTTATGTCTTCAGTTCCACAAGTTCCATGTGATCACTTAGTATTTCTCAGCGATGTTCCTCCGTGATGACAGATGCAAAGTAACTGGCTGCTTTCTTCGTCATTTCCCTGTTCTCCACAATAACCTCTCCTCTCCCCATTACAAAATTTCACATTTGACCTTGCTTTTATTTTGTTTTCTTTGCAATACAGATTGTAGATTTATGTAAACTTTGTGTTCTTCTTTCACAGAATCATTAAAAGCCCATAGTATGGAAAAGGTCCTTGGGCCCAACAAGTCCATCCTGCCCCTCCGAAGAGTAACCACCCAGACCCATTCCCGTCCGATTCTACATTTTGCGACTGATGCAGCTAATCTACACATCGATAAACACTTTGGGCAAATAAGCATAGCCAATTCACCTAACGTGTAAATCTTTGGACTGTGGGAGGAAACCGGACACCCGGAGGAAACCCACGCAAACCCGGGGAGAATATGCAAACTCCACACAAACAAATTTCTGAGAATTCTCCGGTTTCCACAATGTCTAAAATACTTCTGAAATCACTTCCTATGATTAATATAATCTTTAATTTATCATGTTAGTATTCATTAAATCACTTGCCCTTTCCTTGGTGGTTCTACCTTAAAGAAATAGACTTTTTTTTCAGACATTGCAGTATTTCTGTAATTCTTCTGGTCTTGACCAGGTACATCCAAGAACACAGCAAAAGACGAGAGAAGATATTGCACGGGTCCTGGCTGATTTTTTGCATCATCGCTGGCCATGGGGGAGGTGCGAGAAGACTAGCGGGTAAAGAACGCTGTACCCTTGTTCAAGGAGGGCTGCGAAGAAGAACCTGCGGACCGTAGACCAGTTAGCGTAACAACTGTGACATGTAAGTTCCTTGAGAAGGTTCTGAGAGATAACATATACATGCATTTGAAAAGACACAGATTCATAAGGAGCAGTCAGCACTGTTTTGTGCATAGGATATCATGGCTCACAATTCTTTAGCGTTGTTTGAGGAAATGACCTGGAATGCTGATGAGGTTAGGGTGGTAGACGTAGTCTATCGAGATTTCAGGAAAGCCTTTGATAAGGTTCCACATGATAGGCTGCTCTGAAAGGTTCAATTGCATGGAATCCAGGGGACTCTGGCAAATTCGACACTCAATTGGCTTGATGGTAGAAAACAGAGGCTAATACTGGAAGGATGCTTGTTGGACTTGAGGTCTGTGACTAGTGGAGTGTCTCAGGGGTCTGTGCTGGGCCGATTACTTTTTGTTATCTATATCAATGATCTGGATGAGAATGTGCAAAGCATGATTAGTAATTAGGCTGATGACAATAAAATAGGCAGGACTGTGAACAGTGAGGTTATCAGAAATTGCAGCAGGATCTTTATCAGCTGGGGAAGTGGGCCGAGAAATGGCAAATGGAGATAAATATGTGGGATGTTGCTTTTTGAAAAGTCAAATCCAGGTTGGAATTTCGTGGTGAATGTTAGGCCCGGAAGGATTGTAATGGAACAGAGGGACCTTGGTGCTCAGATCCGTGGTTCTCTGAAAGTAGTTGCACTTAGACAGGGCAGTGAAAAAGCCTTTTGGCACACTGGCATTCATCAGTCAGGGCATTGAGTATAGACTTTCGAGAGTTATATTACAGTTGGACAGGACGCTGGTGAGGCATGCACTTGGAGTATTGTGTTCGGTTTTGTTCACTTGCCATAGGCAGGATGTGATTAAATTGGAAAGAGGACAGAAGAAATTTACAAGGATGTTGCCAGTACTCAATGGTATGAGTTATAGGGAGAGTTTGGACAGGCATTTTCCTTGAAGTGGAAGAAACTGTGGTGAAATCGTATAGAAATGTATCAGATCATGAGATGCGTCGATAAGGTGAATGCACTCATTCTTTTTCCCAGTTTTGGGAATCAAAGACTAGAAGACATCAGGTTAGAGGTGAAAGAGTAAAAAGGATCCTGAGCGCCAAGTTTTTTACGCGGAGGTTGGTGCCCATATGGAATGAGCAGACAGTGGTTTGGTTGAGGCACGTACATTAACAACATTCAAAAGGCTTTTAGACAAATACGCGGATAGGGAAGGTTTAGAAGAATAAGGGGCAAGGGCCGGGAAATAGAATTAGCAGGATGGACATTTTGGTCGGCACGGAACATTTTTGTCCAAAGGGCCTGTATCCAAGCTGCAGGGCTCCATGATTCTAATATTCTAACAACCATTGCGTGTCTACCACTCCGTGTTCAAATATTCCAGATTGCATTCAGGCGCCGTGTAAAATGCAGTATATTAACGTCTCTAGTCCTCAGAGCAAAGTTATTAATGAGTACTTCTGACCACACAACACCAAATCCAAAATAACCTGCTCTCTTGTTTGAGTCACAACATACTCTTCAACCAACCTGTTATCTGCTTATGGAATTTATTTTTCACAACATTAGCAGTCACTGAGTTAACACAGTTTAGGTGCAATTTGAGATCATGCAATAATACTGCAGCACCCACAATATTTGCATCTCTTATTTACAGAGCATATAATGCACAGCATTTGCATGAGAGCAAATAATACACTAATGCTTGCTTCTCCTTCCTATTTATAAGATCCACCCAAACTGATGCTGTGGAATCTGAGGGATACGGCCAGTGGCGTTATTAGTGATAGACGTGAACAAGACATTCGGAGAGGGTCACCTCGACGCTGGCATGGTCTGAAGAAATGACCAGCAACACAGGACAAGCATCACTATCCTGCCCAGTCTGCCAGGTTAACTTGCACCGTACTCTCTCTGCGCCCACACACTCACTACCTATTATAGAACCTACCCCCGAACAAGGCTCATACCTTATCTCCAAATAAGGCTCAGACACTACCACTCATATTATTGAATTCAGCACCTACCACCACACCCCCCCCCCCCCCCCCCCGCCACACCCCGCGGGCTCTCTCTCCCTCCACTATACTCCCAACACTAATAACACTGCATGGATACAACACTGTGGACTGACTCCCTCCGGACACCTCACCATTCCCCCTCCCCCTCCACCTATACCAGCATTAACAGCAGGGACACACACTCCCACAACCACTCCCTCCCCCCTTTCTCCCACTCCAGCAGAAACGGACTGTAATAGAAGAGAAAGAGCCAAGCCAGATGGTGGAGCACCCGATATCTGATCTCGCCTACACCCTCCCAACCATGTGTGGGGGACCCTGGTATGAGCCAGAGAGGACCAGGAGGCGTCGTATGGAGATTCCTCGACATCCATGTCCTTCCAACTGAGTAAAAAAAAACAATGTTCAGTGAATGGCAATTCGCACTTTAACCATTCAGTCTGTTCTCGCAATGTTCTCCCTCCCAAAACAACAAATATCACAATGCAGAGCGATACAGACACAAAAATATTCAGAGACATATGTAAATACGCTAATATACTGTCACTCACAGTACATACACGGAGATAGAACAGCACACGTGTAGTGGCATACGGAGACATAGACAGTCGCACACAACTAGACCCAAGCACAAGTAAAACGCACAGGCTAATACACAGATAAACTGATGTCAGCACATAAATAAACAAACACACAGACGCATGAACAAACACACAGAAGTGCACATACGGACCCACAGAGACACAGACACTAGTGCTTATAAAACAGAGATAGATAGGTTTTTAATGAATAAGCATGTCAAGAGTTTCAGAGAGTAATCAGGAAAATGATGTTGAGAAATCTCTGAGCCACTATTTAATGGCATTCAGAGTCGATGGGCCGAATGTCCTAATTCTGCGTTTTTAATGCCCGTGTGGTGTCATGCTATCAGTTGTTCTCTTCCTTGGACACGAGCAGAGAATGAGTTGAATACATATTTAATTGAAAAGAGTCAGTGGTCCTATTGGACAGGTTTAGAGGGTTGAATGCTTTATGTCTATGCCTCACTATTCTGTCCTTCTGTTTCAAAAGTGGTGACGATTTCATGTTAGGTTAACACAGTTTAAAATAACAGGGTCCACGCTGAAATAAGGTCGCCCCTTTCACTTGAGTGTTGTACTATCTGGAGGGTCCTCATCCTCAGGGAGCACTGAAGACTCGGTTTTAGAAGATATTCAAGGCTGAGCTCGAGTGATCTTTGCTAGACAGGAGAGTCAATATTTATTGGGAACAGACAGGAGACGGATGGTCAAACACAATCGGATCAGTCATGAGCATTTTGACTGGTGGCGCCGAATGGCCAACTGCTGCCCCTACCCCATGTATTGTGCCCTCAATCCACCCTCGAGACTGTTACAGAGACGTTCTGATGTCCCTACGTCATGTCTTGTTCTGGTCATCCATGCTCGATGCTGTTACAGAGATATACTGCTGCACCACCCCATGTGTCGTTTCCTCAAGCCAACCTTCAATGTGCTTACAGAAATATACTGCTGGCCCTACTCAATGTGTTGTTCCCTCAATCCACCCTCGATGCTGTTACAATGATATACTGATGCCATTACCCCATGTATTGTGCCCTCCATCCACCCCTCGAAGCTGTGACAGAGATAGGGGGCCACCTCATTCAGCCAGTCATTATCGTTACCATGAGACTGGAGGAGACCATTCTGCCTATTTAATGAGTTATAGAAGAAAATAGAACGAATCAATTTAGCTCATTGAGTATATTTTACTGCACAGGATGCCATGTAACCATCTGAGCTGCTACAGAGGAAGCTGGTGCTAACAGGAAATAGAGAGTAAAGATAAATGCTTATTTTCACATTTCAAAGCTGTAACTGGTGAAGTGTCTCAGAGATCACTATGGACTCATCAACGATTAATACCTGTATCAAAGATCCGGAGGAAGGGCCTGAATATATCAAAGCCCAATTAGCTTAAATACCAAACTCGTCAACCAGTATGTTATCAATGTGATATAGGCAAAGGGAGGTTAGTGAGCAAACATTCAGCAGATATAGCATATTGTGAGTTGTCTAATTTGGATGGAAGGATAAAACAATGGTAAACAATTTAAGTGGAGAGAGTTTGCAGAACTCTGTGATACAGACAGCATTCATGATCCTGGAACACGAATCATATGTAGTTACTCTGCACTTGCTGTAAGTGATTTGGAAGCTAAGTGGAATGATTGTGTTTCTGGCAAAGGGTACCGGGTTGAATCAGGAATGTTTTACTGCATCTGTACCGGTAAAGGTGAGGAGTGCAGATGTTGGAGATCAGAGTCGAACAGTGTGAGGCTGGAAAAGCACAGCCAATCAGGCAGCATCCGAGGAGCAGGAGAATTGGCATCACGGGTATAAGTCCTTCATCAGGAATGTGCCCAAAACATCGAGTTGCCTGTTCGTAGGGTGCTAGCTGACCTGTTGTGCTTTTCCAGCATCACGTTTTCCGTGTCTACCTCTGTACAGGGCGTAGCTAAGACCACATCTGGCACATTATGCGCAGTTTTGATCCCTTAATGTAAAAGAAAAGTTTTAGATGCTTATCAACAATGTTTTGGCCACACTTTCCTGGAATGAAGGCCTTTTGTTTTGAAACATTATCAGTTTTGGTCTGAGATGAGAAATCATTTGGAAGCAGACACAATTTTGAGAAAAATCAGCTGGATGCATATTTTCTCTTCTCAGGGAGACAAAAATATGGAATAAATTTTAAGAATAAAATGTATTGATTTTAGCATAGATATTATAAAGACATCAAACGATTTTTAAAAATTCAGCATATGCGTACCAACATATCATCAAATTATAAAACATGAATTTTCTCTTTTGCCAATGAAAGGCACTGTGTATAACAACAGCAATGATGCACTTGCATATCGTCCATTATGATCCATTCCAGAGAATGTTCGCGACGAGCGGACGCGGTCCAGTTTGGTGTTCAGTTGACATGATTGCATGTTTCAACACAGAAAGGGAGAACAATACTCCCTGCCTGAGAAGCAGCGACCGATTGATCCCTCTATCTTCTTTTGTTCCACCTGACAACAGTAAATTTCTGACTCACCTCTACCTGATGAGTCGTGGAGTATTCCTGATGAGAGATTCATTGGAATCTCTATACCGTCTGAAGCAAAGGGCATTCAGCTAACTCGAACTATTCTGGGGAGAAATCACATCACAAGTAGCTTGTCTGAGCAGAATTAGCGGCACGGCGGCTCAGTGGTTAGCACCGCTGCATCCCAGTACTAGGGTCCTACGTTTGATTCCTCGGGCGACTGTCTGTGTGGAGTTTGCATATTCTCCCCGTGTCTGCGTGGGTTTCCTCTGGGTGCTCCGGCTTCTTGCCACAGGTCCAAAAATGTGCATGTCAGGTGAATTAGCCATGTTAAATTGCCCATAGTGTTCGGTGCATTAGCCAGAGGGAAATGGGACTGGATGGGTTAATCTTGGGAGGGTTGGTGTGGACTTGTTGGGCTGAAGGCCTGCTTCCACACTGTAGAAAATCTAATCTAATGGCTTCAGAAGACCGAATAACATTTGGGACAGTCTATCATCTATCCATTTGTTATGAGTTCAACTATTATGAAACTCGGGAAAGCTTTCATTTTTCTGTTTTGTCTTAAGGTGTGTGTGTGTGTGTGTGTGTGTCTGTGTGTGTGTGTGTGTGTGTGTGTGTGTGTGTGTGTGTGTGTGTGTGTGTGTGTGTGTGTGTGTGTGTGTGTGTGTGTGTGTGTGTGTGTGTTTCACGTTATTCTAGAAGCTGAGCCAGGCTGACATTTCTATCATTAGCCATATCACTAATCTTTGAAATTTGTTGTAAACAGTGGATCTGTGTGACTGCAAAAGGAAACACCGACCCTGCAATACTGATTGAGCACGAATGACAAATTCGAAAAGGTCTGTTCAAGTGGGAGTTCCCTTCCCCAGAAGTTTGTGGTGCCTGGATGATTACATTTATTCAAAGTTGTGTCTATTAAATATTTGATAGACAAGTGAATGTAGGAAAATGGTGCACGTGCAGAAGAAGTACTGCTGAGACCACAATCAGATCAGCTACGATCTTAGTGCGTGGCAGAGCAAAGACAAAGTGTCTAATGGCCCACTCCTACTCCTCAGTCCGATGCTCCTATATTCCATTCAGCCCATCACAGCTCCTGCACAGGAGTAGACAGAGGCCAATTGCTCGAAATACCTGGTCCACAGTAATACAGGATCTCCCACTGTCCCTCACAATTGTCACACAAAGTTTGGCGTGGGTTGAAAATGTTAATTCAAAACCCAGGCTGGTCTCAAAAGACGCCTCTGGTCTATTAATACAGTGTCTCCTCTCTGCAACTTGTGCTTCATTTATTAGTCATGTTGCAGATCCAGATTCACTGTGAATACAGTCCCCATACCTCACCCTGAGATGACACATAAAATGCTTTGCTCTCTCTAACTGTAAAATCCAATAACGGAATGTTCATGAAAATTACAACCATTAACTTCCTAATTGAGAGCATAAGGAACAGGATCGGATGGTAATTCGGATGGTCAGGCCTGTCGTGCGATTGTATAATATTATGGATGATCCACTGTTGTTATTAAATCTGCTTTATTTCCCATTTCTTCACATCTCTCAATTCTATGGCAGGTCAAAAACCCACCTACCTCCTCTGTAAATACTCTGAGTGATATAGCTCCACGAACTCTCTTGACCAGACAATTTCTGATTTTCACTATCCTTTGTGAGAAGGTTACACTCCCCAAACATCCACAATAACCTATTTGTATGTTCAAAAGAGGTGAACAGAGCAGCCCATGTAAGAGTGACAGACACTGATATCAAGGCAGGAGTTGACTCAGGATGGTATCAGGAGAAGTTGACTAAATTACATTTAATAGGAATAGGCCACAATCTCTCCACTGGAGGTCAGCCATCGCACAGACGAAGATGCTCATGTTGGGGGACATCAATCCTTTCAGTCCCGGTACACCCCTACTGTAGAACCTCAGGGTAGCTCCCTCGAAAAAATCATCTTCAGCTGCGTCATAAATGTACTCCCCCATCATTGCATCAGAAATGGGGATGATCATTGAAGATCACACAATGTTCAGAACATTTTCCCCCCTCAGCTCCTGAAGCAGTCTGTGTCCATGTGCAGCAAGACCCGGACAACATTCCAGTTTGTGCTGTTAAAGTGCCAGTAAAATTTATGTAATGGCAGGGCCAGACATTGCACATTTCTATAGTTAAAAGAGGAGCTCATTCAGCATCTCAAGCTGGTTACACACGAATATGAGCTTGCAGTCAGCCCATCAAAACTACTGAACAGGAAGAGTCGCAGTACATGCAATACTCCTGCCTATTACATAGGAAGATGAAGGGTCTGGGCAGCACATCAAACTGTGAAACAGGAACAGGTGGATCCCAAACAGACACTGTTCCACGGGACCAGGAAGAGGTCATTCAGCCTCGCAAATGCTTGTGCAGGAACAGGAGGATGTCACTGATTCTCCAACATGACAAATCACAGGAGTAGATCATGATGTTCATCGTGGCTCCATTGTCTGTGGAACATGTGCTACTTTAACGTGGTTTGCTGGCAGTGAGGAGTGAAGCGAGATGTTTTCTGTCAAGTCTCAAGGAGACATCTTCCATCTCCGAAAAGGGAGACCCATGTTCTCCGTGGGGATCAGAAGCTGGTGGGAATAGTTAACTGTTTTAGTTTGAAGGTATTGTGGCTAATGTTGGGATTGTGGATAACAAAGCAAATTACTATTTATAAATTGCTCACTGATATGCGAGGAGGGACCAGACTGTTCTCAAACTCCATAATCATTCTAGCCCTGCACAGATCTACATTTATATATCCTCCCCACTCACCAATCCTGCCCAGCACTAAAATTATGATGTCACAGTCTAATCGTAAGCCTCAGTGCAACTTCTGAATAAACTTCTTTATTTGTGCCACTATAAAATCTGGATTCATCTTTTTCAAGTCCCTTCTAACCACATGTCCATGACAAGAGAATTGTACTTGTGTGATCAAGAGGACTAATCTACTAAGGCAACATGAAGAGGCAACATGAATTCGAGTTTTCTAATTTCCCCTATAACTGAAATCCCAGCAAATTCTAAAACAAATTGTTGAAAGATCTGACCGAAGCCCGAGTTATGTGATTTGTTAGGTCTCTGGTACCATCATTGTTCAGATGAAGACCATACTATCAGTACAGGTCCCTTCTTCCCCAGTAATACAATATATGCTTATGCAACACAAAATACAGGGTCAAAATGATTTGTCGTACATTCCAAAATATGGAAAGTACAAACATATATGATTGTTAAAATACACTCATGACCTTGAGCTATATATATTGAAATGTGAATTACAAAACCATGGAAGTGCTGTCCAAACTTTATCAATCATTCTTCGGCCCACAGCTGAGATGTTGATTTCCTCTTTGTCAGTGTTCCCCTTCACTGAGATTCTCTGGTCCAGTCCCACACACAGTATTTCGGGGGCTTATCAGTTCCTGCTGCTGTTTGCCCAATCTATTGAAGTTAATCCACCTTCTCTCTGGAACCAATCAATTGATCTATTGGATTCCGTTTAACTGTCAGCAACCTAGCTCTGTGATATTATTGGAGATAAATGATCTGGGATGACAGACAATATCAGCACAATGTGCACAGTGTATGGCACCAGACAAAGGCCTTCAGTCCAGGGGAATATCGAAATAAAATTTCCATCTTCTGTCTATTTTCCTCATGGTGTCTCCTGATGTATCCAGCTTCACTCTCTTCTAACACCCGTTTCTCCCACTCAGTCCACACTTTCTATTTACGCTGTTGATCTCCCTTCACATTCTTTCTTTCTGTTTCCTTCTCTCTCTCTCTGTCTCTCTCTCTCTCTTTCTGTATCTCCAATAATTCTATCTGCTTTCAGATAGTGCAGTTAGAGAGCTTGTAGGATGTAGGATAGGCTAAATTCCCTCCGTCTGTGCCATATTAATCCTGAAGGTCTCTGATACACAATAAAGACTTTCAGTGTCTGGCGAAACAAGCTAGTCCTGCGAAGGACACAGTACACGATCATCCATTATCTCTTCCTGTTTTCTGACACGCAGTGTCCTGTAAATATGTTTTCAAACAAAATAGACTGACATTTGAGCATTTGGGAGGACATTCACCAGACGATAGTGAAATTAGGATTTAAGAAATAATTCCACCATGCAAAATGTGGATTTGCCTGATAGCAGCTCCTCCCAATTAACAGCCCCTCGCTTCTGCCTGATGCGGATTTGCCTTCCACCAATTTATTAACTTCCACAAGGTCCTGACTTATTCCATGATCGTAGCTATCTCAAACCTGAGGGCATTGTGATCATTGTTTCCAAAATGATCTTCTACTGAATGGTCAGTCACCTGGACAGACTCATTTTCTAACACGAGGTCCAGTATGGCCCCTCCTGTAGTTGGACTAGCCTCATACCGCTGCAAGTAACTTTCTTGGATGCACTTAAGAAATTCTACCCCGTCTAAGCCTCTTGCTCTAAGGGATTCCCAGTCAATATTGGGGATGTTAAAGTCACTCACTATGGCAACTCTGTTTTTAATACCCGTTTCCATTATCGGCCGACATATTTGTTCCTCAATCTCTCGGTGGCTGTTGGAGGGATGACAGTACAATCCTAACACGTGCATTCATCATATCTTGAGCACTCTTCATGTTGCCTCAGTAGATGAGCCCTCCAATACGTCCTCAGTGCAAATGTAACAACCTCCCTGATTAGTAATGCAACTCCTCCGCCTCTTTTCACTACCCCTCTATCTCATCTAAAACAACAAAACCCTGGAAAGTTGAGCAGCCAGTACTGTCTCTTTCTGAACAAAGTCCCTATAATGTTTGCAACATCGTAGTCCCATCGTAGTCCCATTCAGGCTCTAAATTCATCTGTTTACCCATAATAATACTTGCATTGAAATAAATGCACTTCAGCCAAACACATCACACACTGACCTGATATTTGGTTTGAGATACCCTGAAGTATTTTCTACTCTATTTTCCGGTGACAGGAGATTACAAAACACTATCAGTAAAGCAAAAAATATTGTAGACAGACAAATACAGTTTCCTCCTTTGTCACTTCAATCTGTACATTGCATGACACATGGTACGATTTCGATAGAGTGCTGGATAATTATTTCACTTTAAATGACTGTCTCCAGCCACTCACTGCATATTCAGCAAGTATTTCTGTACCCACTTGATTAATTGCTCTCTTGTCCCTTTCTCACGCAATCTCTATAATATTTACATTGGAGTTATATGTACTCATCCAATCTCCAGGTCCCTACCAGCCAGATTACTCACATTAAACTAATAACACTTCAGGTTGCCAGTCCCATTGTGTTCAATGACCTCTGCGTCTTTGTTGTTGGTCTTAGATGCATTGGTTTTAGTCTCCAATTCCTCCTCAGTCACTGTATTGTGGACCTACTGCTCTAGTTCCCACTCCCCAGTGCCACACTAGTTTAAACCCTCCTGAGTGACAATAGCAAACCAGCCTGCCTGGAGATTGCCGCCAGTACAGGTCCATTCCGTACTTCTTCTGTAGTTCCTACTGACCCGGGAATCCCAATGATCCACATATCGGAGATTGCTGCCAGTTCAGGTCCAACCCGTCATTTTTGTGTATATCCTACTAACCCGGGAATCCCAATGATCCATATAACAGATATTGCTGCCAGTTCAGGTCCACCCCGTCCTCCTTGGGTTTATCCTACCGAGTCTGGAATCCCCATGATCAACATATCAGAAGTGCTACCAGCTCTTTGGCCATGTATTTAACTGTTTTACCTTCCTATTCCTAATCTCACTCCCAAGTGACATATTCTAGCGTCTCCAAAATTCAGCACAACTCCAGCAAGGCCTTTTCTTTAAAGTGGATAGACGTGATAATAAAAGCGTAAGTGTGACCTCATTAACCAGGAAGGTGGAGCCCACTGACTCAGTCCAATGGCCAGAGGATCTGATATTTATCTCCACCAAACCTGTTACAATGTAGACATATGGACCATTTATTTGCAGATTGACGAGGATAAACAGAAGACTACACAATGTCAGATCAGATGGATGTCATTCAGCCTGTTGACTTTGCTTTGCTATTAAACTGGATTGTAGTTATTCAGTTCCTTTCAATAGCAGGGTCTTTACCCAGCATCCCCAGCGGGTGATAAAGTGCCCAGTGTCGTTGTGTGCACAGTCCTGCGAAGGGAGTATCCAGTGTCAGGCAATGGGGTGTGGGGATTCCCAGGGGTGGCAAAGGAAAGGCTGAATTCAGCGACGATGGACTGAGGGACTGAAAGAGATGGAATGAGTCTCCAGGGACACTGCACTCAGACAAGTGGCTGGGCAAGATTCCTAAATAGTCAGGGGAATCCGCGAACCACAGCTGTTTTTACAAAAAGCTGTCACATTTGCATCATTTCTCCTTCAAATAAAAGAAAAAATACTGTAGATTGTAGAAATCCGATGCCAATACAGAGACATACTGTGGAGAGAGAAATCAGCTAATGCTCCCAGTGCTGACACGGGAAGAATGTACAAAGTCCACACAGACAGTTTGCAGAGATTGGAATTGAACCCAAATCCCTATCACTGTGAGGCAGCATTGCTGTGTCACTGTGATGCCCAGTTATGGATAATTGGGGATAGTACAGTTAGAGGCATAGATAATATTCTCTGTGACCAGGATTGACAGTCCTGAAGGTTTTGCTACCTACCAGGTACTTGGATTTGGGATATGTCATCTGGGGTGCAGAAGAAGTTGGAGTGAAAGGGGAATGAGTCAGTGGCCAGGGTCCGTAAGGGTACTAACGGCTGGACAAGCAAATGACAATGATAAGAGGGACGGTAAGTACAGAACTGCACTGTTATATCGGAATGCAAGTAGTAGAAGGAACAATGTAAATAAGCTTGTGACTCATATACAAATTGGCAGAGATGACGTGGAGGGCATCACAGTGACGCCATTGCAAGAGGATCAGGATTGGGAGCTGAATATTCAAGGGTATTCATCCTGTCGAAATGATAGGCAGGTGGGCAGAGAGACAGATTTGTCTCATTAGTAAGAAATCGAATTTAATAAATTAGAAGCAATGAACTAAGATCAGGTGGTGTAGAAACTGTGTCGGTAGAATTGGGGAATCAAAAAGGTGAAAATATGCAGTTGGGGTTATGTACAGGCCGCCAAACTGTTGTCAGGAGCTGGGGTGCAAGATACACCTGGAGATAGAAAGATCTGTAGGAAAGGCAACGTTACAGTGATAACGTGAGATTTCATTATGCAGGTGGAATGGGAATTCGGTTTGATCGTGGTTTGCAGGAAAAGGAATTTGTGGAATGTCTATGAGATGACTTTTTGTAGCAACTTGTGCAGGAAGACTAGATGAGGGGAACTTTGGAAAAAGGAAATCATAGGAGGCAGTGATCATAATATGATTGAATTTACTCCGCAATTTCAGATGGAGAAGTTAGAATCAGAGGTAATGGTATTACAGCTGACTAAAGGCAATTGCAGAGGCATGAGAGAGGAGCTGGGTAGAATTAACTAGGATACAGGCCCAGAAGGAAGGACCGTGGAACAGCAATGACAGGAGATTTTTGGAGTAATTCAGGATGCACCAGAGATTTATCTTGAGGAAAAAGCGACAAGTTAGAGAGAGGATGAGGCAACTATAGCTGACTATGGAAGTCAGGGACAGCATAGAAGCAAATGAGAACACATATAATGTGGCCAGTGGCTGTGGGAAACCAGAGGATTGGGAAGCTTACAAAGACAAAACGGAGAGCAAACAAAATAAAATAAGGAGGGAGATTATTAAATATGGGGGTAAGCTAGCCACTAATGTAAAGGAATTCTGTAAGAGCTTCTTTCAATATATAAAGTACAAAAGAGAGGCAAAAGTAGACATTGGACTGCTGGAAAATGATAATGGAGAGGTAGTAGTGGTGAACAAGAATAGGCTGAGGAACTGAAAAATTTGGTCACGGAAGAAGATACGAGTAATACCTTAACATTCAAGATAGTGAGGGGGCGGAGCTGAGTACGCTGGCCACCACCATGGAGAGCGTGCTTGAAAAAAGTGAATGACCAGCAAGTGGTTAATTATCCTCGCCCGGATGGACTACATCCCAGAAATATAAGGAAGATAGCTGAAGAAGATGTGGGGGGATAGTGGTGATCTTTCAGGAATCACTAGAGTAAGGAACAATCCCAGAGCACAGGACACCCACTAACGTGACACCTCATTGTAACAAGGGAGTGAGGAAAAAGACAACAAATATCCATATTTAATGGCTTAACTTCGTTCCTGGGTATGATCCTGGAATCCATTGTGAAGGATGAGATTTCTGAATAATTGGAAGTGTTTGGTGAAATGGGAGAAAATCACTTAATCAAGAGAAGGTCATGTCTGACAAATCTGTTGGAATTATTTGAAGAGTAAATGAGCAGGCTTGACCAAGCATAGCCAATGAATTACAGCTGAATTTCAAGAAGGCCTTTGACAAGGTGTCACACAGGAGATGGATGAGTATGATAAGGGTCCGTGGTGTTAGTGGTAAGGCAGTGACATGAATGTAAGCTTGTCTGTCTGGCAGAAAACAGAGAGTGGGGATAAAATAGTCATTCTCAGGATGGCAGTCGGTGACAAGTGTTGTTCTACAAGGCTCAGTGTTGGGATCGTAACTTTTTACTTGTTACGTTAACAATCTAGGTGATGGAACTGAGTGTACCCTGGCTAAGTTTGCAGACGATACTAAATCGGCAGATGGACTGGTCGTATTGAGGAGGCGGAGAGGCTGAAGAAGGAGATTGGCAGATGCATTCCAATGTTGGAAAGTGTGTGGCCATGCACTTTGGCATGAAGAATGGAGGCATGGTCTGTTTTTTAAATGAGGAGAAAATTCAGAAATCTGAAGTGCAAAGGGACTTGAGAGTTCTAGTGCAGGGTTCTCCCAAAGTAAGCTTGCAGGTTGAGGCAGTAGTCAGGAGGGCAATTGCCGTTATTACTGAAGACATTTGTTACGAGAGGAATTGAATACAAAACAGTTTGTAGAAGTCTCTGGTCAGACCACATTTGGAGTATTGTGCTAAATTTTGAACCCCATATCTCAGGAAGGATGTAGTGGCCCTGGAACTTGTGCAGAATATTTTCACGAGAATGGTCATAGGAATGAAAAGATTATTGTATGATGAGTGTTTGTGGGCTCTGGGCCTATCCTCTGTAAAGTTTAGAAGGGTGAGACGGAATGTAATGAAAGCACAGAGTACTGAATTACCTGGACAGAGTTGATGTTGGTAAGATGCTTCCATTCGATATGAGCTCGAGGGCAGATGTTAGGGTGATAAGGAGAAATGTATTTAACCAGAGAATGTCGAAACTTCAATATTTATTGCCACAGAAGCAGTGGGGGCCAGGTCATTAAGTATATTTGAGACTGCTTTAGATAGGTTCTTGATTATCCAGGGGAAGAAGAATTACGAGGAGAAGGCCGGAGAATTGTTTTGAGAAACCCATCAGCGATGATTGAATGATGGGCAGACTCCACAGATTAACTCCCCTAATTTCTGCTCCTTTGTCTTATAGACTTCTCTGAGAAGATGGATTCATGTTCTTCATGAATGTCAGAAGCTGTTTTAGAATGAAGGCTGTTGTCAGTGTGGTGGATACTATAACATTCATTGCAGGATCATACACCAACTGCACTATATTAATGTGGTGATAGTTTATTCAAAACCTGGATCTCTGTCTCTCTCCATCACCGTGGGGAGTGGAGGTGGGGTGTGTGGGCGTAATGTCTTCAGAGGCACTTAAACTATCCAGAATCATGCATCCTGAGTGAAACAGCAGACATGGAATTTATCACCTTTTCATTATCAGTTTAGCATATATTTAGTGATTGCCCATCCTGCGCAGTATTCAACGCAATCATCTCTTATGCTCTGGAAACAGTACAGATCAACCTTCACTCACTCCTCATGGTGCTAGCAACCCAGGGATTAATCTGGTGGAACTCCTCTTCACACTATCTGTGGTAAGGAGATCACTCCACATAAAGGAAAGAAAATCTGTCCACAATGCCCCAAATACTGCCTCAACAACACTCACAGGTTTGATCACAATAATTCCTTTCCCCCACTTAGCTGGCTCCATTTCCTTCATGTGACAAAGGAAACCATTCATTTACAATCCATTGCCACTGACGTGGAATGTAAAACATCCTTACATCTGTAGATCAACATCAATAAAGCCAGCACCAGAGGTGCCTATCGAGATGGACACGACTCTCGGGGAGAGACTCAATCACAAAGAATGCACCTAAAACAGTGAATGGTCACCTACTTGAATGGAAAACAGCTGTTGGATTATGGGAAATAGGCAACGGAAGGGAGCTGCCTTCACTTTTGTTTTTCCCGCATGGGATGTGTGCAGCCCTGGTGAGGCCAGCATGTTATACCGACCTTGAACTGAGAGGATGGTTCAGCTGTTCCACAGGACAGTAAATAGTAAAACAAACTGCTGTAAATTTGCAGTTAAACAGAGACCTGACCAGGGAAGAATGATCCACTGCCTTCTCTATTGGGCATCAGGCATGTCGATATCGACAGATTATTATTCTGTGCATTTAGATTACGAGCCAATGACGTGACCACCATACACTATATTCCCATCTTTCATATTCTGTACAGAGAACAAGTTAAACATCTCAAGTTCAATTGTTTTGCAATGGACACGTGGTCAGAAGGGACTTGAAACGTGTTCAGAATTAATAATGGTTTATTCAGGAGTTGCAGTGAGGCAGAGGAGGAGACTGGGACGTCTTAATGTTTGTTCTGGACAGGATTGGCATGTGGGGAGGATATGGAGATGTAAAGTTTGCAGGAGAAAATGAATCAAGATGGTTGAGAACAGTGTGTTTTATCCTCGCAAATTGGGGAGTTACTTGTAAATAATAATTTGTTAGTTATTATTTCTAAAGAATGTAATCTTTGATTGGAACTGAAAAAGTTGACTTGCACCTTTCCAAAATTTACATATCATCAGCATCAATGCAGTTCAATCAACAGACAGAGTGACTTACCAACCAACTATAGCAAGAATAGGATAGTAACCATCTTCAATAACCAGCAATACATCTTCAATCCGACATGCTAATGACATCCAAGGCTGGGAAAGCCAGTAAAGACCACAAGATAAACTCCTGTCCATTGTTGGACCATTGCAGTCTAATGTTCTCACAGACTGATCTCTCCTGCACCTCTCTTTGGAGCTGTTGATCCCTGTTATTGGTGTGGGTGATGCTCCCGCTCATACTATGGATTAAAGCCCTGAAAGCATTCCCTTATTGATTGAAGACAGAAACTCTCTCGGGACGCTTAGGAACCATGGAGAATGACATAATCACAATCGCTGAACAAATTGCTCCAGTGAACCGATTTGAATTCAATACTATTTTATTAAAGTTCAAAATAACTTTGCACGTTTGTGCATTCTGTGTGTGATATGTGAGTGTGAGTGAAGGAAGGAATGTTGAAGATGGCAGATTGATTGTGTGTAATCATTCAGTCTGCCTTGGATATGGAAGTAATGTAAGAAATAGTGTTTAACGGAACATAAACATGCTTCTCTGCTCATAAATAGATAAATAAATCCTGTAACTACAGATCAGTATTGCAATATCTGTAAAACATTGAGAGAACATCTTTCATTCTTGACCTGATGGCAAAATGTGCCGAAGTAAACGTAGGTTATAACAAACAAATGGCAAGGATATGTTAACAGAGAATTGTAAATGACAAACACAATTCAGATTGTTATTCCAGGATCAGAGAGGGTGGGTGTGGGTCATGCTGTTGATGGTATACATGTTAACGAACTGTGATGAAGTGTCATTTAATGGACTTCAATTACATTGTGATTATGACATTGGGGAAAGACAGAAGATGGAGAGGACTGGGTGTAATGTTTTTTAGAGTGGGTGGAGGGACAGTGATGTTCTCCATTCACCAGTATTGAAAAGTAGTTTGTGAGAAAGTGTGTGTGTGTGTGTGTGTGTGTGTGTGTGTGTGTGTGTGTGTGTGTGTGTGTGTGTGTGTGTGTGTGTGTGTGTGTGTAAGTGGCCGATCAGAGGCTGATAGCTAAGTTTGGTACCCATAGGGAGGGCCTCAACCGGGACCTTGGGTTCATGTCACATTAGAGGTGACCACCATTGCACTACACACGCACACACACACACACACACACACAGATATTCCTACACACACACACCCTCACATGCACACGGACACTCGTACACACAGACGCGCACACAGACACCCACACACACCCTTATAGACACACACACTCCCACACATGCACCCCCTCACAGACTTAAGACACTCTGCACTCACTACACACACACACACATACACACTTTCTCACACTCACAACCTCCACCCCAGAGAGACACACACACAGACAAGGCCCACATGCACACATATACTACATGTAGTTTGCTCAAAATCTACATCCATTCATGTAGAACTCTGAGCTCAGAAACTGCATGAATTTATGTAAAACTCTGTTATCTCACTTTTTAGATTGGAATCAGTCTAAACATCAGGTCATATACAGAGAACACAGGGGGCTAACACCTTCAGCATATTGTCTAGCTATCACCATTGTTAACAGCTAACCCGAGAATGCAACTTTTTAAAAAAGGGTTTTGTTATTTACACATGAAAGAAGTGAAACTATCACTGTATTCTAACAGATGAAAGGCATAACAGACAATCAATTCTTCAATGTATAATTTCAGTTACATCACACTGTAAATTTTTGCGATAAATTCTGTGTTTCTATCGAGCCCTCCACAATCACCTGATGAAAAACCGTCGCTCCGAAAGCTAGTGTGCTTCCAATTAAACCTGTTGGACTATAACCTGGTGTTATGTCATTTTTTAACTTTGCACCGGAAAAGTCAACATTAGAAACATCACTGTAGAACCTCCAAAGTTTTCCTTACTATCATCTAATGTGTAGTGCCAAAATTGGGACAACTGCCTTACAGATTATTCAAGCAACAGCCTGACATAGTCATACTCACGGAATCATACCTGAGAGAAATAACCCAGACACCAGCATCAACATCCCTGGATATGTCCTGCCCCAAAGGCAGGACAGATTCAGCAAAGGGGGCAGCTCAGTGAGATGCAGTCGGTAGGTAGTTGCTCTGGGAGTCCCCAAAATTGACCCCAGACCCAATGAAGTCCCATGGCTTCTGATTAAACATGGACAAAGATGTCTCTTACTGATTACCACGTAACGTCGTTCCTCATATGAATCACTACTCCTCTATGTTAAACAACACTTGGAGAAAGCACTGTGGCAAGAGCACAAAATGTATTCTGTTTGGCAGATTTCAAAATCGACCATCATGAATGGTTCGGCAGCAGTACTACTTATCAGGCTTGTCGGGTCCAAAAAGGATATAGCTACTAGATTGGGTCTGCAGTAGGTGGTGAGGGAAAGAACAAGAGGGATAAAATCATATATGACCTCATCCTCACCAATCTACCAACAGCGGATATATCTGTCCATGACAGTATTGGTAAAAGTCTCACGGTGACATTCAAAATAAACTATTTTGTGTTGTGTGGCACTATCACCATGCTAAATGGCACAGACGTCGAAGAGATCTAGCAACTCAAGACTGAGCGTCCATAAGACACAGTGGACCATCAGTAGAACCAAAACTGTACTCAAGCACTAACTGTAATGTCACGGCCCAAAATATCCCCAACTCAACCATTATCATCAAGCCAGAGGATGAACTCTTCTTCAATGGAGAGTGCAGGAGAGCATGCCAGGAGCAGAACCAGGGATATACAAAGATAAAATGTTAATCTGCTGAAGCTTCCAAACATAAATACTTGTGTGCCAAATAACATAAACAGCAAGGGACAGACAGAACTGAAGTATCCCACAACGAATGCATCAGATTTAAGCTCTGCAGTCCTCCTAATCCGATCGTGGATCGTGTTAGACGATTAAACAACTCACTGGAGTAGGATCTCCACAAGTATTCCCATCCTCAATGATGGAAGAGCCCAACCCATCAGTGCAAAAGATAAGGCTGAAACTTTCGCAGAAATCTTCAGTCAGAAGTTTCGAGTGAATGGTCCATTTCGGGATTTTCCCGTGGTCCCCATCATTACAGATAGCAGTCCTCAGCAAATTCGATTGACTGACGTCAAGAAACGATTGAAGGTACTGGATACTGCAAAGGCTATAACCTCTGATAATATGCCAGCAATAGTCCTGAAGACTTGTACTCCAGAACTTCCCGCTTCCCTAGGCAAGCCGTTCCAGTACAGTTACAAACCGACAACGGGAAGAAAAACTGCTCAAGTATGTTCTGTACATAAAACGCAGGACAAATTCAACCTGTCCAAATACCGCCTCATCAATGTACTCTCCATCATCAGTAAAGTGGTGGAATTGTCAATCGTGTTATCAAGCAGCACCTGCTCAGCAATAACCTGCTCAGTGACGCCCCTTTTGGGTTTTGCCAGAGACACTCAGCTCCTGAACTAATCATAGCCTTGGTTCAAACATAGAAAAAGGAACTGAATTCCAGCCCTTGACATCAAGGCTGCATTCTTTCAAATGTGGCATCAAGGAACCCCAGCAAAAAGGGTATCGCGGGCCAACACTTGTTATTGGAGTCATAACTGACAGATAGGAAAACAGTCATTGATGTTGGAGGTCAGTCATCTTAGTCATCTTAGTTCCAGAACATCTCTGCAGTAGTCCCTCAGGATAATGTGGATGCAGGTTTGCTCCATGAACTGGAATGTTCATTTACAGACGTTTCATCACCATACTACGTAACATCTTCAGTGGCCCTCCGGATCAAACCTAGGTCCAAACATCTTCAGAGGCTTCATCAATGGCCTTCTCTCCACCATAAGGTCATAATGGGCATATTCGATGATGACTGCACAATGTCCAACACCATTCGCAAATGCTCAGGTACTGAAGCAGTTCATGCCTAAAGGCAACAAGATCTGGACAATCTCCAGACATGAGCTGTCAATTGGCAAGTATCATTCGCATCACACAAATGTCAGACAATGACCATCACCAGTAAGAAACAATATAAACACTTGGTATTCAGCACATATTTGTCACTACACTCCCCACTCCACACCCCCTATCAATACACTTGGGGTTACCATTGACCAGAACTTCAACTGGACTCCCCACGTAAATATAAGAGCCGATCAGAGGCTAGGAATACTGCGTGAGTAACCCACCTCCTGTCTTCCCAAAGCATGTTCACCATCTACAAGGCACAAGTCAGGAGTGAGATGGAATACTCCCCACTTGCCTGAATGAGTGCAGCCACAACGACACTAAAGAAGCTTGACACCATCCAGGACAAAGCAGCCCATTTGATTGGCACCACATCCATAAGCATTTTCCCTTCACGACCAACGCTTAGTTGCAGCAGTGTGTACTGTCTACAAGATGCACTGCAGAAAATCTTCAAAGGTCCTCAGACAGTACTTTCCAAACCTACAAGCACTTCCACCTAGAATGACAAGAGCAGCAGGCTTTTGCGAACACCACCACATTCAAACTCCCCTCCAAACCAGTCAATATCCTGAGTTGGAAATATATCACAATTCTTTCACTGTTGCTGGGTCAAAACCTGTAATTCTCTTCCTCATAACATTGTGGGTCAACGCACAGCAGGTGAACGGCAGCGGTCCAAGAAGGCAGCTCAGCACCACCTTCTCAAGGGGGCAGCGAGGGATAGGCAAGAAATCGTGGGCCAATCCAGCGATTCCCATAATCAAAAAATAAGTTTAAGAAGTTCCAGTTGAACACCTCGATGGGACAAGTTTTCTGATTTGAACATGAACAGGAAAGCAGTGTTTCTGATGATGAACGTTTTAGACCTATATGTTATTAGAAGGGTGTTGAGTGTTCCATGACATATTGTTGCCGAGCGCTGTGAGAAATTGCACCTAATTTGTTAAATTGAACAATATTAGCGTAACTGGATCGATCCTTCAAAAATATCAGACTGAAAATGACAATCATCGTCGAGACAATGTACTCCCGCCAGATGAGATTCACAGATAGCAGCTTATATTCAACATATTACTGCGCTATTGGTTAATCCTGCCACCGTCCGTATTACATGGGTTACCATTGAACAGAAGGTGAAGTCAAATCAACGTACAGATACAACGGTTACAAGAGCAGGTCTGAGATTTACAATTCTGCACTGATTAATAGACTGTATGACAATACGGTCATGAGATATAACAATACATTTAGGCCATTCAGCCTATCTCTTCACTCTGAAACTGTGCCATTTTGTCATGGTGTTTAAGATGGGTGGAAATATCTTCTATACTCTAACTGTACCAATCGTTGCAGTAATCCATCACTTTCAATCAGATGCGCCCCCACCCATTCTTGTAAATTCCATTCAGTACAGGCAGAGAACCCTCAACTGCCGCTCATATGACAAGCCATCATTCCCAGGATAGATCATGTCCAACACCTGTAGATCCCTACACATAGCCCATTATATTCTCAGCAGTCTGTTTTCGCTCTTTCATTCTCACTCTCTTGAAATGAATGTTAACATTGCATTTTCTTTCCTAACCACCAACTGAACCTGCACATTAACCGTCAGAAAGGACGAGTACTCTAAACTCCTTCTGCACTTCAGATTTCATGAAGCCTTTTAGAACATCGTGTCTGCCTGTATTCCGCTTACTGAAGTGAATAATCTCACACGTTCCCCTATTGTGCTCCATCAGCCATGTATTTTCCAAATGTCCTAAACTTTCAAAGCTTTTCTGCATCCCCCCCACTTCCTCAATATCACCTGCCCATCCAATCATCATTGTATCATCTGCAAACCTAGTAAAACTGTCGTCAGGTCAGATGGTTTCATGTAAATGGCACTTTCTGACTACCGAAGGACTGTCCACCATTGAAAAGACCCAACGCTCAAGATGCTTGATTCCATTCAGGTTTAAGCAGTGGCTTGACTGGAATTACACCTGCAAAGTCTTCACTCCTTGCACCAGTGGCACTGGAACCCTGCCCACCATTTTATTATTAATTTACCCCATGATGGTGATACAGATCTTGATGGTGCACGATCCCATTCTATTAATGGCAATCTGTCTCAATGATAACCAACCAATATCATTGTGTGCTGAAGACGACAGAGGGTGGTGGGGGGAAGGGATGTCAATCATAAATGACTGTGTGACTGTCTCTGAGGGCTGATACCAGCCGCGAAAGCCCCAGATGTACCTGTGACTGTTGTCACCGCTGCAAGCATTGTCAGTCTTTCAGTGAGTCAGATCAAAGAAAGTGATGGGCCTGGAGAGTGTTGCCGGCTGAGCACTCAGATCCTATTTGTACCAACTAGCAAAGGTATTCAGACACAACTTCAGCCTCTCCATCCAGAAGCCTAAGTCCCAATTTTATTCAAGGAGGCCATCATCATCCTCGTAAGTGAGAAAGCACATGGAACGTGCCCTTATAGATTACCACCCAGTGGCTCTGAACTCAATAATCACGAAGTGCTTTGAGAGGCTGGTTATGACCCACACCAACTCCAGTCTCCCAGCCTGACTTGCTGCCCTATATTTTGCCAACTGATGCAACAGGTTCACAACGGATGCCATATCCGAACCCTTCACGCATCCCTGGAACATCTAGGCAACAAGGGCACCTGCAACAGTCTCCTGGTCGTTGACTAAAGCTCCACCTTCAAATTCATTATCCCTGACAGACTAATCACAAAACTCCGCGAACTTAGTCTCGGTTCGACCCTCTGGAACTGGATCCTCAGGTTTCTGACCCACAGACCGCAATCGTGAAGATCGGTAAAATCATGTCCTCCATAATAACACTCAACACTAAAGCTGCTGAAGGATGTGTTCTCAACACCCGATAATACTCACTGTACACCCACGGCTGTACCCGCAGCACCTTACTGTCCTCCCTATACGCCCATGGCTGTGCCCTCAGCACCTTACTGTACTCCCTGTACACCCACGGCTATGCCCTCAGGCCCCTACTGTATTCAATCTACACCCACAGCTGTGTTCTCAGCACCGTACTGTACTCCAGGTACACCCACGGCTGTGCCCTCAGCCCCTCACTGTACTCAAGATACACTCATGGCTGTGTCCTCAGCCCCCCCCCACCCCCCCCCCCCCCACTGTCCTCCCAGTACACCCAAAGCTATGACCTCAGCCCCTTGGTGTACTCACCATGCACCCATGGCTGTGCCCTCAGCCAACCTCTGTGCTCCCTGTACACCCACGGTTTTTTCCTCAGCCCCGGGCTGTCCTCCATGCACACCCACGGCTATGCCCTAAGCCGGAAAATGTGTTACTGGAAAAGTACAACAGGGCAGGCAGCATCAAAGGAGCAGGCGGATCGACGTTTCGGGCATAAGCACTTCTTCATGAATGAGGAAGGTGTGCCAAACAGGCTAGGATAAAAGGTAGGGAGGAGGGACTTGGGGAGGGGCGTTGCGAGTGCGATAGGTGGAAGGAGGTTAAGGTGAGGGTAATAGGGCGGAGAGGGGGTGGGGGCGGAGAGTCAGGAAGAAGGTTGCAGGTCAAGAAGGCGATTCTGAGTCTGAGGGTTGGGACTGAGATAAGGTGGGGGGAGGGGAAATGAGGAAGCTGGATGAATCTGCATTCATCCCTTGTGGTTGGAGGGTTCCGAGGCGGGAGAAACCAGTCAATTATAGACTGGTGAGACTGATGACAGGGCTGGGGAACCTGCTAGAGAAGATACTGAGGGTTCGGAGCTAATCTCACTTGGACGAAAGTAGTCTTATCAGTGATAGGCAACATGATTTTGAGCAGGGAAGGTCATGTCTTACCAGCTCAATATAATTCTTTGTGGAAGTGACAAAGTTGATTGATAAGGGAGAGACTGTAGATGTCATGTACATGGACTTCAGGAAGGCGTTTGGTATGATTCCCCATGGTCGGGTTATGGAGAAAGTGAAGTCACATGGTGCGCTAGCTACGTGGATAAAGAACTGGCTGGGCAACAGGAGGCAGAGAATAGTAGGGGGAGGGAGTTTATCAAAGTGGGGAACTGTGACCAGTGGTTCAATTTAAGATGTTTCTGGAAAGATACATGAATGATCAGGGAGCAAAGGGGTACAGACCCTTAAAAAATAGGCGACAGGTTTAGATAGAAGATTTGGATAGGCGTAGGCTTGGACCACGGAATGGCCTGTTTCTGTGCCGGAATGTTCTTTGTTCTAACATTATCAAAGACACATCACATCCCAGTAATGGTCTCCCACAACCTCTTCCATCGGGCTAAAAGATATGGAAGCTTGAAAACACAGAGCATCTGGTTCAGGACTGTTCCTGACTGTTATTAGACTGATGAATGGAATCTATAATCTCAGATAATGCTGATCTTGTTCATGTTGATCTCGCAACGTGCACGCCCTGTGCAGCGTAACCTACATGCCTCTCAGACATGTTTTACAGCCATTTTTCTGTACATCCTTGCTTACTATGATTTGCCTGTACATCTTGGTACAGGGCAAAGTAAATCCAGATCTCCCTCCTCCCAGCTCCCTCCAGTGCTCACTCTGAGCTCTCTCGGTCCTCACCCCGAGCTCCTCCCATTCCCCATCCCTTCTCACTGTGACCCCATCCCCAGCTCCCTGTGTGCTTTGTATCTCACTATTTCTCTCACACTGTCTGTTTCCCTGTGTTTGTCGTTTCTCTGTCTTCTGTTCCTTTCCCTGAACTTACTATCTCCCCTTCTCCCTGTCTATCTGATTGTTTGTTTCTTGTTTTGTTTCCTTTCTCTGATTTACTGACTGTCCTTTTGTTTCCCTCGTTGTGTTTTCTCTCTCCTTATTCGTGTCTGTCTATTTCTCCCTTGTGATGGTGATGGCTTCTCTATTCTTTTGAAGGATATGATAGGTCTTTGGTTGGATGTTGGCAGTACAATAAACTCAATTGTGTTTTGGTATTCTGGACATAATTTAAATTTATTGGTTAAATTTCAATTGTTATCAAAACAGCGACCAGAATTTGGATTTCTATTTAACAGCCAATTGTTACATCTAAATATTTTCGAACTGCCTTCTCCCAGTGCTCTGTATACTGGTAACTGAAAGCATTCTATTCACGTGCATAATAGTGTGACGGTAACAGCTCTTCCCACGACCATAAGAAACTACAGGTGGTTGTGTGCACAGCCCAGACTATCATGGAAGACATCCTTCCCACCATTTATACTTCTCAATGTCAGCGAAAAGCTGGCAACATCAAATATCTCTCCAAAACCGATGATGATCTCCTACAACCTCTTCCAAAAGGGAGGAGATACAGAGGCTTGAAAATATGGACCAGCATGCTCAGGAACACCTTCATCCCTACCGTAATTAGACTGACAAATTGAAATCTCTAACTTTTCCAATAATATTAATCTTGCTAACGTCGATTTTGCTTTGCACAGCTCCTGTGCAACTGTCATCTTGTATGCCTCACTCTGTCTAAGTGCCCTGTGAGGCTCAAGGTCTTCTCTAGGGCAATCAGAAAAGTGAACTAATGCTTGCCAAGCCAGCGATACCTATATCCCATTGATATATATATATATATATATATATATATATATATATATATATATATATATATATAACAAGATGACAACACTCAGGGAAGAAAGACAGTTGGGATCAAATCGCTTTAAACATGATCTTAGATACATACAGGTGTCCCTCAGTATCTGAAAGTAGAGTGTTCCTACAAAACCTTTAGTAAGCTGATAGGTGTAAAGTAAAGTAGCATTAATTTAGGTGGGAAAAATCTTTTCCTTGGTAAAAGTGAAAATCCTCTTCGGATTTCTTTTTGTTTAGCGAAAATAGGACCTCATGGTGTTTGTTCGGAAAGGGAATTGGCAAAAAACGCATTTTTGAAAAGCAGGGGATACATGTACCGACATGGGCATGATATTCAGGAAGATGGGACAAGTTAAAAATAAATGAGGTGAATCTCACATTTTATTTCCATCCCAGCTGATCATCATTCCCTTTGTTTGCTCTTTTTCTTCTATCTATATCTAAGTCGATTCAACTCACTCCTCCTCCTCTTCAAAGCAGACTTCCCTGTCACCAGCATTATTCACACTATTTTCCAGCTCCGTTCAGTTCAGAAAAGCTCCCAGCACTTTTTGTTATTTTCTTGGCATTTTTTATACAATTTCAGAACTCCAGCATCTTTTTTTATTTTTTTAACCTTCAAATTTGTTATTCCATGGGAAGTCAGCATCTCTTCCAAGGACAGCATTTGTTAATCGTCACTAATTGCCCTGACTGTGAAGCCACTCCACAAGCCAATATAAAGTCAAGCACATTGACATGGATCTGAAGTCACACTTAACCCAGACCGGGTAGTAGCATTAGATTTCATTCTGAAGATCATCAGTGAAACATCAAGATGTTCAGACAAAATGTGGATTTTATGGTTGTTTTTCGTGAAATGCACTTTTATTCCAATTCTTATCATTTTTATTTAAGTTCTGCCATCAGCTGTGGTAGGACTTGAAACAAATCGCTTGAAACCATGTCTTTAGTTTAATAAGCTTTGTTCCTGAATTACATCCAGTGACATTCCTACTCTGATACATTGTTCTAATCATGAAGTAACGTCCGAGGCAAGAACAATTTTGTGATTGAAATACTTGTAACTGGAAAAGTGGCCAGAAGAGAGCTTGAAACATAAAGTCTATATTTTACCAACGTGCAGACAATGGTTTGTTCAGCCACAGCACTGACACAGAGGTGGAGATCGGGGATATTATGAGCTGATAGTGGACAGGGTTGGTGACAGAGAGAAGACGAAACATAAATCAGTTCAGGGCAAAAATGGATCGCGAGGTTGTCCATAGTTTTGTTCTCAGATGTCTGTAAGGGAGTGGTCTGCAATTCAGATGAATGGAGACTGCAATTTGAATTGAAGATAATAGTTTCTTTCTTTGACAAATATAGATCACAGAAATTGCAATGAAGTTCAAAATTGTTTATGGGATTAATGAATGGACAGAGGCAGAGAACACCGACAATAGAGAGAATAGGTTAGTAACACACCCTCAACCCCGCCCAGAATAATCATCAGTACCGCTAATATCCGATATGGTAGAAATTCCCAATAGAGGGAAATGTTGAAAAGATCCAAGGAAAGCGTCCTCTCCATTGGTGTAATTATCCAGTCCATTATTCTCAGATTCAGATCTGTCCTCTCTACTTCTGTACAGCTGCTGATCTCTATTACTGTTGGAGCTTATGCATCTGCTCCTATACTGGGATAGCGTACTGAGTGAAGCCCCTCACCAGTAGGAGAGGGAAACCCTCCAGTGACACAGTTACATTGCATGGAGACTGACATCAATCACAGTCATTGAGCAAACAGTTCCAGCTTTCAATACAGCACATTCAGTTCACAATATAACTGGACTGGTCTGGACTGGGTGCTGACATCGCTGGCTGTTGGTCACATCTCCCATCTCCAATTCCTCTAGTGAAGTCAGTTGTGAGGGCAAATTATTGATGTTTGCTTACGGCAGGCTAGATGACTCTGCTCTGTTATACGTTTGCAATGCTGTAACCATCTTTCCCCAAATCTCCAGCCCCTCCAAAAAAAGTAGATCTCTGCTCAGATGTTGCCAGATCTACTGAGTTTCGCTCCAGCTCTTTTGATTTCTTTTTTCTTTCTGATCTGTGACAAAGTGTCTAATCTGAATGATAGCAGCAAAGCTGTTATCTCATATGAATCTCGAGTAATTTGTTATGGACATTAAATGAGAAATTACAAAGTTCCTCTGTTTGACAGGGCTCTAAATATCGATGACGTATTGCATTGTGAGACCTTGCGATGAAAATGCTGAAACAAAACAGAAGTTGCTGTAATCGCTCAGCAGGTCTGGCAGCGTCTGTGCAGAGACATCCGAGTTAACGTTTCAGGTCCAGTGTCCCTTCCTCAGAACTGATAGCAATGCGGAAAATGTTGGTTTATATGCAGAAGGGACCGGATAGCTCTTAATGGAGACTGTTAGTAGCTAACAATAGTGTGTGAGTAATTGAAGCCTATGTGAGAACTGGGCTTGGTGTATGGGTAGGGGGCTAGGACATTGGGAAGTTCAAGCCCGAAAATTATCGAACTCGATTTTGAATCTAAAGGGCTGCAGGGTCCGCACATGGAAAATGAGGTATTCTTCCTGCTTGCTGAACTTGCCTAGAACACTGCAGCAAGCCTGACACAGAGATATTGGTCAGGGAAAAGGATGGGCTGTTAAACTGGCAGGCAACTGAAAGCTCAGAGTCATTTGCAGCTGTACAACTTGGATGTTCTGTGAAGCGGTAACCCAGTCTACTCTTCATTTTCCCAATGTGGAGGTGACCATATTGTAAGCAGCGCATGCAGTAGACTGGATTGTGGTAAGATGCTGCTTCATCTAGAAGGTATAGTTGGGCCCTTTGATACTGATGAGGAGGGAGGTAAATGGGAATATGTCACACCTCCGGCAGGGGAAAGTGAAGTGGACCTGTGGTGGGAGTAAATAAAGAGTAGACCACTGTGTCCTGGAGGGAATGATCCCTCTAGAAGATGGACAATGGAGGAGAGGTGAATATGTGCAGGTGGGGACATCTCGCTGGAGGTGGGGGAAATGTGGGCTGATGATCCTCTATATGTGAATGCTGCTGGGATAGTAGGCAAGGACAATGGAAACTCTGTTGCTAGAGGGAAGGGGAGGGGTAGTCTAGAAGTGCAGGAGTTGGGTCAGACTTGGTTGAGGACCCTATTGACAACAATGATGGGAATCCCTTGATTGAGGAACAAGGTGGACATTTCAAAGGCTTCCTTGTTGCATTTAGTATCATCAGAAGCAATGCGCTGGAGATGGAGGAACTGGGGGAATGGAATTGAGTCTATGCAGGAAACCAGGTGTGAGGATGTGTACTCCACGAAGCTGTGGGAGTCGGTGGGTTAATACTGGATATCAGTGGCTTTTCTATCCCCAGAAATGGAAGCAGAAATGTTGAGGAAAGGAAGTAAGGAGCCAGAGATCGACCAGGTGAAAGTGATGGAGAGTTTCAAATTCCAAGCGAAATCGGTGAACGTTTCCAATTCCGGACAAGAAAGAGATGCAGCAGCGATGATATGATCTATGTATCGGACAAAGATTTGTGGATGGGTGCTGGAGTAGAACTGGAACAGGGAATGGTCGACGTCCCCCAAGAAGAAACAGGCATGACTGGGGCCCAAGTGTGTATCCATGCACTTCCTCTGTGTGGCAGGAGCAGGCTGAAGCAATGGGTCTGCTCGGGAAGTTCTGTTTGTGAATTTTCGAGAGGAGATAGAAGCGAGCTCTGCTATCAGAGGACCATCAGCTCGAGGGCAGTTGGGGGGGGGGGGCGAGTGGAGAAGAAATCTCCAGATGAAATGTGGTCAGTTATCGTAGTTGATACAATGGCCTGATGTGCCATGGTAGGGTCATGGTCCAGGGGGAGATTAGAGGAGTTACCTGAGAGTGGGCGTTCAACCTTTGCAATGTCGAGGTCAGTCCACCAGACTATAGCAGCACCAACCTTGTCGGCACAGGCTGAATAACACAGTCAGGGTTGGACCTAAGCACGTGGAGTGTAGGCTGTTCGGACATTGATAGTATGGATTTGGTGAGGGGAGTGCAGAGAAATTAAGACAACCAATGTCATGTTGAGATTTCTCAATGAACCGATTTATTTCAGGTAAAGGCCAGAGGGAGGGGTCCAGGTGGAGGGAGAGAGTTGCAGCTGGGTAATGGGGTATATGGGACAAGGAGAGGAACCTTGCTGAAAGAAATTGGCACTGAGGCGAAGACAGCGGAAGAGCTCAACGAAATGTCATGCCGAAAATTCATTAAAGTGGGGGCACAGAGAGGTGAAGTTCAGATATTTGATTAGTACAGAACATTCAGCATCAGAGAGTGGAAGTTAAGGAGGGATGGTGAATAAACGACAGGAGGTGGCGTTGGGGGAGGGCCTGGAGTCAGTGGGCAGGTATGGGAGAGGAGGATGGTTTCAGAGGGTCAAGGGCCTCTCGACCTTGTTGCAAATTGTGTGCCCAGTGCATCTGTTTCGCACGACGAATGTGCCGGTGAATAAATTAGAATTGTGGAGTGATGCAGCCTTGAGACAATATAATGCGATTCTGCTGGACAGAGAAAACGTTGATCTCAGTGGTACTGATATCGCACGATCAGACCTCAGAAAGTTGCTGATTGAAAATAATTGGGAAGGTAATCTTATTGTAACGTCCTGATTTCACTGGAGTGACACTCAAGCAGCAAGTTTTATGTTTCAGAGACTTTAGACCAAACTGTGAAAACATAATAGGTCTTGAAATAAATTTAACAAGAAAACTTTATCTATGGCTTTGGAAGGCAATAGCAAGGGCAGAGTTTATTTGTCATTCCCAATAGCTCTGGGGAAAGTGTCATTGTTCAGTGAGGAAATTACCAGCGCAGAAAATCCTGTGATTCCCAGTGACCACAGTTTACTCAGGATCTCTGATGTCACATGAGTCAAATACTACTTTAATGCAACACAAGTAACTCTGATCTCACCTCAACTGGCATTGGAAGATCAGTTAAATGAATAAAGAACAAAAGGCCAGTACACAGCCTGTTTGAACAATATGCTCACTCTGCTCACAATGTCTAAGGTAAAACTGATGCATGGATTTCTGACTGTGAGGAAAGGTTTGTCCTATTTGTGATGAGGCTCTTTAGTTAAGCGCTGTGACAGAGAGACAGAAAGACACTCCACTCTGTACCATGGGGAACAAAACCAGCCTGATCACGGTGCATCAGGCAGTGACAGAAACACACTATTGTCTGTTCCTATTGGACATTGATCATCTCAATCTCATCATTCACTGATGACCAATTGCAGCACAGTAGCCAGCGGCTCCCATCATCCCATTTGGAAAGCAAAAAGGGGAAGGACTGGCCAGAGAAAGTGGGAGTAACTGGGGAATTGGTGTAACTTAGAGTGGTAGTGGCAAAAGAAGAGTGTGAAGGGGGATCATCAGTGGAAGAGTATGTAGCAGCAGGGGGGTAGTGCAAAGAAATTAGGAGTGTAAGAAAAGTGTAGGACGGAGGAGGAAGAAAGGCAGATGAAGTTTTAGTGACAGGGAAAAGCTTGCTTTTGAGGTAGTGAGATTGGATGAGAAAACATCACTGGACAAGAAAATCGGGATCTGGATTCCATTCAAAATTAAGAAAGGATTTCTTGTACTTTCTCTTCTATCACTTGATTCTTGTTCAGGTTGGGCATGTACTATATATTTCTATATCTCCATCAAGTGCAGACGACATGTTTCTTTCTCCCCTACGTGGTGTTTCAATATTTTTGATTTTTTTACAGTATATATTTGCTTCCAATTCAAGTTGGGTATGAGAATATGATTTGATCTTTTGCAGTTTGCCCATTACATAGAATTTAATTGAATATTTATCCTAATCACACTCGCTGATTTAAACAAACAATGAATGAGTCCATGTCCATCCTGCAGGGGAAAAATTTCTTCAGCCCTGGTTATTGCAGGGAATGTTACAAAGAACAGTGCCACACAAAATGCTAATGTTCCACCGCAAGACGCCAAACCGTAGTTTATCCTAAATTATTTACAATGTTTATAAACAAAACATGCAGAGGGGCAGAGTGTAAAAGGTGAATTCAACTCTGTGTCGAAAATGCTATTTGTGGATCCCTCATAAAATGTGTTAACTACATCACTCATAAATTCACCAAAATAGGAAAAGCAAGAGACTGGAATTGTCCAATCATCCTTTGAATAATATCTGGAGAACAGGAAGGAAATCACGGTTTGTTTGTGATATTCAGAAATGACGATTGTGAGAAGATGGAATGTGGGGAGCAGTGGAATGATTACCAATGTTATGGATGACACAAAGATGAGCTGGGTGGATCACAGTCAGGAGGAAAGTGTTCGGCTATAGGAGGATAGAAACAGATTATTCAGATAGTCAGATCAATGGTCTGACGAAATTTAACACCGATAATTTGGGAAGATGCAAGTCAGAAGTAACAAGACAAGTGTGTACTCAAAAGTGAGTATGAAAGAGGAGGGCTAAATTTGCTCGTTTTTTCTTTGCAGCAGGGAAGGTTGAGGAGGGAATATGGTACAGGTGTACAAGAGCAAAATGGGGTATGGAGAGGATGAACAGACAGCGGCTGTTTTCCTTAGTCAAAGGATCAAAAACAAAGGGACACACTTTTAAAGTGAACGTCAGGGGATTGAGAGAGGATTTGTGGAATGTGTTTAAAACTGAGAGTATGGTATGAATCTGGAATGCGTTGTCTAGATGGGTGGTTGAGGCAGGTAACCTCACAAACGTTTAAATGTCTTTGGATATGCACTTGCTGGCACAGACGTGATAGGCCTGTTTTTCATTTCATGATTCTTTGCAGTGGCAGCCATGAACACTCTGGTATATTCTGTAACAATACACAATGGCAGTTGCTGCTTTGTTCCTTTGACTGTACTCAGTAAGTGGCTATATTACAAACTAGCATCATCTCGTGCAACCTCAGCACTCACTCAACCAAAGGCAGCCTAAATATCTCTGGGAACATCCAGTGTAATTAATATGCTCAGTGCAAGCATTATCCAACAACAGCACTGACACTATTCTAGCTGTTTGCCACCATTATTAAAGCTACAGCCATAATATGAACACAGCTTTTCCTCAATTATAACATAGAGCTCTAGCAATAAGGGTGTCATTTATCCGAAGCATAAACAATTCTTTCCCAGGTATTCACTTTGACAAGCAGCAAGTTTTCCCGTGTTTTGCTGCCAGTTGTTTATCACACAATTTCCTAGCCCAATTTCTTTTCCCTTCAACATTTTCTTGTGCACTGTCTCCCTGATCTCACACCTCACTCCCTCACATCCCCCACACTCTCCATCCTTACTTGTTAATCTCTGAAAAACCTGCGTCACATCTCTATAATTTATTCCAACTCCCAACTCACTGTTTTGATTCCTTCTCTCGGTATGATCATTAGACTGGCCGTGCCTGATGTCCTATTCACATTTACCTTCTGCTCAGTTCCTGATCTTCTGCTTTGGTTCTCACTCTCCTGGTTTATTTAAATCCATCTGACTTGCACTAGAAAACCTCCCCACAAGGATGTTTGTGCTTGTACAGTTAAGATACAACCTGTCTTTTTTGTACAGGTCCCCACCTGTCCTGGGAGAGATCCCAATGATACAACAATCTGGAACTCTCACCCCTGAACTAGATTTTCAACATGTTAAGCTGTACTGTCTTCCTCATTCTTCCCTCTTTTCCACATGGCACGGGGACTAATCCAGAGATTACAGAGGATTATTCTTTCTCTCTCTCGCTCGCTCTCTCTCTCTCACACATTAACACACACACATTCAAACACACACAGAAAGACACTATATTACTTTGCAGAAGAATACAAATAACCTTAAAATAATCGGAATGACAAGTGGACTGAAGTATTTAGTTAAAGGGAGGATGAGAGAAATTGTGCTTCTTCTGGAAGTCAGTTTGCTCGCTGAGTTGGAAAGTTCAGTTTCAGATGGTTCATCACTGTACTAGGGAACATTGTCAGTGAGCCTCTGGTGGAGTGCTGGTGTTATGTCATGGTTGTTATTTACGTGTTTAGGTTTCTTTGAGTCAGTGATGTAATTTCCAGTATTGGTGATTTTATGTCCGGTTCTTTTTGTCAGAGAGTGTTCGATGGAATCAAACCCGATATGTTTGTTTAAGATAGAGTTCAGGTTGGAATGCTATTTTTCAAGGAATTCTCGTGCGTGTCTCTGTTTGGCTTGTCCTAGATGGATATGCAGACCCAGTCGAATTCATGTACTTCCTCATTTGTATGTAAGGATATGAGTGATAGTGGGTCATGTCTTTTTTTTCTGGCCAGTTGTTGTTCATGTATCCAGGTGGCTAGTTTTCTGACTGTTTTTCCGATGTAGTGCTTGTAACAGTTCTTGCAAGGCTTATTCTTCCTTGAGCAGAACAGACAAATCTGTGAACTAATTGCGGTGCTCAAACGTATGAAAAAACAAAGTTGTAGAGTAAAACAGGAATACTCTGTTTCCGTTAGTTGGCATTACATCATCATGCAGTTGTAATTTCAACCTTGTCAGCAAAAGAGCAAGGAATGAGATAAGGAAAAACTTCTTTATTGAGAGAGCTGTTAGGATTTGGAATGGAACTGCCTGGGAGATTTGTGGATGAACATTAAAAAAAAGAGCTGGATATGTATTTGGAAATATGAATTTAACAGTCTGCAGAGATAGGGCTGGCAAATGGGAGGGACTTGGGAGACATTCCTGGAGCTGATGCACACACAGTGGCCAATGGCCTCCTCCTGTACTTTAAGGTTTTGCACTCTATCATGTGTCTGATGCGAATAAAAGTCAGGATCCGATTATTTCCCATTCTAAATGTTCACGAATATCTGATTGTTTAGAGCAGCATAAGCATTTAAAATGTAACTGTTGCAAGGCCAGCTTCACGATATATTCTAATTATTGCTCAGAATATGAATATTTTAAATGTTGTATTCCAATTATACAAACAAATCTGTCATTGCTTTGGCACAAATCTCTTTGAAAAGGTTGGACTTTTCACTCACACGATAATATGTTCATCGTTTTTGTTCACTGTCTGCATTTCAAATTAAATAACATTCTTTCTAAAAGTTAAACGTTTTCAAATTATTGTTCACTAAATTTTGATAGCACAAATCATTTATTTAGTTTAATATTCACAGAGCATATTGAACTATAGCCATTTCTAATTCGCTGGCAAATAGCTGAAGCTTGTACATTTCAGTGAGAAATTAAACTGATTGATTATATATACATGTAGAAGAACGCTAATTCAATTGGATTGTTCAATTGTTTGCTCACCCTGAACATTTAGTCATTCAGAAGCCAACTATTTTCAAAATGTTGGAGTGACAATGCATTGTTTTGAATTCTGACATTGTGTATGTAATTCTGATCGCCAAAAGAGTTACATCCATGTTCTTTGTTCGATAGAAAATATAATGTGCATTCTTTATTTCTGTGTTAGAAAATCTTGACAGGAGTTTATATTTTTGTTCCATAAATATAGAATCAACCTAATTCTTTTCAGGGATTATAGTTCAGTCGAATAATCATAGTTGACATCTTAGTTTTGCGTAATTCACGAAACATAGCAAACATCTGATTAATACATGGGTCACCCAACAGATTGTATCTGAAGAAAACAGCAGAAAATGAACAAGTCAAGAATCATGTTAATAACTTAACTTGGCGGAGACTGCGTGGTGTAGGACACGTCACATATTGCACTGGCATTCTGGTGAATGTAACAATGAACAACATAACTGGAAGTTTTGGGCTAACGCCCCTCCCCAGCTTCCTAATCTCACACACATCACTCCCTCACACATTCAACAATTGATAAGAATCCACAGGTTGGGTGAAACATAAAACACAGAACAGTACAGGACAGTAGAGACCCTTCGACCCTTGACGTCCTCCTGAACTTTTATCCTACTCGAAGATCAGACTAACTGACATACCCTTCATGTGCCGATCCAATAGTCACTTAAATATCCCTAATGCAGCTGACTCTACTACCGCTGGCAGTGCATTCCAAGCACACACAACTCTCTGTGTGAAGAACCTACCTCTGACATGTCCTTAAACCTTCTTCCAATAACCTTAAAATTATTCCCGCTCGAGATAGCCATTTACACCCTGCGAGAAAGACACTGGCTACCCATTCTACCTATGCTTCTCATCATCTTAAACACCTCTATCATGTCACCTCCCATTCTTCATTGCTCCAAGAGGAAATCCCTAGCTCCCTCAACTTTTGTTTGTAAGACATGCCCTCCAGTCCAGGCAGCATCCTGGTAAGTCTCCCCGGCACCCTCACCGAAGCCTCAATGTCTTTCCAGTAATGAGGAAACGAGAACTGAACACAATATTCTAAGTGTAGTCTCGCCAGAGCTTTTTGGCGTTGCAGCAAAAACTTGCGGCTCTTAAACTCAATCCTTGGCTCATGAAAACACCATACATCTTAATAACCTTTTCAGCTTGGGTGACAACTTTGAGCGTCCTATGATATGACACACACCATCCCTATGGTCCTCCACATTGCCAATAACCCTGCCTTTAACCCTGTATTCTGCATTCAAATTCAACCTACCAAAATTAATCATTTCACACTAATCCAGGTTGAACTCCATCTGTCATTTACCAGCCCAGTTCTGCATCCTGTCAATGCCCAATTACAACCTACAACAGCCCTCTACACTATCCATAACTCCAACATCTTTGTTACATCGTAAAACTTACTAAAGCACCCTTTCACTTTATCATCCAAGTCATTTGCAAAAATCACAAAGAACAGCAGTCCCAGAACCGATTCCTGAAGAACGCCACTGGTCACCAAGCTCCAGGCTGAATACTTTCCAAGTTCTACCACCATCAGTCTTCTACAGGCGAGACAGTTTTGTATCCATGCAGACAGATTTCCATATTTCCCTGTATCCCATGCCTCCTTACTTTCTGAATGAGCCGATTTTATGGTAACCTTGCTAAAATCCATGTACATCACATCCATTGCTCTACCTTCATCAATGTGTTTGATCCCATCCTGAAAGAATTCAATAAGCTTTGTGAGGCATGACTTGCCCCTCAAAAAGCCATGCTGACTATCTCTAATCAAACTATGATTTTCTAAGTTATCATAAATTCTGTGTCTCAGAAACCTTCCAATACTTTGTCCAAGACAGAAGTAAGACTGACTGGCCTGTATTTTGCAGGAATTATCCCTATTGCCTTTCCTGAACAAGGGAATAACTTTTGCCACCATCTGATCATCATGCAGTACTTCAGTGGACAGTGGGGACACAAAGACCATCGCCAAACGTGCAGCAATCTATTCCCTCAATTCCTCTGATATCCTCAGGTGCTTCCTGTCTGGTCCAGGGGACTTATCTATCCTTATGTTTGTACTTCAATCAGTCTGTACTTCATCTCACTTTATCTACTCCCAGTTCAACCAACTGATTGACTGCTTTCCATTTCATGGCTATATAGAGTGCTGCTCTCCTGAGCAAGTACAATTCCAAACATTCCATGAATCATGGAATGGAAAAAAAATGTAAACACACCAATGCCTTCCTGATGAAGGGCTTATGCCCAAAGCTTTCACTCTCCTGCTCCTCGGATGCTTCTTGACTCTCTGTGCATTACCAGCACCACACTTTGCGACTCTGATCTGAAGCATCTGCAGTCCTCATTTTGTCTATTACTGAAGGCTGATCCTGCTGCACAGTGAGCAGGGAATTAATCAGCATGAATTCATTGTCTTTGAAGCTGACTGTTCAGTTCTGGAACGTTGCATTTGATTAAAAAAGTAATTAAAAAAGAAATTACAACTCAACGATTATTGATTCAGTGCCAGAGTTAGAGTTTTATTTCATGGAAAGGCAGCTTGATAACAAACAGTAAATGACTGAACAACTCCGAGGGACAGAGTATTCCAGATGCTATTTTCCAGGCTGGATGTCCTTTACCATAATACTGGGAATATTATCGAACCGACAGATGTGATCAGGGAACGAGTTGACATGGGGAAGTGGACATTTTTGCCATCACGTAGGTGTGTTTGAGGGAGGTCAGGGCTGACAACTCAATATTCTGTGATACAAGAACTATGGGCAGCACAGGAGAGGGTTAAAAGAGAAGGTGGTGTTCCCTTATTAATTATGGAATCAAAGACTGCAGTAAGGACGGATGATATCTTGGAAAGTCATTCAAATGTCGGTTTGTGGGTTGAGGTTAGGATCAAAACAATGACAGACACACTACTGGGGATATATTATAGACCTCCAGATAAAAGGAAATACAGGAGCAGGTATATAGCCAATTCACTGAGGTGTGTAAATACAATAATAGGATCATTACACTCAGGCACTTCAATTACAGACATTGATTAGGGCAGCGATAATTATTTTTAAGAGGGCAAAGATGCCTTGACATATATTCCAGAGAGCTTCTTATATCAAAATGCAGCAGATACAACAATAGGCGGGGCTGTGCTGAGCCTTACTGTGGGGAATGAAGCCAGTCAGGTGTTGCAGGCAGGATTGGTAGATCATTGAAGGACCAGAGACTGTGACTCAAGCATTTTTAGCATATTAAGGAAAAGACCAAAAGAAAAAAGGTTTGAAAAATAAAAATAATTTGGATAATGGAGGCAGATCTTACCAAGAGAAAGACAGGATCTGGCCACAGTACAGTTACTTCTGGGTGAAACTGGAGCAGAACAGCGTGGGGGTGGTGGGGATCACATGCTCAAAATGGAATTGATGAGAGTGTCACCGCAACATGTTACAACAAAGATGAAACTTAGGAAAACAAGCCCAGAGAGCCTGGGATATCTACAAATATTCCAAACAGAATTAAAAATGAAAGAGAAGCTTAAAGCAGGCATAAAGTGAGCAGGTCAATGGAGGTCCCAGAAGAGCAGAGAATGTGAAGGTCTAAACTCAAGAAAGTAAGTCCTAGAACAAAACGCGGGGTGATAAAAATATTAGTGGGCAATATTTTGAAGAATTCAAAGACATTTTATCGGTTTATTAAGGGTAAGAGGATAACAAGAGAAAGAATAGGGAGTATTTGGGACCGAGGATGCAACCTGTGCATCGAGCCTGAGAATATGTCAAACACGTAGTACATATTGGTCTTCACTTTGGAGAAGCAGTTTCTGGACAGAAGCTGAGGAAGAATTGGAAGTTGATGCAGGATAAAAGGTGGGCAAATCTCTAGATCTGGATGAACTGCATCTTAGACTGATGTGGATGATGAGAGACGAGATTCCAGGCTCTTAAATTTTGTGTAGTATTTTGTTTTGCCTCTGGCCACAGAGTGGTGGGATCGAACTGGACAACATCTAATGTAGGCTCAACTTCCACACAGAGTGCTAGAAAAAAAGCCATGGGATTAAAGACGACCAAGTCTCACATCATTGGGAGGGAAACAATTGTAGAAAATTGTGAAGGCTGTTGAGGAATGATCACCAAATATTTTCAAGGCTGAGATGGACAGATTTTTAAACAGATTTTTAAACAGAAGGTTACAGGGAAATGGAATGGAATGTTATCAGTATAGTTGAAAGTAAAAGCAGAGTCAGCGAGCGGATGGGCATACTGTCACTCGTATGTCTAATGGTAAACCTTTTCTAATAGCCTGCATTCACTGGAACATCAACATTTCTCCCTTCGGAGTGAGACACAGTTTCGAATACAATCAACATATACAAGGAATTCATAAATGCAGTGCTAGTAGACAGAAAAGACCAGAGGACTGCGACAACGCGGATGAGCTGTCAGGGTGAATGTTTGCATCAGCGTAGTCACCACTACTAGGAGGAAGACTTCAGCAAGACACCCCCAAAGTCCAAGCATGGGCCTGGTGCTTAGGAGTGCTTTAGGCCCAAACAACACATCACTGTAGTGTCTCCCTCCCGCCCTAACCAAAACTAAATGTGGAATGTTCTATTGACGTACTGTTAGTGGCAGAGTAGGCAGTAAGACTTTGGTTCCAGAGACATCAGTGAGCAGCGGTTCAGCAAAAGGTAAATGTAAGCTCAGGTAAACTCTTTTTAACGCTAGTCTTACAGCAATGGAAATGGCAGTTTGGGCAGTTGTATGTTCTGCCGGCGGTTTGTGGGAGCTCAGGGAGATTCCCACTGTCCCTGATGACTATACGTGTGGGCAGTGCACCCTGCTGCTGCTCCTGGGAGACCGTGTTCAGGAGCTGGATCTGGCTGCACTCCGGATCATCCGAGATACGGAGCACTTCATAGATAAAAGCTTTAGTGAGGTGATCATACCCAAGTCCCTCCCTTAGCTATGTTTCTGTAAATTCTATAATATCTCTGTCTCATGTAAAGATCCACGTCTGAGTTCATCTGCCTTACCTGTCAGCCCTGTTGCATTTAATTAAAAACAATTTAATCCAACAGGCGTTCATTGCTTCCTGTCGTATTCCAAGCAGAGAGTAGCTGGGCGACCACCAGGAATGGCGAAGGGAGTAGGTAGAAAGCGCAGGAATCCCCTGTGGCCATTCCTCTCGAAACCAAGTATACCATTCTGGATACTGATTTTGTGTATGTTGGGGGATGGGTGATAGGTGTCAGGGAATGACTGTTCAGGGGAAAGCAACAGTAGCCAAGATGGTTGCACTGGATCTGGGGAGCAGCAAGAAAGGATAAAGGTAAACAGCGTCTTAGCGATAGGAGATTTGATTGTTAGGGGGACAGATCGGAGATTCTCTGGCCACAAACGGGAAACCAGGATGGTGTGTGGCCTCTCAGGTGTCAGGGTCCAGGATGTTTCGGAGTGGCTGCTGAAAGTTCTCAAGGGGCGTGTGAGCAGCCAGAAGTCATTGTGAACGATGGTACAAATGACACGGTTTGATATAAGAATGTGTTTCTATAGAATGATTAACTGAGAGCTCGGAGAACAGATAAAAACCAGGACCTCGACAGTGATAATCTCCAGATTACTTCCAGTGTCATGAGCTAGTGAAGGTACGAATATGAGGATATGGCAGATAAATATATGACTTAAGAATTGGTGCAGTGGGAGGGATTCATACTTTTAGACCATTGGGAGCTTTTCTGTGACAGAGTTGACCTGTTCAAGAGGGACTGGTGGCACATGCACTGGAGGGGGGACCAATATCTTCGCAGCGAGTTTTGCGAGTGCAACAGGAGAGTGTTTAAACGAGATTGGCAGGAAGTGGGATTCTCAAGAGCAGGGAGGCAAGTGAGAGGCTGGAAGGAGATACCGTAATAAAAAAATAGTACGTTGAGGAGACATAACAGGCTGGAACACGATAGGGAGCAAGAAATGCCTGTGGATTAAATTGCGTTTATTTCAGTGCAAAAGGGCTGACAGGTAAGGCAGATGAATTCAGGATGAGGATAGTTTATTGGCGATCGATAGTCCAGCTATTACAGAAACATGGCTGAGGGATGAATAGGACTGACAGCTTAATGTATCAGGGTTAAATGCATTAGGAGGGGCAGAGATTGTGGAACGAGTAGAGGGGAGTTGGATTTCTGAATAAAGGGTGTATCATAGCAGTGATCAGAGATAAAATAACTGATGGATCATCCAATGAGGCTTTGTGGGTGGAACTAAGAAATAAGAAGGGGATGGTGACATTATTGGATTTGTACTATAGGCCCCCAAATAATCAACAGAAATTGCATGAACAAAAATATGTAGAGAGATTGCGGAGACTTTCAGGAACATTTGAGTTGTCATTCAAAGTTTGTGAGAAGGTTTGTAGCTCGGGTGCTCGTTGCTGTGGTTCTGTTCGCCGAGCTGGAAGTTTTTGTTGCAAACGTTTCGTCCCCTGTCTCGGTGACATCCTCAGTGCTTGGGAGCCTCCTGTGAAGCGCTTCTATGGTGTTTCCTCCGGCATTTATAGTGGCCTATCCCTGCCGCTTCCGGTTGTCAGTTGTCATAATAGGGACTTTAATTTATTTTTAGAACACAGACTGGAACTGCCAGATCATTAAGGGATTTGATGGAATGGAATCAATTAAGTGCGTCAGAAAAGTTTCCTGAAGCAGAATGTAGAGGGTCCTAATCGAGAAGGGGCAAAATTTGACCTACTCTTAAGAAATATATCAGAACAGGTGAGTGAGGTGACAGTAGATGTGCACTTTGTGACCATAGATCTATTAATTTTTAAGTGGTTATGGAGAGGGAAAAAATTGTTCCACAGATTCAAGTTCTAAATTGGGGCAAGGTTAGTTTTGATGGACTTAGACAGGAGTTTGCAGGGGTTGGTTTGAGTGGTCGTTTTTCAAGCAAAGGGACCTCCAGCACGTGGGATTTATATGTTCCTGTGAGGATAAAAGGGAAGTTGACAGGAATGAAGTACCCTAGATGACAAGAGATGTTTACGCTTTGACCAAGAAAAATGTGGAGGCGTGACTCAGGTCGAGGCAGCTGGGATCAAGCAGGATAAAGGAGTTTACAGAAGAAGAAAAGCAGGAGGGCGAAAAGGGGGTATGAGATAACATTGCCTGAGAAGATCAGGGTGAATCCAAAGAGGTGCTTTAAGTATATTGAAGGAAAAACATTAACTAGAGAGAGAATAGGACCCCTCAAAGACCAAAGTAGATATGTTTGTGTGGTACCATAAGAGATGGGCGATGTCCTCAACAGATAGTTCTCCTCTATGTTTACCGTGGAGAAAGACATGAGTACTTGAGAAATTGGGGAAATTATTGGTGATAATTTAGGGACAGCCATATCTCAGGAGAGGAGGTATTGGATGTACTAGAATATTTGAAGTTGGATAAATCTCGCGGTCCTTTCCAGATCTATCCAAAAACAGTGCAAGGGGCTAGAGAAGAATTACGGGGTCTCTGGCTGATAATTTTGATCATCAGTTACCACAGGTGAGATCCCAGAAGACTGGAGGACAGCAGATGTTGTGCCCTTATTCAAGAAGTACTGAAAAATAAAGTCTGGGAAAGACAGACCAGTAAGCTTGATATCCGTGGAAGGTAAATTACTTGAGAAGATTCTGAGGGATAAGATGTACATGCATTGAGAAAACACGGTTTGATTAGTAATAAAACGAATGGCTTTGTGAGTGGAAGTTCACACCTGACGAATTTGTTAAAGTTCTTTGATGACATGACTAGGAAGGTTGAATAGGGCGGTCCGGTAAACATCCAAATGTGTGGTGCTGGAAAAGCACAGCAGGTCAGGTAGCAATCGAGGGGCAGGAGAATCGACGTTTTGGGCACAAGCCTATCATCAGGAATGTTCAAGACATCGATACTCCTGCTTCTCGGATGCTGGCTGACCAGCTGGGCTTTTCCAGTGCCACACTTTTCAATTCTGATCACCAGCATCTGCAGTGCTCACTTTCTCCAAGGGTGGTCGATCTGGTCTATATGGATTTCAGTTACACCAGAACAGGATGAGGCTTTTAAGCCCCTGGACCATCATATACGTTTACAGGAGTAGACCAATCAGCCCCTCCAGTCGAGAACTAGACCCAGTTTAGATCATGCAACAACAGCATCAGCCTATTCAGCTACTTGAAGCCAGTACCTCAGGAAATGGATGAGGCAACAATGTGACTGGACTATGGGGTTTATTGCAATAATACCAGGCTATATAGCCCGTCAGGTCTGTCCTTCCCTTCAGAAAGGTCAGGGCTGAACTCTCTTGGCCGCAATTTCTCTTTAATGGCCAATTCTTTGTAGCCCTCAACTCCCTGATGAGTCAAAATTCATTAACACCAACCAGCTCCCCCAAACATTTCAGAGATGTAGCTGTCTGGGATAGAGATGCCCCAACAGTCACTACCCTCTGAGAGAAGGAAACAGTCCCCACACATTTATCCTGGCCTTTGACATAAACAAAAGATATGAACACAGCATCAGAGTGTCTGATCCTGACATCACTGCAGGGCGTGACTGAGCAAGGTGTCAAGGAGACTAATATTGAACCTAATGGGAATTAGTTGTAAACTCCCGAGTGGTTGGGCCATTCAGAACACAACGTGTCTGGTAGAGATCAATCCTCTCAGTCCCTGGATATCTCTGTGGGCGATCCTCAGTGTAGCTTCCTCGGCACAACCATCTTCAGCTGGTTCATCAACGTCTTACCCTCCGTCATTAGATCAGAAGTGAGGATGCTCAGAAAATATCGCATAAAGCATCAAAACCTGGACAACATTCAAGCTCATACTGTTAACGTCTAGGTAACATTCATGTAACAGTACTCCTGGACCCTGAACATTTCCACGGGACTAAAAAAGAGGAGCTCATTCAGAATCTCAAGCTCGTTTCAGAGAAATGTGAGAACGCCATTCAGCCCATTGAAGCTATTGGATAAGAAGAGGCACAGACCATTCACTATCTCTTATCTATTACAAAAGAAGAGGATTTTTAAAAAATCTACAAATGTTGGAATACAGGAGGCTGGAAGAACACAACAATCCAGGCAGCATCAGGAGAAGAAGTTCACTCCTTGGGTATAAGCTTTCCTCATGACTGGGGGTGGGGGTAAGGGTGTGTACAGATAAAGAGGCGAGGTGTGGAAGTAGGAGGCGGCGTGGTGAGGTGGGGAGCACAGGTAGAGGGTACCACCGGGTTGGTCAATGGAAGGAATGAATCTACTTGACAGTTGGAATATGGGTTGATCCGAAGAATGGAAGGGTGAGGGGCTGGGAAGGAGATCGGGAGATTGGAAGGGAGGTTACTAGAAATTGGAGAACTCAGTGTTGAGCTGTAGGCTACACCGGTAGAATATGAAGTGTTGTTCCTCCAATTTGTGCTTTCGTTCGTTGTGGCAATGGAGGAGGTCAAGGATGGCCATGTCGGGATGTGAGTGCGAGGGGGAATTGAAATATGAGGTGATTGGGAGGTTAGTTCAGCCGTTACAGGCCCAGCTGAAATGATCACCAAAGCATTCCTCTTAGTTTACATTTGGTCTCTCTGATATGGAGAAGACCACATCACAGGTACCAGATACAGTAAACTAGATTGGATCCCATCACCTGGCACATCTTCCACAAGGACCAATCCCTTCGCTAATTTCTGTTTGTGCCACACTCCCCACCAAATCCGCCAATCCCCTGCAGGTGAAAAAAATACATCACCTGCTGGCACACCAGCCCACTCATCTGTTCCAAGGCCCCAAAGAGTCCTTCCACGTGAAACAGAGGTCACCTGCTTCTCCTTCAACCTCATTTACTGCATCAGGTGCACCTGATGTGGTCTTCTCTACATCATGGAGAGCAAAATAAACTAAGGGCTCATTTCTCCGAGCATCACAGTCGGGCCCACAGCGGCCGATCTGAACTCCCAGTCACCACCCATTTCAATTCCCCTTCCCAATTCCTTTCTAACATGACCATCCTTAGCCTCCTCTGTTGCCACAGTGAATCAGACTGCAAATTGGACGAACAAAATCTTACCTGCTGCCTGGTTAGCCTACAACCTGTAGGACTCAACATTGAGTTCTCCAATTTAAAATAACCTTCCCACCCAAGGCCCTACTCCCTTTCCAGCCCCGCCTCCTTCCTTCCATTCCACAAAATGACCGTGCCTCCTAGCTCCCAACTGGATTCATCCCTCCCATCGACCAACCAAGTTGCATCCACCACTTGTGTCCACCTATCTCCTACCTCACCATCCTGCTGTTCTCCCCACCCCAACCTCTCCCTTCTCTCTTTATATGCAGTTCCCCCTACCTTCACTCGCAGTCCTGAAGAACGGGTATACTTGAAATGTTTACTTCTCCACCTCCTGATGCTGCCTGACTTGCTGTTTTTTCCAGCCTCCTGTTTGTCTATTATTACAGAGGACGATAAGGAATCTAGTCAGCACAACACCAGGTAAGCAGCTACCAATAATGAACCTCTTCCCTGGGATGAGGAAGAGGACATTCAGCCACCCGAGACATTGACACACGAACAGAAGAGGCCATTCAACCCCTCCAAACTATTACACTTAAATAGGAGGATGTCATTGATGCTGCAACACTACAAACTAATGAAGCAGAGACTGCACAGACAGACTGCTCCAGGTTGGCCTCCTGGCTCCATTGGTAATGTTTCACGCGTGTTACATTAACATGGTTTGCTGATGGTAAGAAGGCACAGCGGATGGTTTGTGACACGTCTCAAGGAGGCATCTTCCATGTCCGAGAAGACAGGCTAGTCTTCTGCATGGAGGTCAGAAGCTTTTGAGAATGACCAACCCTGTCAGAGTGTGGCTGCTGACAAGTTTGTGAAGGACACGATGCTTTGTGTAGGGTCTCACTCCAACTCTGCATTGAGACGTTGAGAGTTTGTTCAGAGCCTGGAGCTGTCTCTCAACCAACATGGGGGCTCCACAGAGACATGTAAACCAACACAGAGTCATAGAGTTCAACAGGCCCTTGAGCCGAAACTGGACCATTCCGACTAAAATGTCCATCCATGCTAACTCCATTTTCCTGCACTTGGCCCATATCCTTCTTAACCTTCCCTATCATATATTTGTCCAAATGTGAAAACATTTCTTACGGGAAACACGTAATATTTCACGATATCAATGTTTAGTTGTGAAAATAATGAATGTTGATCCATAATGTTCAAGTTTTATTACGATCACTTTTTATTCTCTTGTCGCATTACAGATTAAACACTCATTTCCTTCACACTCTCCTCATGGTACCTTCACCGCAGGATTATTCTGGTGCAACACCTTTATTGTTTCTCATTTTGGCAAGGAGATCATTCCTCATAAAGGAGAGAAAATCCATTCACAGCTCCCCAAGTACTGTCTCAATATCACTCTACAACTTCAGTAAGTTGTCTTCACACTTATACTTCCATCATTTTGCAATGAAGGACACCATACATTTACTGTGCTGATCACTTACTGTTCCGTATGAATTCTGTCAGTAGCTCATGACCAAGGATATCTACCTCCTTTTCACCAAGAGCACTTCCCATTATCTCGCCTTCTCATAAATACAAAATGAGAAGGATGGTATGTTTGGCTAAATCGTTTTGTTGCCTTGCAAAACGCTATGATTTAAGCACAGCCACGCCAACAGCAACACGACTATTGCCATTGTAGATAGTTGGAGATGCTGAGGAGATTATGCATTATCCCTGGAATATTAGTCCAGGGACCCAGGTGATGACCCAGACCATGGATTCGAATCCCACCACGGCAAATGTTGGAATTTGTATTCAATAAAATATCAGGAATTGAAAATCAAATGAAACAATGAAACCATTGTGTTTGTCCTACCTGGCACACTAATGCACTTCAGGGAAGGAAATCTACTATCTTCACCCGGTCGGACGTACATGTGACTCCAGACCCACAGCACTGTGGTTAACACACAGTTGTAGTTTGAAATGGCCAAGCCCGCCGTTCACTTATTTCGCTCACTACAAATTCTCAAATAAATGAAGCCGGGCGGACCTCAGCACTGACTACTTACAGCCCACAGACTGCAGTGGGACACAGAAGGCGGCTCACCAACACCTTCTCAAGGACGATGAGGAAAGGGAATTAAATACTGGCCCAGCATCCCATTACTGAATAAAAGAAGATAATCATACTCAAGTAAGAGAGACAAATTGACATAACACACTTCAAACCGGGACTTTGATGTATACCTTACATGAATTTCAGTAATATGAGAACAGGAGAAAAACAAATATGATTAGTCTGGATTTTTATTTCCATTCCAACTGATCATCAACAATCTCTCTGTTGTTTATTTCTCTCTACTTCTCTCTTTCTCTATCTATGCAACTCACTCCTTCTCCCGTTCACAACAGCCATCCCTGTCATCAACATCAAACACACTATTTCCCAGCTGCATTCAGTTCTGATGTATGGTGATTGGACGCGAAATGTCACTTCTATTTTTTCTCTCTACCTGAGGCTGACAAATCTGTTCAGTTTCTTTGGCACTCACTCGTACCTTTTGTTTCTGATCTCTAGCAGCATTCTTTTTATTTTTTCGCTCTACCTTACATGTTGATAGTGCATGGGATGTCTGCATCACTGGCAGAGCAACATTCGTGGACCTTACTAATTGCCTTTTACTGTGAGGTCATTCTTTCAGGTATTGGGTCTGACGTTAGTGTTAATGCAGATCAGGCAATAATGCGAGATGTCTTCACCAAAGTACAGCAGTGAAATAGATAAACTTATTGACAAAGTGCTGGTGGGATTATATTAGTAAAATTCGTTTTATTTCAGTTCCTGCAATTTGAATTAAAGTTCTATCATCATCTGAGACAGTATGTGAAACAGTGTCCATAGTGTAGGCACCTGGGCCACTGAATTACGTGGCCAGCGACATTACTACTATGACACAGTGTCCCTGTCATGAATTTACTTTACAGACAAGAACAAGATTTTGATGGAAACATTTGTCATGGAAAGAGTGATTTGAAGAGAACAGGAACCATAAAGTCTGGCTTTTACCAAATTATAAATAATGGTTTATTTAGCACCCATCCTGACTTCAAGGCGGGGTCTGGGGATATCATGGAGCTGATAGTGGGTAGCTTTGGTGATGGTGAGCATACCAAGACATAAATCAATTCGAGGCAAATAGGTACTTCGGGATTGTGAATCGTCTTGTTCTCAGTTGTTTGTGAGGGCGGGGATGTGGGCAATTCTGAAATTTGTGGAGAATGAATGGATTTTTATTTGAAATGGAAGACAATAGTTTCAGTATTTACTAACTCTCGATAACAGAAATAGCACTGAAGTTCACCATGGTTTAGGAGATTAATAAATCGATAGAGACGGGGAGACTTACCAGGAACACCAACAATAGCGAGCATGGGATAATAACCAGCCTGAATAATCAGCAGTACACCTAATATCCGATATTGTAATCTGTGCCAATACCAGGAAAAATAGATAAGACCCGAAGATAAACCCCTGTCCATTGTTGCAGCATTCCAGTCGATTTTTCTTAGATTCTGAACTATTGGTGCGACATTCCAGTCTACTGTTCTCAGATTCTGATCACTTGTTGGCATATTCCAGTCTAATGCTATCAGATTCTGATCCATTGTTGAAACGTTGCAGACTACTGTTCTCAGATTCGGGTCCATTGTTGGAACATTCCTGTCTATGGTTCTCAGATTCTGATCTCTCCTCTCCCTGTCTCTGCAACTGCTAATCCTTGTCAGTGTTGCACGTGCTGCATATGCAGCAATAATGGGATAATGCATTGGAAGAAGCCCCGTACAAATAGAAGAGGAAAACTATCCAATGACATAATTAGGATCCATGGAGACTGACATCAATCACAGTCACTGAACAAGCAGATCCAGATAACTCCTTTCAGAATGCGGCATTCAGTTCAAAATATCAACTGGATTAAATTGAATGTTGACATCGCTGGCTAATGGTTACATCTCCCATCACCAATTGCTCTCGTGAAGTTAGTTGTGAGGGAGAATTATGGACGTTTTCTTATCGCAGGCTAGATGATTCTGCTGTGTTGTTCATTTGCAAGACAGTAACCACCTGAACCTCCACCATGACCATCCACAAAAAAGAAATCACAATCTAGATGTAGTTTCCATGCTGGTCTCTCCTTGACTAGAACAGGCACAAAGCAACAGATTCTCAGCGGATATATTTGCCCTGACCATACACAGGAAGTGTGGGTCTGTCTGGACATTCCACTCGTGACAATGCTGAATCTTCAACAAAATATAATTGAGCACTGTTTTAGGTAAACTAACAAACAACTTCATACATTATATTGGCTTCAAAGCGGTAAGACTTACATTTTTGGAATTCAGTCCAAAGCCAAATGTGGCATGTTCTCACAAAACCAGTCCTTTTACAGGGTTATGTTTCCCTTGATTTTTTAAAGAGTGTCTAAAAGACCCAAGATTCCGATATGTCAGAATTTTGAAAGGATCGTTGGGGTCCTTTTGTTTATACCTAACAGATAATGCCTCATACAGAAGCCTTTCAAGACTTGAAAAGTAGCCTGTATAATCAAGAGGACCGGTTCAGCTCCCTAGCTGGACAGGTTGGATCAGTTCAGGGTTTTGTTGAGTCAGGGTCACTGGACGCTCTCTGCCTCCTTCTGCCCTTCTGACCTTATAACTTGTAAGCAATTGTGTCAGTTTTACCCTTGGTGCTAAGGGGTTTTGTTTATTGGAATTGTTGCAAGTATATTGGAACAGCATCCTTAAATCGGGATAGCCTGTCTGGTTCTGATACGATACGTTATTCAGGTATTCTATTTTCGGTTCCTTATGTTTCATTTGGTAATTTGGCAAATAAATGCCATTTGTTTAAAACTCGGCAGACTGACCAGCTAATTCACTCTGGGAATATCACCTTCAAAAAATAGCAAATTTACCGTCCGGTTACCTGCTTAAAATGTTTTGGAGGTCGGGTCTGGTCCATAACAGATTAGGAGGCGCTTGCGGAATTAGCCAGCGAGTGGCAGGTGTTAGTGTCTCTTTTTTCGTGTGTTGATTTGGTGAGTAGACAGAGCTTCAGATAGCAATGGTTCTTGTAGGAACCAAGCTTGTTTTGGAGGGGGAGGAAATGACCTTGGGGGTTTTACAAAATGCACATAAGTCCAAGCCGCGGGAATTAGTAGACAAAGGGAGTTGAAGCTCCCGTCTAATGTGAGGAAAGATGCGATGATTGCAGCAGTAGCTCAGCATTTCAATTTGCTGGAAACTCCATCAGGATCTGTGGAGATGAGTAAGCGTCAATTGCAAAAGAAGCAGCTTGAGTTAGAAGCAGAGATGAAGCAGTTTGAGCTACGACTAAAATCAGAAGAGGAAGAAAGATAACGAATAGGTTTAGCAGAGGAAAGAGAAAAAAATAAATAGCTTCAGCAGGAGAGAAAGAAAAAAGAGGGAGCATTTGAGCTTCAGAGATGGACACTTAGAATGGAAAGTCAGCTTAAAACGATGAGATTGAAGGCTGAAGGTAAGCTTAGTGAGAAACAGACTGAAGATGGGTAAACCCATGATAGTCCAAAGTCTGGTGAGAAACGTATGTCAGTATATTCACAGCTTGCCTAAAATTGATGAGTAGGAAAGTGGCTAAAGAATGTCAGTGGCCAGAGGCCATGTCGGTTTCGTTGGCCCAGACAAAACTTGTAGGTAGAGCTAGTGAGGTATGCGCAACACTATCAGAGGAGGGATCTGGGGTGTATGAGGAAAGGAAAATATACATATGAGCATGTGCCAAAGCTGACAGACAACGTTTCAGGAATTTAAGGAAGGATCCTGGTCGAACCCATATTGAGTTTGAAACGATCAAACGAAGCAATTTTGATAGGTGTAAAAGAGCTTTAAAAAGAGAGCAAACCTACGTTGCTCTGAGAGAGACAATAACTTTGAAGGAGTTTAAGCATTCACATAGTGCAAACTCATTTGGAAGATCGTAGAATTATAAAGGCAAGACTGGCAGCTAAAGTGGCTGATGATCATGACTAGTGATTATGATTATAAAGCTTGTTTTGGCTTCCAGAATCAATTTTGGTCCATGATGGACAGAAATTGGGGCAAAGAGAAATCCCCACGTAGAAAGGGAGACGTAGATCTTGGTGAAGATCATGATAACTTACCACAGGGTAAACAAGGTAATACTTGAAGGAGGCAAAGAAGATAAAAGGCTCTGGTGTTTTCATTGCAACAAATTAGGACACATGAAATCACTGCTTTGGTGTGTTCAGAAAAAAAAAGCACAGACGCAGGAAAAAGGAATAAATCTGGGAGATTTGATGGAGTGGTAACAGAATGCACAGTGGAAGCTAGAAAGCTGCATCAGAGTGTACAAGCTGATTGGAGGTTTGTTACGAAGGAAGTGCCTGTTCTGCTTAGAAAATATACCTGCAAAGGGAAATTTTATTCACATAGGGCAGGTAAAGAGGATGCAATATTAAGAGACACAGGACCCTCTGTAAATAGAGAAGGAGATAGGTACTCCTGAAGAGTATTTCCAGAAAAGGTACTGCGAAAGGGAATTCACCATGACACGAAAGGTGCAAAATCATGTAAAGTGAGCATAGCGTGTCCAGAAAAGTGTGGCGAAATTGTAGTAGGGGTATTGGACAAACTATCAGCTCCAGAAATACAATTTGTCCTTGCGGAAAATATAGCTGATTCAGTGGTAGGATTACTGCTACTCTGGTTGAAAAGCCAATGGAGACGCAGGCAACTGAATCAATGTAGGCGTCTTATCCTTGAAATTTTACTGATTGTTAGTAACAAAGTCCCAAAGTCACCAGTTGAAACAGAAAATACCAAAAATGTAAAAATAAGGAAGCTAAAGTGGCAGGAACAGATACTTTGTTCCATTAGAAAGTTGAGACAAAAAAGGAGCAAATAGGTTTTTTTAAAGATTACTTACCGTGTGGAAACAGGCCATTCAGTCCAACAAGTCAACACTGACCCGCCAAAGCGCAACCCACCCATATCCCAACACTAACACTATGGGCAATTTAGCATGGCTAATTCACCTGACCTGCACATATTTGGACAGTGGAAGGAAACTAGAGCACCTGGAGGAAATCCACACAGACAAGGGGAGGATGTGCAAACTCCACACAGTCAGTCGCCTGAGGCAGGAATTGAACGCTGGTCTCTAGCGCTGTGAGGCAGCAATGCTAACCATTGTACCACCGTGTCGCCCAGTAACCACGCAGCTATTTTTTGCCTCAGCTAAACTAATTGAGTCACAGCAGAAAGATAAAAATTTAAAGCATTTGTATCAAACAGCATATATGTCCGGAAATTCGAATGTATCCCTGTGTGTTATTATGTTAAAAATGATGTCCAAATCAGGAAATGGAGACTAATATATATTCAAGGAGATGAGAAATGGGAAGAGATTCATCAAATCATATTACCAATGGGGTACAGAAAGGAGGTGATGTGAATGGTGCATGAGTTACCATCTAGAAATCATTTAGGAGTGAGGAAAAAACGGACTGAATACAGAGACATTTTTCTGGCTGGACTGCAACAGGATGTAGTTGAATTTTGCCAGATGCATGATACATGTCAGGTAATTGGAAAAATACAAGCGGTAAAAAAACCTGCACTTTTCTTAACTATTCCGGCATTTGAGGAACCTTTCACAGGAGTTTTAATTGATTGGCTAGGTCCCGACCACAAACAAACAAGTGGACATCAGTATTTGTTCACAATAATGGATGCATTGACTAGATTTCCAGAGGCCATTCCAAGGTGCAGCATCACAGCTAAAAGAATTGCAAAGGAATTACTGGTTTTAAAAAATAGATACGGACTACCAATAGAGGTACAGGGAGATAAAGTTCAAACTTCGCATGTAATGTATTCACTATGATGACTTAGGAATAAAGCAATTTAAATCGACTGCATTCCGTCCAAAATTGCAGGAAGCGCTAGAAAGGTGACATTAAACATTTAATACCATGTTGATGGCTTATGATCAGGACTATCCAGATGATTAGGGTCAATGGATTCCAGTTGCCCGTTTTGTGATCAGGGATGCACCAAATAAACAAGAGCAAATCCATTCCATTGGAATTATTTTTGGGGCATTAAGTGAGAAGAAAATTAATATTGATTGAGGAGAAAATAGTTAATCAGAGTTCAAAGGCCACACATTTGGACTAGGTCTCAAAATTTAAGGTACGATTAATAGCGCTGGGGAGTTGGCTAGAAAGAATTTAAAAGTATTGAAGCATGCAATAAAACAGGAAGCCGACAGGAAATCAGAAAAATTGCAATTTTGCAATCGGGGATAAGGTACGACTTTTTCTTCCAGTTATAGGTGAACCTTGAAAATCAAGGTTTAGTGGACCTTACCAAATACAACGGATACTGAGTGAGGGTAACTACCTGATAGGGACTGCTGACAGAATGAAATCTCACAGAGTATGTCATGTGAATATGCTCAAAAGGTACTTTGACAGGTAACAGAAGGCAGAGGAAAAGGTGTTAATGTTTTTGGCACAGAAGGAAGAGCCAAGTTCAGAGCATTCTGAATCCGACAGTCCTCAAATTAAAGTGGACAATTAGGTAGTTCAAAATTAGGATAATTTATTGATTTACCTTTCTGTGGAAAATCGAGAAAAAGTATTAGTATCATATCGGGAGATATGCAAATATTAACTTGTGTATAATGTAGCTATCGGAAATGCTGTTACGATTAAGCAACATCCTTACAGGCATAATCCTCTAAAGTTGGCACAGGTTCAGAAGGAGATTGAATGCACGCTCCAAGATGACATAATCAACATGCGTTACAGTGACTGGAACTCACCCATAGTTATGACACCAAAGCCAAATGGTACCAATGGTTATGTGTGGACTATCGTAAAGTCAATGCAGTTAAAAAGATTGATGTATATTCAGTTCCGCGGTTGGAAGACTGTTGAAAATGTGGGACAAGCAACTTACATTTGGTATGAAAATGAGCCGGCTACATTTCAGGGACTAACCAATAAATTGCCGGATTATCCAACGTGTGGTGTACATTGATGATCTGGTGATTTTTAGTGCCTCATGAAGGAGCACTTACAGCATCTATCGGACTTGTTTGATCGACTTCAGAAGGCAGGCTTGGTGGTAAACCAAGCGAAAAGTGAATTTGCCAAAGCAAAAGTCACCTTCCTGGGCCACACTATTAGACATAGATAAACAGTGCCATGAGATGTAAAAGTGACGGTAATTGGGGAATTTCCCATACCGTTGACAAAAGGAGCAGTTCATGGGACTGAGTAATTTTTATCGAAGTTTTGTGCCTCAGTTTCGCAGTATGACTGCTCCACTCACTGACTTGTTAAAGAAAGGCAAGAAGTTTCAGTTGGCAGCGGACTGTCAAAAGACTTTTGACGGCATGACATATATGTTAACCACTGCCCCACGAACAGACACACCTGATTATGCAAAACCATTCAACGTGGAATTAAATGCGAATGATGTGGATATCGGTTCAGGGCTCTTGCAGGAAGATGACGAGGAGACAGAAAGACCTATTGAGTATTTCTCCAAGAAGTCGGATGTTCTTCAGTAGAAATATTCAACAGTTGAGAAAGAGACTGGGAGCTTTGCAGTGGCATGACAACATAATGTTGTTTATATTACCAGCAACGGATCGGAGACAACCACTTACACTGATCATAACACAATGAAGTATTGTTGGAGATATTTAAGGACAAATCTGCGAGACTGTTTAGTTGGAGCCTGTTGTTACAGCCATTCAATTTGAAAATTTGGCACGGGGTATGTCTTGAAAACATAATTGCCAATGCATTGTTGAGACTTGAGTGACAAACAGAGGCACTCAATGATGTAAGTACCACACACTGAATCTGGATATAGTTGTGCATATTTGCATGTTTATAGTAAACGAATATACATGCGCATTTTAGAGTAAGAACCACTATTTTTGGGAGTTTTCAAAACTGAAGCCATGTTTGGATATTGAAGATTCAGTTTTATATTGGGAGAGTTTGCGCACAGGTGGTGTCTTTACAAGGTTATGTTGTTCTTGAATTGATTTCAGAGAGGTTCTAAACATCCCAAGGTTCCGACATGTTTCAATTTTGAATGCTGCATTGGGGTCGTTTGTTTTTAACCTAACAGAAAAGGCCTCGGGAAGAAGGTTTTCAAGCCTTTAAAAAAAACTTGTGTAATCAAGGAGAGGTGGCCAGCTCTCCAGCTGTATAGGTAAGTTCAGTTCGAAGGTTAGTTTAGTCAGGTTTACTGTTGAAACTGGACACTCTCCCCCTCCTTCAGTCCTCTGACTTCGTAACCCATACGTTTTTGTGTAATTTTTACTCTTTGTACTCAGGGGTTTGTTTTTTTTTTTTGGAATTGTGGCAAGTAATTTGGATCAGCATCATTAATTCGAGGTCAGATTTGGATAGGATGAATTATTCAGGTACGATATTTTCGGGTTGTTTTGTTTTATTCCTTATTTTTTACAAATAATCTCTGTTTGTTTAAAAGTCGGTAGTCAGACTAAGTAATTCACAAAAGGAATACCACTATACACATACCGTCAACAAATGACATCATTACGTACTGTTTTGAGGTGTCAGGCCTGGTCCATAGCAATGTACAATAACCTTGTTTATTAAAAGTCGTGAATTAATGAGTATGGGGTGGAATGAATATGATAATGGCGATGAGACAGAAAGGGCTGCAGCCAGTGGCTGAGGAGACCTGAGGGGGGTGCAGCAGTATCTCCCAGTGACGAGTATTCAGCCATCACTGTTTCTGACAAATGTAATGAAATACAATGCATAACAACATAACAGATGTCTTTTTGTACATGGAATGAGGAACGACAATGTGAATAGAATTGGACAATTTTAAATGTGATTTACAGAATTATATCTTATTTGCAGACTGTTTAATCACAGGTTATACAGGTTGTTAGGATTGTTTATGTCTCGACGGTATATTCAGAAATAAAAAAAGACACAGATAACAACATGTGTGGGGTTACAGTGAGTTACAGAAGAGTCAGAGTGAGGATACAGCTCATATGGGGCTGGTACAGAGATGATGGGCTGCATGGCAACCACCTTTGCTAAAATTATTCAGAGAAACGTATTGAAAATGTTCAGAGACTGAGGAGACAAGTTTGGGCATAAAATGCACAGACAATGTCATAATTTGTTTAAAAATTCCTATTTTTACATCATGTGTTGCTGTCTCTAAAATGTCTTTTAAATCAAAATCACTTTAGTGAGATCCACACATTTCTCTTCGGAACGTAAAGAAGAAACACACTCCAGTATAATACATTTGTCACTGGCACAAGCGATGGGAACAGGAATGCAGCATATTGTCCAAATATAACCGGGTTCAACATCCAGACCAATCATGAAAAATCAAAATATTAGAGATAGTGGAAATCTGTAATACAAAGCAAAATTATGGAGAAATGCAACAGATGACGCAGGATCTGGGCAGAGAAACAGAGTTAACATACCAAGTCTTATATGGACCTGTTCTGAACAAGTTATGTTGGAATCAAAAAGAGTTAATTCCATTTTTCTCTGTTCCGATATTGCCTGAACTGAGGGATTTCTCTCCAGCACTTTCAATTGGTACAATGACAGGAGACAGAGAGTAATGGTGGACATTTGCTTTCCGGGATGAAGGCTTGTGCCCAGCAGTGTTCCACAGAGGTTGGTTCTGGGTTTTCATTGTTTGTCATTTATGTAAATGATTTGCGTGAGAATATGGAAGGCATTGTCCATAAGTTTGCAGATTACACCAAAACTGGTGGCACATTGGCCAGTGAGTATGGTTTTCTCAGAATACAAAAGGATCCTGATGAAATGGGTCAATAGAGTGACAAATAGCAGATAGAGTTCAAGCTGGATGAATGTGAGGTGCAGACGATTATGTGTGTTTGTTGCTGTCGAGTGAGCCAGGAATGGGATGATTTTATTCCCCATCTCTTGGATTCAAAACATCGATATTATTCATGATCTTTGAGAAGCCTTACCCTGTCTATGGTTACCCTCCTGCTGTTAATGTAGTTGCACAATATCTTTGGATTATCCTTAAATGTATCGCCCCATGTTATCTCATATCTCCTTCATGCTTTCCTGATTTCTCTCGAAATAATGCCCCATACGCTTAATATTGACTAAGAGATTAAATTGAATAAAGTTGCCAAAAGTAAGGTTTTCTTTCATTCTTGACTAAAAGGATCCTGATGAAATGGGTCAATAGAGTGACAAATAGCAGATAGAGTTCAAGCTGGATGAATGTGAGGTGCAGACGATTATGTGTGTTTGTTGCTGTCGAGTGAGCCAGGAATGGGATGATTTTATTCCCCATCTCTTGGATTCAAAACATCGATATTATTCATGATCTTTGAGAAGCCTTACCCTGTCTATGGTTACCCTCCTGCTGTTAATGTAGTTGCACAATATCTTTGGATTATCCTTAAATGTATCGCCCCATGTTATCTCATATCTCCTTCATGCTTTCCTGATTTCTCTCGAAATAATGCCCCATACGCTTAATATTGACTAAGAGATTAAATTGAATAAAGTTGCCAAAAGTAAGGTTTTCTTTCATTCTTGACTAAAAGCTCAATTTCTGTAGTTTTCCATTGTTCCTTTATCTTACCAGCATTACCTTTCACTCTAACAGGAACGTACTGCCTCCCACTCCCGTCATCACACTGCTGAATGCCTCTCACTTGTCAGACATCGTTTTACCTGATAACAGTCTACTCCAATCAAACTTGGTACGCCCTTGTCCCATGCCATTAAAATTTATGGTGCTCCAACTTAAAAAAAAATGAAAGTCTTATTCTTTTCCATAACCATTATGAAACAAATAGAGTTATGATTGCAATGTCCAAAATATTCTTTAACGTTTACTTCAGTCATTTGCCCTGCCTATTGCACAAAAAATGCCTAGTTTTTCTCCTTCTCTGTTAGAATCATCCGCATATTGATGAAGAAAATTTTCGTGAACACATTTGACAAATTCTTCACCATCCAACCCGTTTACACTGTGGTAGTCCCAATCAATGTTTAGAAAATTAAAATCACCCATTATTACAAAGTTATTAAGCTTACACATATCTGAGATTTCTCTACATGTTTGTTTCTCAATTTCTTTCTTGCTATTGGAGAGCATAAAATACAATACAATCAACGTGATCTTTCCTTTCTTATTTTTTAATTTCGACAAATATATTTTCCCTGAACGATTTGTCACAAATGACCATGTAGCACAATCTGTTCAAAGCGTAACTTTATTTTCTTATTTTTTAATACTACCTGCATATTTTAATTGGATATTTTTTTCAGAAATATCTTCCCCATTTGCAGCAATAATTTATTACTTAATCAAAAATGGCAGACCACCCCCTCCCTAACCTCCGCATGTATTTTTTCCATCCTTTCTATGACGCTTAACAACTGGAACATCGAGTTGCCAATCTTGAACATCTCTTAGGCGAAAGTGAAGACTGCAAATGCTGGAGATTAAAGTCACAGATGTGGTGCTGCAAAAGCACAGCAGGACAGGCAGCATCCGAGGAGCAGGAAAATCGACAATCCAGGCAAAAGTCCTTCATTAGCTCATTCCTGATGAGGCACTTTTGCCCAAAACGTCGATTTTCCTGCTCCTCACATGCTGCCAGTCCTGCTGTGCTTTCCCAGTACAAAACTCTCTACTTGAACATCTCTCAACCAACTTTCTTAATAAATATGATGTCCCAGTCTCATGTTCTTAAATTACTATTTACGTTTGACTCTCTTGTCTTTATTTTCTAATTGACATGCTGTCCTCACATTCATAGGCTTCTCCATCCACCTTACCATTTGAACTGCTACTTGGAATATCCCCCTTGTTGTCTCTATCAATATAAAGTCTCCCTACACAGACTGAGCAAATCTCAATGCTAAGATATTGGTTGGTTGCTTTCCAGTTTAGACTGGACCAATGCTTTCTCAACAAGTCTTTTCTATTATAAAATCGATTCCAATCTCCCAAAAACTCTAAATCCCTCTCAACAATACAGTAGCTTTTCAGCCATTGACTTTTCTCCTTTACCCTTTTGTTCCCTCCGGTTCAGTTTGACATTGGGAGTAAACCAGAAATTACTACGCTTAAGGTTTTATTTTTAATCTTCGACCTCACCTCTTAAATTCATTCTGTACTGTTTTAATCTTTTCCTAGATTTATCATTCCTACTCATATGTACAATGAATTTTGGCTCTTCAATCTCACCTTTAACAATGTGCTTGAAATGTTTTGAGACGTTCTTAATCCCAGAACACGGAAAGCAACGGACCATCCTAAGTTTACGCTCACTGCCACAGAATCTCCTGTTGATGCCTCTGACACAGGACTCCACTGTAGCAGTAATTCTACTAAATCATTTCAAACACTGTCGAACATAAGAATCATTCCAAGTGTCCAAAAATTGATTGGTCTTCCATTTTCCTTAAAGAGACAATCGCCTTCAGCTGTTCAAAAAACTGAAAATCATTTTGGTAGAGGAATAGACACCAGAGAGTTTGCAGTGAAGGTTTACAAGGATGTTGTCTGGTATCGAAGGTGCTAACTATGAAGAAAGGTTGAGTCGGTTAGGTTTGTTTTCAGTAGAGAAAGGAGATTGATGGGGCACCAGGTTGAGGATTACAAAATCATGAATGGTATAGACAGGGTGGATAGAGGTAAGCTTTTTTGCCAGGGTGAAGGATTCAATAGTGAGAGGTCACGCTTTCAAGGTGAGATGTGAAAAGTTTAAGGGGGGTAACACGCGGCAAGTACTTCACGCAGAGGGTGGTGGGTGTCTGGAACGCGTTGTCAGCACAAGTGATAGAGGCAGACACGGTAGATTCTTTTAAGATGCGCCTGGACAGGTGCATGAGTAGGTGGGGAGCAGAGGGATACAGATGCTTAGGAATTGGGCGACAGGTTTAGACAGTAGATTTGGATTTGCTCAGGCTTGAAGGCCCGAAGGGCCTTGAGCTGCAAATCTTCTTTGTTCTTTCTAAATATTGGCCTTTAGATCATAGTTGGAAAAATGTATCTGTGTTTGAGCACGTTGAAGGGTTGAATATAAAAAACATATATTATTTCAATGAACAGATTGCGCAACTGAAGCACGAGGAATGGGAAACCTGAATCACAAAACAACTTCTGCATGAACATCACATTTTTTGGGATGGAATATAAATCTTGAAGCATTTTAAAACCAAATATATTTAGAAATAGTTATGTTTTTCTACAGTTTACAGATTAATGATCATACCACTTGCAGATTTTTTAAATTGTTATGATTCCTTCCCTCAGCATGGTCATTAAACTGGCTTTGCCTGTTTATTTGACTAACATTTACTTTCTGCTCAGCTTTGGTTCCCAGCCTCCTCTATCATTAGCTTAAATCTGCAATATCACACCTCCCTTCCAGGATTTTGGGGCCCCTGCAATTAAAGTGCACACTTTCCTTTTTGTCCAGTTCCCACATGCGCTGGAAGCAATTCGAATCATTAAAAAAACAGAAACAATCCGCCGAAAACAGCTCTTTGCCACATATTCAACTGTATGATCTTCCTCTTCTTTGTCTCAATTTCAGGTGGCACAGGAAAAATCCCAAGTTTACAACCCTGGAGATCCTGCTTTTTAACTCACTGCTAACTCCCTTAAATTTCTTTGGAGGACCTTTCGACATTTCAGTCTTCTTACCTATGTCATTGGTACCAATGTGAACAACGACCGCTGGCTGTTTACCCTCCAACTTCAGTATGCCCTGAACATGCTCAGAGACATCATGAACCTGGCACCGAATGCCCTTTTGTATGAAGAAATAATAGAATCATAGAATCCATATGGTGGGAAACATGTCATTTTCACACAGCACGTCCACTCTGACCTTCCAAAGAGTAACCCACCCTGACCCATTTACCTACTCTATTCTCCCTGACTAATGCACCTAACTGGCACATCGCTGAACACTATTGGCAAAAAGTAAACAACCAAGATCCATTCCACTACCCTACGTTGAATCTACTTTCTCATAACAGATACTGCCAGAACTATTGACCATTTCCAGCAACCTCCGGTTTTATCATCAATGATGCTTGCACAATGATAAAAACGTATGCAACACAGAATTGAAAAAAATATTAGCTGAATGCCAACCCTCAAGAGAAATCGATACATTTGGTCGTTCAATGATCCCAGTGAAGGGTCATTAAATTACTGCTGTTCAGTACATGAAAGTCGTTTGCTCACTTTCTCAATCCATGAATAAAGGAGATTTTTACATCTTTTTTATATCAGAAATCTTGGAAATCTTGAAAATATACTCCTTCATATGGGAATGTGATTACTTCTTATTCTTTCATCTCAGTCCAATTATAGAGGATTATTCACAACGCACACACATATATGCACAATGTATTACTTTGTCGAAGAATACCAGTAATATTGTAACTAAGGGGAATAATAACTGGAAAGAAGGATTTAGGTAAAGGATGGATGAGAGAAAATGGGTCTTTTCTTTGGAACAGAAAAGACTATTATGTGAACTTGCAAAGTTGATCAAATTTATGGAAAGCTATGCAGGCCAGGTAAAACATATTGTTATGAAGGTATAGACATATACGTTACATTTAAGAGAGACTGGAAGCTGGCACAAAGTGTTCTGAAACAAGCTAAAATGTAACCTATGACTGTGAAACCAACAGTGAGGCTGAGTTACCATGGAACAAAAACAAATTCACATTTGGCCAATCAGTTTAAATTATGCCCCAACATACTGAAATGAAATTGAGTTTGAAATATAATGTATTTGATGACATCAAAATCAATGAAATGATCCGATGCTTTGAGGCATGAAACGAGAAATTTTGAACATTTAGGGGGAGAATTGCCAATGATATCCACAAGGGTAGACTGGTAGCTGAAGAGCTTTCATAAAGGTACCTGAAAAATTTGCACAGCAGAACATCGAAGCCGTGCGAGAGAAACATCTACAGAGGAACGTCTACAAAAGAGAATCGACAAAGCTGACTGATCTTGAAACGTGATTATATTTTTTGTAAATCTTATTTTTTTTTATTGGACCAGTATTGCAGAGTGTGAGGTAAAAGATACGTTTAACCGAAGGGAATTCTAAATATTTGTTCACTTTATTATACTCTGTTGGACTTTAAAAACAAAATTGTTAATTTTACTTTAAATTGTGCCCTCTGTAAATGGATCTTTGCCTCTCGAAATTTAACAGATTACGGCATGACGTGAACTTTTTCTGTGTGGCTGGTTTAAATTAGGAGAGGGACTACCCTGTGTTCTAACAGCTTGGGGGACTTTCATCCGCGATTTGAACAGATTTAGACAGATCCAATCTGCGAGTTGGGCAGATTTGAAAATATTTGAGGTATGAAAAAAGCACAGTATATTTAAACATTTGCACGTTAGTGTCCGAGATCTTTAAGTAAAACGTCAGAGAGACAACTTGTTTAATTTCGATGAATTGTGTTTGGTTGAATTAAAAGTGAGAGAAATGTTAAGAGGGGGTTGAAGATGATTCTCACATTTGTCAAGAACGTTAAGAAAGAAAGATAAAGGCCAAACTGTTAGAATTAGCAAAGGAGATAGATTTGGGTTTAACGAAGGAAAAAAGTAAATCTGAAATTGTCAGGGAATTACTCAAACATAAAGGTACGTCAGAGAAACAGACAATGGCAGTAGAGTGAGAAAAACGTAAATTACAATTGCGGAAAATGGAGTTTAAAGATAAAAAAGGGAGAAAAAGAGAGAAAAGGAACAATAAGCAAGTGAGGAGAGAGAGAAAGAGGGAAGCAGAAGGTTCTAAGCTGAGCAATGAGAGATAGAAGAAAGGGAAAGAAAAAGAGAGAGAAGGTTCTTAACTGACCAAAAAGAGAGAGAATTTCAACTTGAGAAGTTGCTATTTAGTCAGCAAAGTTAAGTTAACAGAATGGAGATTAAAGGGGAAGGCGGTGATATATACAACTATGTCAAAACTCTGGTACATTTTGATTAGAAAGATGTTGAAGCCTTCTTTATTTCATTTGGAACATTGGCTAGACAAATAGAATGTTCCAAGGATTTATGGGTAATGCTAGTTCGGACTAAGCTGGTAGGCAGGGCGAGTGAGGTATTTGCTCCGCTGTCAGACGAAGGATCAAGAGATTCTGAAGACGTCAAAAACGTTATTTTAAGTGCTTATGTATTGGTACTGCAGGCATATTGACAGCAGTTCAGAAACATGAAGAAGTAACCAGTTCAGATTTGTGTTGCAAACGTTTCTTCCCTGTCTAAGTGACATCCCCTGTGCTTGGGAGCCTCCTGTGAAGCCCTTCTGTGATGTTTCCTCCGGCATTTATAGTGATTTGTATCGGCCGCTTCCGGTTGTCAGTTCCAGCTGTCCGCTGCAGTGGTCAGTATACTGGGTCCAGGTCGAGTCAACGCAAATTCCCAGCTCGGCGAACAGAACCACAACAACCAGCACCGAGCTACAAATCTTCTCACAAACTTTGAACCAGGTCAGACTTAAGGTGAGTTCAAAAGAACTTGCATAGGCATTTTGATAGATAGATGCTTGCTTTAAAGGTAGATATGACCTATGGGCTTTAATGGAGATTATTCTGCTGGAGGAGTTGAAAAACTCACTTCCAGAGATAATAAGAATTAACGTGGAGAATCAGAAAGTTCAGGAATTGAGAAGGGCAGGAGAATTAGCAGATGAATACTGTTGCTGCATAAGACAAGCTTCCAGCCATAATTTCTTCCTGTGAAGGATCGAATTTGAGAGAAGGAGAGACGCTACACTATAAAAGTAACAGAAGAGAATAAGAGTTTACCACAGGTTAAAAAAGATGTCCAAGAGCATGGAATGGAGGTGATAGGCCTCAGCTGTTTTCACTGTAATAGAGTGGGGCACAGAAAATTACAGTGCCAGTGGTTTCAGAAGGGCGTTCAGAAAATGTATTTTCATTGCCATCAGGTGAGATACGTAAGGTCACAGTGCTGGTGTTTAAGAACTGCACTGTGGGAAAAGATGTGGTAAGAAAAAGCTAAGCCAATGGCAGTAGTGAAAGTATTAAAGGAAACCCCAACAAGAACTAAGGAGCTGCAGGATGGTGCACAGCCGAGGCAGGGGCTGGGTATGGAGTCAGCACCTGATCTCTGTAATGAATTCGCCTCCGTGAGTAACGTTTACTCAGAAATAACAAGGGGAGAAGGAGAAGAAGTAATAATTTTGAGTGACACAGGATCTAATCATTCTCTAATAGTAAGAGATGAGCAGATTTGCAGTCTTTCTGATCTGTTCCATGGGAGTGTCGTACTTTGTGGGATAGATGGACAGAAATTTAGCATTTCCTTTTGTAAGATCAGATTGGAGTGCCTACTCATAACTGTGGAGGTAACAGTAGGAGTGATTGATAGACAGTCAGTTCCAGGAATCCAATTTGTTCTTGGAAATGATTTAGCAGGGTCCACGTTGGGATCGACACCCCTTGTTGTGGAGAAGCCCAAGGAAGACCACGAAACTGAAGAGTTAAAATCCTGACATTTTCCTAGACTGTCCAGTAACCAGCTCCCACAACCATGAGTCACAGCACGAAGCACAAACTAAAGAGAAAGGTGAAGGAGTTGAAGTTCAGTTAGCGGACACCCTTTTTGACGTAATGGTGTAGAGAAACCTGAACAGGCAGAGGGTCAACAGAGGTGGGAAATTCTGAAAGACATAGGGACTTGCAATAGACAGACAAGACAATAAAAAAAATGTTGATGCACACTCCGAAAATGAGGCAGACGATATTTCTGTGGGTCGTTATCTGAGAGATAGAGTCCTAAGATGGAAATGGAGACTACGGCAGGTTAGTGCAGATGAGAAATGGGCCGAAGTGCACCAGATCGTGTTGTTGGTCTCATACTGACAGGGGTTGCTTCGGGTAGAACATGAACTACCTGCAGGAAGTCAGCTAGGGGTGTGAAAGACTCAGGCTAAGTGACAAAACATTTTTATTGACCTGGAATGCACAAAGATATGGTTAACTTTTGGCGTACGTATTATACATGCCAAATGGTAGGTCGGCCACAGGCAGGAATGAAACTAGTACCTCTGCTGCCAATTCCCGCATTAGAAGATACTACATGTGGGTTATACATGAGTGTTTAGGTTCCATCTTGAAAAGTAGAGGAGACAAAGAAATGGAGAAAGAGGTATTAGTTGCTGCCTAGCAGAGTGAGGAATCCAATCCAAATGTTGTGGATTTTGTTGTGCCTCAAAACATGTTAAAAATGAGTAAATCCTTGAGCAGTTGGATCGGTTCGTAAACTATCTGTCTCAGGAGCATAGAACACAGTTGAAAGGTTTATTACTGCAACATGAGGACATACGTAAGATTCATATGGGAGGACTCATGCTATTGTACATGAAGTAGACGTATGGAATACTGTTCCGATAAAACAACACCCATATCAACTTAGTCCTCTCAAGGCCAGACAGTTCCAGAAGGAGGGAGATGCCATGCTCAATGTAGACATCAACGAACCAAGCTAGAGCGAGTGGAGTTCGACAATCATCTTAGTTTACAAACCGGATGGGACTGAATGCTTTTGCTTGGATTATCAGAAGTTCAGCACTGGTACAAAATCGGACTCATATCTAATACTGGCATTGGAGGACTGTATCGAGAAAGTTGGACAAGTCAGTTATACCACCAACTTGGATGTTTTTGCGTGGTTCCTGGCAGTACCTATATCAGAAACGGTGAAATGAAATCTGAATTGTAATGCCAAATGAACTGTATCAATTCAAAGTGAGGCCCTTTGGAATGAAGAACGCACCCACCACATTCCAATAATGCAAGAACAGAGTTGTGGCTGGGTTAACAAACTGTGTAGTCCATTGGGAAAATGTAGTGGTCTTTAGTAAGTCCAGTAAAGATCATTTGGTACAGTTGGCAGAGCTCTTCAAACGAATACGAGAAGCAGAACTATTAATAAACTTAAACAAAACTCACTCTGCGAAACAGACGTGATGTTCTTTGGATAAAACATCGGTCATGGAATGCTGACTCCACGGAATGCAAAGACGAAAGCAACTGAGCAATTTCCATGACCAACCTTGAACAAAGAGGTGCTTCGCTTCTCACGAGTCAGTGGATTCGATCGGAAGTTTGTTCCAAACTTCAGCAGTGTACAGGCGATTTGCTGAAGAAGAACACCAAGTTTTGGTGGACAGAGCAATGCCAGGAAGGAGTCAACCATTTGAAATCAATGTTAACCACCAAACCAGTTTCAGCGACACCAAAAGTTTTGAACGTTTTCGAATTTGACAACGATGCTAGTGACATAGGAGTTGGAGTGATGCTACGACAGGACGATGAGGATGGGATTGAACTTTTCAAATAAACTCAACATCCACCAGAGGAAATTCTCCATGATTGAAAAGGACCTCTTGTGTTTGCTACTAGCCTTATGACATTTTAATGTGTATGTCACGAATAATGTGTTGGAGAATAATGGTTGTGCACATTGATCACAATCTGCTTATGTTCTTCAAACGCTTTAAAGATTATTTCATTTGAGTCTTATGTTACATATTTTTAATTTAAAATCGTACATGTAGCGTGTCGTATGAATGCAATTGCAGTTGTGTTTTCATTGATTTAACTGATAAATATTAGGTGAGATTTGTATTTATCCAATGTTATATACAGGGAAGAAGTAATTGTGAACGTAGATTTAAGTTATCTATACGTTATGGTAAAGTATTTAAAAAACAGAAAAACAAATGTGACCATGTTTTCATTACTATGATTCTTCTTATTTGAGAAGGAAGGTGTTGCGAACGTGTAAAGGGTACTTTACCTTTTATAGAGTTGAAGGACTTGAATTAAAACAGCAAAGGCAGGAACTGTGCAGGTTCACTGTGGTGTCAGTTTTTTTTTCTCTCTCTCACTCTCTCTCTCTTTCGACCTCACCATGTCTGTTCTTATCCCTTTTAAAATGCTGTTGTTTTGAGAGCATATAAAACAGTAATTGCTGCTCCTGGAATTCGAGGAAATCACCTGCAGCACCTAAAATACCTCAAAAAACGTGAAGATGTTACAGCAAGAAATTCTTCTCGTCCTCCATCTGGGATTACCCCGAATCCAAAATTTTTTTTTTACAAATACATTAAGAACAAAAAGGGTAACTAGGGAGAGAATAGGGCCAGAGCTAAAAATGTGTTGCTGGAAAAGCGCGGCAGGTCAGGCTGCATCCAAGGAACAGGAGAATCGACGTTTCGGGCATAAGCCCTTCTTCCGGAATGGCTTATGCCCGAAACGTCGATTCTCCTGTTCCTTGGATGCTGCCTGACCTGCTGCGTTTTTCCAGCAACACATTTTCAGCTTTGATCTCCAGCATCTGCAGTCCTCACTTTCTCCTCAGAGAATAGGGCCCCTCAAAGATCAAAAAGGCAGCTTTTGTGTGGAGCCAGAGAAAATGGGTGAGATACTAAATGAGTATTTTGCATCAGTGTTTACTGTGGAAAAGCATATGGGACATATAGAATGCAAGGAAATAGATGGTAACACCTTGCAAACTGTCCATTTTAAAGAGGAGAAAGTGATGGATGTCATGAAATACAAAAAGTTAGATAAATCCCCAGAAGCTGATCAGGTGTACCCCAGAACTCTGTGGGAAACTAGAGAAGTGATTCCGGGGTCTCCTGCTGAGATACTTGTATCATCGATAGTCACAGGTGAGTTGCCAGAAGACTGGAGGTTGGCTAACATGGTGCCACTGTTTAAGGGTGGCAAGGATAAGCCAGGGAACTATAGCAAGGGATCATCTTTGATCAGGGATAGTCAACATGGCTTTGTGTGTTTGAAGAAGTAACAAAAAGGATTGATGAGGGCAGAGTGGTAGATGCGATCTATATGGATTTCAGTAAGTCGTTCGTCAAGGTTCCTCATGGGAGATTGGTTAGCAAGTTTATATATCACGCAATACAGGGAGAACTAGCCATTTGGGTACAAAGCTGGCTCAAAGGAGGAAGACAGTGGGTGATGGTGGAGAGTTGTTTTTCAGATTGGAGGCCTGGGACCAGTGGAGTGCCACAAGGATCGGGGCTGGGCCCTTTACTTTGTGTCATTTACATAAATGATTTGGATGCAAGCATAAGAGGAACAGCTAATAAGTTTGCAGATGATGACAAAATTGAAGGTGTAGTGGACAGCGAAGAGGTTACCTCAGATTACAACAGGAACTTGACCAGATGGGCTAATGTGCTGAGAAGTGGCAGATGGAGTTTAATTCAGTTGAATGCGACATGCTGCATTTTGGGAAACTATGTCTTAGCTGAACCTATACACTTAATGGAAAGGTTGGGAGTGTTGCTGAACAAAGAGACCTTGGAGTGCAGATTCATAGCTCTTTGAAAGTGGAGTCGTAGGTAGATAGGTTAGTGAAGAAGGCGTTTGGTATGCTTTCCTTCCTTGGTCAGAGTACTGAGTACAGGAGTTGGGAGGTGATGTTGCGGCTGTAGAGGACATTGGTTAGGTCACTGGTGGAATATTGCATACAATTCTGGCCTCCTTCCTATCGGAACAATGCTGTGAAACTTGAAAAGGTTGAGAAAAGATTTACAAGGATGTTGCCAGTGTTGGACGATTTGAGCTAAAGGGAGAGTCTGAATAGGTAGGGCTGTTTTCCTTGGAGCATCGGAGGCTGAGGGGTGACCTTATAGAGCCATACAAAGTATGAAGGGCATGGATAGGAGAAATAGACAAAGTTTTCTCCAAGGGGTCGGGAGACCAGAACTCTAGGGCATAGGTTTAGGGTGAGAGCGAAAAGGTATAAAAGAGACCTAAGGGGCAAACTTTTCACACAGAGGGTGTTACGTGTATGGAATGAGCTGCCAGATCATGTGGTGGAGGCTGGTATAATTGCATCATTTAAGAGGCATTTCGATCGGTATATGAATGGGAAGTGTTTGGAGGAATATGGGCAAGGGACTGGTAGGTGTTACTAGCTTGGGTTGGGATATCTGCTCAGCATGAATAGGTGGACCGAAGGATCTGTTTCCATGCTGTACATCTCTATGCGTCCACAACTCTATGACTTAGCAAGCACAGCACGTTCTGAAAAATTTGCCATGTAAGATTTGGTCCATCAGCTTGCAGTGCCTGGGTGATATGATGACAAAAGAAATCACGATCAATCAGTTTAAAGTATGCCCCAAGATACTAAACACCAATCGAATTTGGCATTTTGAAAATATTAAAAAAAAACATACCCATGTTTGGGGTATAAAGCTAAAAAATATTGAAAGCTGGGGGAGAACTGCCAAGCCACCAACATCTGTGAATGCTGGGAGAATAACTCTCTTAAATGCACCTTTATTTATCAATGACCTGTAAAACAGAAATTCTAAGGAGAATAAAAGTTCAGAGGAAGACACAGAAAGAGGATTCAGTACCTGGCTGGTACTGAAATTTAATTTTTTTAGTAAATCTTAATTTGGGGTAAGGTGGCTATTTATTGGACCACTATAGTAGAAGGAAAAGTAAAAGATAGTTTAGAGAAAGGAGTTGCAAATAGTTGCTGGTTAATTATTCTCTGTTAGACATTTAAAAACACATTAAGTTGTTTTTTTTTAATTTAAACAGTTACCTTTAGGATACTTCTTGACCTCTCGAATTTTAACAGTTTACAGCACGCGTTAAATCTTTTCTGCGTTGGAAGTTCAAATTAGCGCAGGGGGAGGGGGTATTGTTTACCCCTTGTACACCACATTGCTTACCATATTAACTTTGATTTCTCTGCACAGATGCAGCCGGACCAGCGGAGCTTTTCCAGCTTGTTCGGTCTTTGTTTCTTGTTTACAAAATCTGCAGTTCTGTTGATTTTCTTGTGTGTATCATTGAGAACGACGGGTAATATGCTGGAGGACAGGAAGATAGTTAATTATGTCACACATTATTTAACAAGGCTGCAAGGAAAAGCCAGGGAATTGCAGAGTAATGAGTCTGATGTCAAGTGTGGGTAAGTGTTTGTAGGATTGTCTGAGAGGCAGGATTTACATGCATTTGGAAAATCAAGGACTGATTAGGGATAGTCAGCAACGCTTTGTGTATGGGAAGACATTCTAGATTGCAGTTTTTGAAGAGGTGATCGGGAAGATAGATGAAGGTACAGCAGCAAATTTTGTCTTCGTGGACCTTAGTGAGGTCCAACAAGTTTCCACATGGTAGCCTGGTTAATAAGATTAGATCAAGGGGATCAGGGAGAGATAGCCAATTAGATACAAAGTTGGCTTGACAGTAGGAGACAGAATGTGCTGGGAGAGATATGTTGTTCCAACTGCAGTCCTGTGACCTGTTGTGAGCCACAAGGACAAGGCTGCTGCTGTTTATCATTGCTATAAATGATTTGGTTGAGAATATCGGAACTATCGAACGTAATGGTGTCGGCGAAACCACCGAAATTGTTGCTATACTGGACAGTGAAGAAGGTAATCGTAGACAACACTGAGATCTAGATCAACTGGGCCACTAGGCCAAGGATTGGCAGATGGAGTTTCATGCAGACAAATATGAGTTGTTGCATTTTGTTTGTCAAACCAAGGCACGATTTACCGAGTAAACGGTAGGACGCTGGTGAGTGTAGTCGAACAGAGAGACCCAGGATGCAGGTATATCGTTTCTTGAAAGTGGAGTCAGAGATGGACAGGGTGGTGAAGAAGGCGTGAGGCACACTTACTTTCATCGGTCAGAGGTTTGAGTGTAGGAATTAGGACAGCATGTTGTAGCTGTGAAAGAGAATGGTCAAGCCACATTTGGAATACTGAGTACAATTCTTGTCTCCCTGCTATAGGAAGGATGTTATAACCTGGACAGGGCACAAGAATACTTAAAATGATGTAACAGAGACGGGAGGTTTTGAGAAATATGGAGAGGCAGGGACTTTGTACCGTTTGTGTCTGAGTCTGAGGGGTGACCTGATAGAGGTTTATAAAATCATGAGGGGCATGGGTAAGATGAATAGCCAATGTTTTTTTTTCCCTGGGGTTAGGATGTCAAAAACCGGAGAGGATATGTTTAAGGTGAAAAGGAAGAGAATTAAAAGAGATCTAAGGGATATCTGTTTCTGACAGAGAGCATGTATATGTAGCGAGCTGTTGTAGGAAGTGGTATTGGTGAGTGCAATTGCATTTGAAAGACAATTGAGTGTGTACATGAATCGGAAAGGTTTGGAGGGGTATGTGCCAAAAACAGAAAAATCGAACTCGTTCAGTTTAGGAAACCTGATGAACATGGAGGAGTTGGGGCGAAGGGTCTGTTTGCATATTGTATGACTCTAAGAGTCTTTGACTCGTGAACTCCTCTTTCATCAATAAGTCTTCATTGCACTCAATTCATTTCCAAGTTAAAACGCCCCTGTTACTTTCAGTGATATATCTCCCTCAACTTTATGAAATAGAGAATTCCAGTCGCCCCAAACTCTGTTCCCACAACAAGCCTCCCATCTCAGAAATCAGTCTGGTCATCCTTCTTTACACTCCCTCAATGTCAGGTTTGTCTGTTACTAAGAAAGGAGATAAAAACTGCAAACAATATTACACAATGTTCGAAGTGGGGTCTCACCAAGGCCCTGGATAGCTGCATTAAGTCACCCTTACTCAAATCTCCTTGAAATGAAGGTCAACACATCATTTATCTTCCTGCCGGCTTTCCTTCCTGCAATATTATTTTCAGTGACTGGTGTACAGGGATATCCAGATCCTTCTCAACGTTATAGCTTCCCACTTTAATGGGTCTATGTATACTGGTCAGTGTTTCAATGCCATTCCCAATATTGAATTCTGGGTTCAGAACTCACTGCCCTGCATGGACCTCGGTGATCTGTGCAGAAGAAACAAATAAAAGAGCATAAATCCCTTTAAAGATCAATATGTTTCAACCAATCCCTTTTCAAATAATAGGTTGCTGTTCTGTTGTTCCCACCAAAGTGCACACCGTTTCATTTATCCCCATTGCTCTTCATCTTCCACGTATTTGGCCATTCGTTCCACTTTTCTCAATCAGCTTGGAGCTTTTTTATTTCCTCTTCACCGACTAACAATCCAACATCGTTTAGTGCTGTCAGCGGACTGGAAAATATTGCATTTGATTCCCTCAACTAAATGTTTGCAATGTATTGGTAATATTTGGGGCCCAAGCACCGATCCCTGCCAAACCCGATGATCCTTGCATTTAAAAATAGATTATTTTATTCCTGTTCACTGCTTCCTGCCAGTTCTCCTTTTCTAAAACCATGTTCATATATTAGCCCCAATCCCGTAACATTTAACTTTGCACACAAGACCAGTGTCTTTATTAAAAAAGTTCTGAAAATCCAAATGTATTGCATCCATTGCTTCTCTGTCTGTACCGAACAGTCAGTATCTCAATTATCATTCCCATTTCGTGTTGACTCATTACATAAGAAGGCAAGAACAAGGAGTGAGAAATAGACCATTTGGCCCTTCGAGCCTGCTCTGGCATTCAATAAGATCAGGGCTGATCTTTTCATATCCTCAGCTCCACTTATTTGAACACTCGCCATAGCACTTAATTCCTTTACATTTCAAAATAAAAATCTATCTGAGCTTCAAAAACATTCAATGGCAAAGCCTCAACTACTTCACTGGGAAGGAAACTCCACAGATTCACAACCTTCTTGGTCAAGAAATTCTTTCTCAAGTCAGTCCTAAATCATCTCCATATAATTTTGAGATGTTACCCTCTTGTCCTCATTTCCCCTCCAACTGGAAACATCGTCTCTCTTTCTATCTTATCTATTCTCTTCAGAATTGTATTTGTGTTTATCAGATCGTCCCTCATTATTTCAAATTCCAATCAATATCTAATTCCAGTCTACTCCGTCTCTCCACATAAGCCAAACACTTGAACTCTTGAAACAGCCTAGCGAACCTCCTCTGCATCTATTGTAGTTCCAGTATTTCCTTTCTGAAGTAAGTAGACCAAGACTGCACGTATTCCAGGTGTGGCCTCCTCAGCACCCTATACAGCTGCAACATAACCTCCCTGCTTTTAAACTCAATCCGTTTAGCAATGAAGGACAAAATTCCATTTGACTTGTTAATTACTTGTTGTACATGCAGAGCAACATTCTGTGATTCATGCACAAGGACACCCAGATCCCTCTGCACCGACGCATGATGCATTTTTACCATGCAAATAATCGTCATTTTAATGTTATTCCTGCAAAAATGGATGACTTCACCTTTATTATAATTGTTCTCCATCTGCCAGACCTTTGCCCACTCACATATACTATTTATATTCCTTTGTAAAGATTAACAGTCCTCTGCACACTTTGCTTTGCCATTCATTTTAGTATCATCTGCAATCTTTGAGACACAACACGTGGTCCCCAACTCCAAGTCGTCCATGTAAGCTGTGAATAATTGAGGTCCCAGCACTGAACCCAAAGGCACACCACTAGTCACTTATCAGCAACCAGAAAAAATACTCATTTATTCCCACTCGTTGCTTCCTGTTAGTTAGCCAATCCTCTATCCATGCTAACACATGACCTGTAATGCCACCCCTTATGCAGCAGCCGTCTTGGCGTCACTGTATCGAATGTCTTTTGGAAATCTCAGTCCACCAAATCTACTGGGTCCCCGCAATTGTAATGTATTCATATAATTTCTGTAGGTTAGTTACACGTGGCCTGCCTTTCATGAACAAACACTGCGTCTGCCCAACGGGACAATTATTATCAATATGCATTGTCATTTATTTCTTGGTTGCAGATTGAAATATTTTTCCCACTCAAGATGTTAGGCGAAGTGGTCTACAATTCCCCACTTTTGCCTACCTCTCTTTTTAAGCAGTGGTGTCTGATCTCCTGTTTTCCAATTTGATGGAATTGCATCAGAGTCCAGTGAATTTAGAAAAATGTCCACAAGTGCATTTGCTATTTCTCTCATCACCTCTGTTAGTACCCTGAGATACATTCCTTCAGGGCCAGGAGACGTATCTACCTTTGGCTCCATTTGCTTCACCAACACTCCCTCTCTCGTGGGAGCAGTTGTTTCCAGGTCCTCACTTACCTTCCTCTCTTTGACAATTATTGTCATGTTATTAGTGTCCTTCACTGTGAAGACCGACTAAATATCTCTTCAATTCCTCGTCCATTTCCTCATATCCATTACTGGATCCCCCTTCTCTCCCTCGAAAGGAACATTGCTTACCTTAGCTATTCTTTTCGTTTTGTATATTTAAAGAATATTTTGCTATCCTTCTTTGTATTCTGAGGTAGTTTACACTCATAACCTATCTTATGTGTCTTAATATTTTTCTTTGTTGCTTTATTTTGACATTTAAAGGTTTCCAAATCTTCTAGTTTCCCACTGGTCTTTGCCATTATTTATGCCATTTATTTTAATTTGAAAGCCTCCCTTATTTCCTGAGATATTCACGGCAGATTACCCTTTTCCTCCAGTCCTTCAATTTCACTATTATCTGTAGTTGCTGAGAACGTTGAAAAATTGATTTCAAAGCCACCTACTGTTCATCAATGGTGGCAGTATAAAGTCTTTGTTTCCAGCCATCTTTAGCCAACTCTCTCTCATCCTACTGTCATCTCCTTTGTTAAAGGACAGCACCCTGGCTTTGGACTTTACGTTATCACCTTCCCACTGTATTCTAAATTCAACCACACTTTCAGTCCCAATAATTTCTCCCAAAGCATTTATTTACTAATTTCATTCTTTTTCTCTCGAGACTTAGGCTTTTCAGTCTTGCTGGGAAGATTTGATTTGTTTGCTTTATTTTCTTCTGTGAAGAGAGAACTGAAGTATTGCTTCATAGTTCTTCTATCGCCCTGTTCGCTATTCTCCTTCCTCAGAGTTCAAACTGTAACGAAGCTGCACTTGTTCTCGCTAATCTTTTCCATTGACAGTTCACTCGTATAATTCTTAGTAACATTCTCTTCAGAAATCCATCAATTAATGTCCATACCAAGCAATCACAGGACCATAGTCTTTGTACCGTCAGAAATACAGCACGGTCTACACTAGTCCCACTCTCATACATGAAGCCCATAGTTGTGAATGTTATGACACGTCAAGAGCTTGTCCAATTAATATTTAGCAGTTATGAATTTACCATGTGCTTCCACCTCAGGAAGTACATTCCAGACCCCAATACCCTCTGGGTGAAAAACAATCCGCAACTCATCTCTCATCCGCAAACCCTTCACTTTATATGTGTGCTCCCCTGTTCTTGCCCCTTTGACTAAAAGAAACAGTTGCTGTCTATCCATTCTGTCCAAGACCTACGTGAACTTATTTTTCTAAATCACATCCCCCTCAGCCTTCTCTGCTCTAAAGTAAATAACCCGAGCTTATCCAACCTCTCTTCATGGTTGATATGCTCAATTCCCGGGAACATCCTGGTGAATCTCCTCTGCATTCCGTCCATTGGAACTACATCCTGTTATGTGGCTCCCAGAATTCCACAAAATATTCCATCTTGGTCAAACCAAAGTCCTCTATTGCTCTTATAATCTATATCCCAATGAGTAAAGGCTAGTTATTATTCTCAATGCCTTCTTAACTCCAGTTTCCCCTGGCCAGTCAGATTCAGGTATGTGTGGAGAAGTACCATCTCAGCTTCTTGGTGTGCTGCAATTCATTGAGTACTCCGCTGTCTGGTTCCTTCTTCCAAAGGTTCCTTCCACCTCATATTTATCAGGATTACATTCCATCTGCCATTGATCCATCCATCTGACCATTCGAGCAGTATCTTCATGATGTGGAGATGCTGGCGTTGACCTGGGGTGTACCAAGTTAAAAATCACACAACGCCAGGTTATAGTCCAACAGGTTTAATTGGAAGCACACTAGCTTTCGGAGCGACGCTCCTTCATCAGGTGATAGTGGAGGGCTCGATCGTAACACAGAATTTATAGCAGAAATTTACAGTGTAATGTAACTGAAATTATACATTGAAAAATTGACTATCTGTTAAGCCTTTCATTTGTTCGAATACAGTGATAGTTTCACTTCTTTCAAGAGTAAATCACAAAACCTTTTTTTAAAGTTGCATTCCCGGGTGAGTTGTTAACAATGGTGATAGCTAGACAATATGTTGAAGGTGTAAGCCCCCTATGTTCTCTGTCTATGACCTGATGTTTCGATTGATTCTAATGTAAAAAGTGAGCTAACAGAGTTTTACATAAATTCATGCAGTTTTTGAGCTCAGCGTTCTACATGAATGCATGCAGTTTTTGAGCAAAGTACAATGTAACTCTGCGAGTGCAAATTCACCCCACAAAATATTTGTGTGCATGTGGGTCTTTGTCTGTGTGTGTGTGTCTGAGGTGGATGTTGTGAGTGTGAGAAAGTGCGTGTGTGCTTGTGTGTAGGGCGTGCAGAGTGTCTTAACTCTGAGAGGGGGTGCATGTGTGAGTGTGGGAGTGTGTGTGTGTGTCTATAAGGGTGTGTGTGGGAGTGTGTGTGCGCGTCTGTGTGTATCTGTGTCCGTGTGTATGTGAGAGTGTGTGTGTGTAGGAATATCTGTGTGTGTGTGTAGTGCAATGCTGATCATCTGTTATGTGACATGAACCCAAGCTCCTGGTTAAGGCCCTCCCTATGGGTACCGAACTTCGCTATCAGCCTCTGTTCGGCCACTTTTCTCTGTTGCCTATCCCGAAGTCCACCTTGGAGGATGGTCACCCGAAGGTCCGAGGCTGAATGTCCTGGACCACTGAAGTGTTCCCCAACTGGGAGGGAACCCTCCTGTCTGTTGATTGTTTTGCAGTGCCCATTCATCCGTTGTCGTAGCCTTTGCTCGGTTTCCCCAATGTACCATGCCTCCGGACATCCTTGCCTGCAACGTATAAGTTAGATAACGTTGGCTGAGTCTCATGAGTACCTGCCATGTACAAGGTGGGAGGTGTTCCCACGCGTAATAGTGGTATCTATGTCCACAATCTGACACGTCTTGCAGTATCCACCGTGACAGTGTTGATTGGAGTTGTCCTGGGAGCCGGGCAGTTTGCTACGAACAATGATCTGTATGAGGTCAGGCGGTTGTTTAAAGGCAAGTAGTAGAGATGTGGAGAAGGGCTTGGTGAGGTGCTCATCCTCATTGATAATGTGTTGCAGGTCACGAAGAACATGGCGCAATTTTTCAGCCCCTGGGAACTACCGATTAACGAAGGGTACTCTTTCATTTGCAGCCCGTGTCTGTCTCCTGAGGAGGTCATTACGGTTCCTTGCTGTGGCATGTCGGAACTGACGGTCGATGAGTTGAGCATCGTACCCCGTTCTTGTAAGGGCATCCTTGAGTACTTCCAGGTGTCCGTCACGTTCCTCCTCATCTGAAAAGATCCGGTGTATGCGTAGGGCTTGTCCATAGGGAATGGCTGATTTAATATGTGTTGGCTGGAAGCTGGAGAAGTGTAGCATTGTGAGTTTGTCTGTGGGTTTGCGGTATAGTGTGGTGCTGAGGTGTCCATCCTTGATGGGGACGCATGTGTCCAAGAATGAGACAGATAGTCGAGAGTAGTCCATGGTGAGTTTGAAACTTGTTGATGTCACTGAGTAGTTTTATCAGTGACTCCTCGCCATGGGTCCAGAGGAAGAAAATGTCGTCAATGTACCTGGTGTACAATGTTGGTTGGAGGTCCTGCATAGAGAAGAAGTCTTGTTCGAACCTGTGCATAAAAATGTTGGCATATTGAAGTGCAAATTTGGTCCCCATGGCTGTCCCGTTTGTCTGGATGAAGAATTGGTTGTCAAAGGTGAAGACGTTGTGATCGAGGATAAAGCGGATGAGTTGTAGGATGATGTTTGGAGACTGGCAGTTGTTGCTGCTGAATACTGAGGCTGTTGCCGCGATGCCATCATTGTGGGGGATGCTGGTGTAGAGTGCGGACAGGTCCATTCTGACGAGGAATGTTCCCAGTTCAACTGGTCCGTGGGTGCTGAGTTTCTGTAAGAAATACGTAGTGTCGTGACAGAAGCTTGAGATCACCTGTACAATAGGTTTCAAGATGCCTTCCACATAGCCGGAGAGATTCTCACATAGGGTCCCAATGCCCGACATAATGGGACGTCCCGATATGTTGGCTTTGTGTATCTTTGGAAGGCAGTAGAAGTCGCCTACACGAGAAGTACGTAGAATGAGGGCGCGTAGGGAACTCTGAAGAACTGGATCCAAAGTTCTGATCAGTGTGTTCTTTGGTCGGATCAGCTGGTAGTTGCCTGTAGTGTTCCTGGTTGTTCAGTTGTCGGTACACTTCCTTGCAGTAGTCTGTTCTATTCTGAATGACAATGGTTCCTCCTTTATCTGCTGGTTTGATGACAATGTTGTCATTGGTTTTGAGAGCCTGGATGGCATTGCGCTGTGAATGGCTGATGTTTTGCTCTATCTTGTGGGTACGGCTGATGAATCTGGCATTTATATATTTCCCGACAGTTTGAGCATACATGTCAAGCCAAGGGCAGCGACCCTCCGGTAGGGTCCAATTTGACACCTTGTTTGATCGCTCCTCTACAGATCCCTGTGATGACTGTTGGGATCAGAGCTGGCACCTTGAGACATAGAAATGTACAGCACAGAAACAGACCCTTCCGTCAAACTCATCCATGCTGACCAGATATCCTAACCGAGTAGTCCTATTTGCCAGCACTTGGCCCATATCCCTCTGACCGTTCCTTTTCATATACCCATCGAGATGCCTTTCAAATGGTGAAAATGTGCGAGTTGATCATCTGAACACTTCTTCAAGGCTGCAATGTTTCCTGCACCTGTCACCATTTCAGCTGCTGTCAGACCTGCTGAGGATCTCTAGCATTTTTGTTTTTATTACAGATTTCCACTATTTTGCTGTAGCACTTACAGTCAGAGAGTTATACCGCATGAACAGTCTAACTCGTCCATATCGACCAGCTGTCCTAAACTTATCCAGTCCCATTTAGGAGAGTTGGTCTATATCACTCTGTACACTTTCTATTCATGTACTCCTCCAGATGCCTTTTAAATGTTGTAATTCTACCTTCGTCCATCACTCCTATGGCAGCTCATTCCATACGCACACTAATCTCTGAGTGAAAGGTTTGCCCCTCAGGTCCATTTTCAATATTTCCCCTCTCACCTTAAACGCAATATCCTCTAATTTTGAACTGTCCAACACTGACTGGAAGCAAAGACCTTGGCTATTCACCCTGTCTGTGCTCCTCTCGAAGATAGCCCCTCAGTCTCTGACGCTGCAGGGAAAAAAACTCCAGCCTATTCAGCCTCTCCATTTAACTCCACAGTCCTAACAATAACCTTGTAGATATTTTCTGAAACACACCTCAGGTTTAGCAAAACAGAGTCATAGAGATGTACAGGATGGAAACAGACCCTTCAGTCCGACTCGTCCATGCCAACCACTTCATTCTCAACATGCACCTCCCTCTGTCTGTGTGAAGCAAGATGTGCCTACGGTCCCCTTGAAGTCTTGCCCCTCTCACGTTAAACCAATGCCCTCGACTTTTGGCCTCCCCTATCCTGGGAGAAAAGAAACTGTGACTAGTCACCCTGTCGTTGCTCCTCACAGCTTTTTAAAGTTGTATCATGCTATCCCACAGCGTCCACTGCTTCAGGGAAAATATCCTCAGCCCCTCTCTTTCCTAAACACTTCGGTTTTCCAATATATTTTCTGTAGCAGGGAGACCAGAATTGAAAGCAGTCAGGGCATTCCAAAATTGGCCGAGCCAATAAACTGTACAACCAAACCATGATATCCCAACTCCTATATTCAATGCACTGTCCAACAACAGCTAGCATACCAAACACCACCTTCCCTGACTTGTCTACCTTCAACCCCACTTTCAATGAACTATCAACCCACACTGCACGGTCTCTTTGTTCATCAACAGTTGCCAGGAACTTATCATTATGAGGTTGAGTCCTATTCTGGTAACATGTTTCCAAAATCAGGGAGACTAGAATTGAATGCAGTATTCTAAAACTGGCCTTACCAATGCACTATACAGAGAAAATGAGGTCTGCAGATGCTGGAGATCAGAGATGGAAATGTGTTGCTGGAGAAGCGCAGCAGGTCAGGCAGCATCTAGGGAACAGGAGAATCGACGTTTCGGGCATTAGCCCTTCTTCAGGAATGAGGAAAGTTTGTCCAGCAGGCTAAGATAAAAGATAGGGAGGAGGGATTTGGAGGAGGGGCGTCGGAAATGTGATAGGTGGAAAAAGGTCAAGGTGAGGGTGATAGGACAGATTGGGGTGGGGGCGGAGAGGTCGGGAAGAAGATTGCAGGTTAGGGAGGCGGTGCTGAATTTGATGGATTTGACTGAGACAGGCTGGGGGGAGGGGAAATGAGGAAACTGGTGAAATCCGAGTTCATCCCTTGTGGTTGGAGGGTTCCTAGCCGGAAGATGAGGCGTTCTTCCTCCAACCGTCGTTTTGCTGTGGTCTGACGATGGAGGAGTCCAAAGACCTGCATATCCTTGGTGGAGTGGGAGGGGGAATTGAAATGTTGAGCTACAGGGTGGTTGGGTTGGTTGGTCCGGGTGTCCCAGAGGTGTTCTCTGAAACGCTCCGCAAGTAGGCGGCCGGTCTCCCCAATATAGAGGAGGCCACATCGGGTACAGAGGATGCAATAGATGATATGTGTGGAGGTACAGGTGAATCTGTGGCGGATATGGAAGTTTCCTTTGGGGCCTTGGAGGGAGGTGAGAGGGGAGGTGTGGGCGCAAGTCTTGCACCTCCTGCGGTTGTAGGGGAAGGTGCCGGGAGTGGAGGTTGGGTTGGTGGGGGGTGTGGATCTGACGAGGGAGTCACGGAGGGAGTGGTCTTTACGGAATGCTGATAGGGGAGGGGAGGGAAATATATCCTTGGTGGTGGGGTCCGTTTGGAGGTGGCGGAAATGACGGCGGATGATGCGCTGTACATGGAGGTTAGTGGGGTGGTAGGTGAGGACCAGTGGGGTTCTGTCCTGGTGGCGGTTGGAGGGGCGGGGTTCAAGGGCGGAGGATCGGGAAGTGGAAGAGATGCGGTGGAAGGCATCGTCGATCACGTCGGGGGGGAAATTGCGGTCCTTGAAGAAGGAGGCCATCTGGGATGTGCGTTTTTGGAACTGGTCCTCCAGGGAGCAGATGCGGCGGAGTCGAAGGAATTGGGAGAATGGGATGGCATTTTTGCAGGGGGCCGGATGGGAGGAGGTGTAGTCCAGGTAGCTGTGGGAGTCGGTCGGTTTGTAGTAGATGTCCGTGTTGATTCGGTCGCCTGAGATGGAAATAGAAAGGTCTAGGAAGGGGAGGGAGGAATCTGAGACTGTCCAGGTGAATTTGAGGTCGGGGTGGAAGGTGTTGGTGAAGTGGATGAACTGTTCCACCTCCTCGTGGGAGCACGAGGCGGCGCCGATACAGTCATCGATGTAGCGGAGGAAAAGGTGGGGGGTGGGGCCAGTGTAGTTGCGGAAGATGGATTGTTCCACATATCCTACGAAGAGGCAGGCATAGCTGGGACCCATGCGGGTGCCCATGGCTACTCCTTTCGTTTGGAGGAAGTGGGAGGATTGGAAAGAGAAGTTGTTCAGGGTGAGGACCAGTTCAGTCAGTCGAAGGAGGGTGTCAGTGGAAGGGTACTGGTCGGTACGGCGGGAAAGGAAGAAGCGGAGGGCTTTGAGTCCTTCGTGATGGGGGATGGAGGTGTACAGGGACTGGATGTCCATGGTGAAAATAAGGCGTTGGGGACCGGGGAAGCGAAAATCATGGAGCAGGTGGAGGGCGTGGGTGGTGTCCCGAACGTAGGTGGGGAGTTCTTGGACTAAGGGGGACAGGACGGTGTCAAGGTAGGCGGAGATGAGTTCGGTGGGGCAGGAGCAGGCGGAGACAATGGGTCGGCCGGGGCAGTCAGGTTTGTGGATTATGGGCAGGAGGTAGAAGCGGGAGGTGCGGGGTTGTGGGACTATGAGGTTGGAGGCGGTGGATGGGAGATCCCCCGAGGTGATGAGGTTATGGACCGTCTGGGAGATGATGGTTTGGTGGTGGGGGGTGGGGTCATGGTCAAGGGGGCAGTAGGAGGAGGTATCTGCGAGCTGGCGTTTGGCCTCAGCAGTGTAGAGGTCGGTGCGCCAAACTACTACCGCGCCTCCCTTGTCTGCTGGTTTGACGTGGTCTCCTAACTCCTATCCTCAGTGACAGAATCCCTACAGTGTGGAAGCAGGCCATTCATCCCATGAAACCAGACCAACCATCGGAACAGCATGCTACCCTAACCACATAACTGAGCATTTCCCACGGCTAATCCACCTAACCTCCATGTCTTTGGGTTGAAGGAGGAAACCAGAGTATCCAGTGGAAGCCCTTGCAGATGCACACAGAGAGAATGTGCAAGAGAGTGGAATCGAACCCGGTCTACTTATTGATCAGTGCTCGGAACAAAAAAGGGCAGCGTCCCAAATGCCACATTCCACAACTGATCTCCCTGAAACTCTACTTTGCAGGAACTTTGCACTTGTTCTGAGCCCTTCAGAGGGATTGAAGGGATGTGGAGAAAACAGGAAGAGGGTTGTGCTTTAGAAAAATAAAACAACTGTGTGTCTCTCCCCTCTGTCTCCCCGTCCCTGTCTCCCTGTCCCTGTCTCCCCGTCCCTGTCTCTCCCCCATCCCTAGCTGTCCCCCGTCCCTGTCTCTATCCCCGTCCCTGTCTCTCTTCCCGTCCCTGTTTCTCTCCCCGTCCCTGTCTCTCTCCCCACTGTCCCAGTCTCTCCCCCTACATACCTGTCTCTGCCCAACGTCCCTGCCTCTCACCCTCATCCACGTCTCTCCCCGCCTGTCCCTGTCTCTCCCCGTCCCTGTCTCTTCCCGATCCCTGTCACCCCGTCCCTGTCTCTCCCCGCACCTGTCACCCCCGTCCCTGTCTCTCCTTCCCTTTCTCTCCCCATCCCTGTCTCTCCCCCGTCCCTGTCTCTCCCCCTGTCCCTGTATCCCCCGTCCCTGTCACCCCTCATCCCTGTCTCTCCCACCGTCCCTGTCTTCCCCCCGTCCCTGTGTCTCCCCCCATGTCCCTGCCTACCCCCCACGTCCCTGTTCTCCCGCCCGTCCCTGTCTCTTCCCCCGTCCCTTTCTCCAACCCCACACCCTGGTCCCTGTCTCCCCCCGGTCACTGCCTCCCCCCGTCCCTGCCTCCTCCCCCGTCCCTGCCTCCTCCACTGTCCATGCCTCCTGCCCCATCCCTGCCTCCTCCGTCCCTGTCTGCCCATCCCTGCCTGTCTGTCACCCCCTCTCTGTTTCCCCTTCTGTTCCCCTCCTCTCACTCCTCCATCTCTTTTCTCCCGCCCATCTCTGTGCCACCCCTCTCTATCCCCCCACCCTCTCTGTTTCCCCCACTCTCTACCCACCACCTCTCGCTGTCCCCTGAACTACAGAACGAGGGAAAAAATCTTGTTGATTTACCCTACCCATGCTCGGCCTGATTTTCTACATCTCCAGAAGGTTTCCCCTCATCCTTCGATGCTTCAGGGAAAACAACCAAACCAACACTGGCAATATCCTTGTAATACTTCTCTGACCACTTTCAAGTTCGAGAACATCCTTCCTATAGGTAATAGACTAGAATTGCATGGAAAATTCCAGAAGTTGCCTAATCAATATCCTGTGCAGTCACAATATGACCTCCAATCCCAATACTCAATGCCCTGACCAATAAAGGAATGTAAACCAACTGCATTCTTCACTATCTTATCTATGTTCAACTCTACTTTCGAGGAACTGTGAACCTGCACTCCAAGGTCCCCAGGAACTTACTATTAACTGCTAAGGTATGCTTTTCCAAAATGCAGCAACTCACATTTTTCTGAACTGAACTCCTCAGCCCATTCACCCATCTGATCCAGATCCCCTTGTACTCTGAAGTAATCTTTTTCACGGACAAATTTTGTGAGAAGATTTGTAGCACGGGTGCTCGTTGTTGTGGTTCTGTTCGCCCAGCTGGGAATTTTTGTTGCAGACGTTTCATCCCCTGTCTAGGTGACATCCTCAGTGATTGGGAGCCTCTTGTGAAGCGCTTCTGTGATCTTTCCTCCAGCATTTATAGTGGTTTGTCTCTGCCGCTTCCGGTTGCCAGTTCCAGCTTTCCGCTGCAGCGGTCAGTATATTGGGTCCAGGTCGATGTGCTTATTGATATTCACCAACACACGGTAGGCGCCGAATCAGACTCATTGATTTGGCTCGACGTCTGTAGACAGGCGCTGGAAAACTGAATTCAAAGAGAGGAGAGAGAGTGTGAGATTTGCGTGTGGAGGAAAGAAGTGAGGAGATTGGATTGGATTTCAGTTCATGGAAGAAAGAAGTTGTGAGACTGAGATTTAAAGCTTTGCCAGAACAAGGAAGCTACAATTTAATCCTATAATTGTCTTACGAATGCTGTATTAACAGTGGTGACTTGTTTTCTTTGTTGTAGGGTACTGAAAAGGTGGATTTGCGGTTGAGCAATTGAACTTCATTTTCAGATCGGCATGGATTAAGTATGTGGAAGGAAAGGTGTGCATTCTGTCCGTGAGCGAATATTTCAAATATCAGTGTGACTGGAAAAAGTACTGAGACACAGCCAAGTCCATGTTAGTGTGGTGACTGTGGAGAGAGATTTCATTTGTTTTTAAAAGTCTAGAAAAGCATGGCACATTTCCCAGGAACAATTGAGCCTCAGCTTTGTTTTGCATGCGGACGAGTCTTTAATTCATCATGCAACCAGAAAGACAAAAGAATACCTGTATAATGGAAAAAAAGATGAAAATGGGATTGTTGTAAAGGAGTTAATTATCGATTATGTCTTGTTCATTATCAATTGGCTTTGTCACATCGATTCCAGCGCCGTGGGGAAACCCTGGAAATGTGATGAATGCAGTGTAGGTTTTGGTTATCAAACTGTAAAAAGTTCAGAAGAAATTTACAAGGATGTTCCCAGGGCTAAAGAGTTGGTGTTATAAGAAGACGTTGGACAATCGAGGACCTTTTTTTATTTAAAGCAGAGGAAACCGAGGGGGGTTTATTGAAGTGTATAAGATCATGAGAAGCATGGGTAAGGTGAATGCATTGTTATTTTTCCCAGGGAATCGAGGACTGGAGGGCATCATTTTAAGGTGAGAGGAGAAAGAATAAAAGATAAGCTGAGGGTGGGACATGTATGGAATGAGCTGCCATTGCAAGTGGTTGAGGCAAGTTCGTTCACAACATGAAAAAGGCTCAGATAGCAAAGAGACAGAAGCATATCGGCCAAGGGAAATAGGGTTAGCGTGGATGGACATTTTGGTCAGCATGGGTCAGTTTGGGCCAAATGGCTTGTCTCTGCTGTAGGATGCTCTGACTCGAAGTGCATTCACTATTTCTCCCGCTATCTCTGGTCGTACCCAGGGACGTATTCCATCTGGCAAGGAGACTTGTCTACCTTTAACTCCATTAGCTTGCCCAGCTCCAATTCTCTCGTGATAATGGTTTGTTTCTTGGTCCTCACCTTCCTCAGTCTCCTTATCAATTACTGGCATGTTCTTCGTATCCTCCACTGTGAGGACTGACCGCTGTGGACTCATATTCCTAAACCCTGCTGGATAGGAATGACTGGGCACAGAACTCTGAGAGGTCTTCTTTGAGTCTTTTATTGGTGAGGCATGGCAGTTACCTGGATAGTGTACATGCAAAACATCTCGAGGCACTATCATGTAACAGTCTGCCTGTCTGATGTATGGATCCCATTCTTATACCTTTGTGATTTGTGATTTCCAATGGAGGCTGACTATCAGGATTATTTCCATGGCAACAGCAGTTAAAAAGTGGAGTTCAGTTCAGCACTTTATGGTTAAACCACACACCGCTACCCCACCCCCACGTATCTCACTCAAGTACCTGACATACGCTTCAGTTTCAGTGGGGTTGCCTATCAGGATTCTGATGTGGAGGAGCCGGGGTTGGGGTGGGGTGGACAAAGTTAAAAATCACACAACACCAGGTTGTAATCCAACAGGTTTATTTGGAACTACAAACTTTTGGAGAGTGCTGTGATTTATAGCTTTATTAGGATTACCTCTACTGTAACAGCAAAGTGCTTCAATAATTAGAGGCCATATGTTCCCCATACAATAGGTTCCCCGCTAGCAGTGTAAACTGCTAATCCGGCCCTGGGGTAGCTACTAATCACTTTTTTTTTTACCCCCAATCCCATCCAGCTTTCTATTGATCTTTTTAACGTTTTTCCAATCACCTAGTTCCTCGCTTGTCTTTGCTGATTTGTGTCTTTTCTTTCAATTTGTTAGACTCCCTCATTTCATCAGACAACCATGGCAAATTACTCCTTTTCCTACATTTCTACTTTTTCACTGATACATACTTTTTCTGAACACTTTGAAAAATTGCTTTGATATTCCCCCACTATCCGTCAACTGTCTCGCCATAAAGTCTTTGCTTCCAGTCTACATTAGCCAACTGCTCCCTCATCCTATTGTAGTCTCCTTTGTTTAAGCACAGGGTCTTGGGACTGGATTTAATCTTCCCGCTTTCCATTTGTATTCTAACTTCAACCATACTTATCACAAGTCTTTTGTCAGATTACGAGGTGAGGTGATGTTTCCTGGGTGTTTTGGTTTTCATTATCAAAGACCTTGGCTTTGTAATAAAGCATAGGATAGATATTGGAGATTATTCTGGACGCTGTGAATGTACTACACGGTCTAAGAGTATAAACCACAGTCTCCCCTCAGTTTAAAATTGCAAAATCATTATCTCCCACATGCTTCGTCACGATCTAACTTTGGAACGCTAATCCACCTGACTATCCTGCTTTTTCCGAAAATCTCTTTTGGTGAAGGTGGTGAGTTTTGGATTCGGCTTTCCAGTTATTACCGTAAGAAGATAAGCACTGGGCACAAGAGAGGCAATGCAGCCATTCGAAACAGCTCCACCATTTAATACGATGATGATTGAGCTCACCTCGGTCTCAGCTGGATTTTCCCGCCTTCAACTCATTGCAAATTAAAAATCTCTTGATTAAATTTGCTCATTGTCCTGGCATCCACCGCATTTTGAATAGGGAATTCCACAGATTCACATCGCATTGAGATAGGTACATTCTTCTTCATGAGAATACAATAGAGTCCCTATCGTGCAGAAACAGGGTATTCGTCCATTGAGTCCACACCAACCCCATTCAGACCCATCCATTCCCTGTGACCCTGCCTTTCCTGTTCTTAATTGTCTATCTGGCACACGCATGGACCCTGTGGGTAAATTGGCTTGACCAATCCACTAATCTGCACATCTTTGGACTGTGGGAGGAAACTGGAGCACCGAACAAAACCATGCAGACATGGGGAGAATGTGTAAACTCCACACAGTCGCCTAAGGTTGGAATCAAACTCTGGTCCCTGACGCTGTGAGGCAGCAGTGCTAGCCAATGAGCCACCTCTGCTTAAAATCTGCAGCCCCTTATTAAGCTCCCCGCACCGCAATTGGCTGAATGTATATTCCTTACGTCAGAAATCGGGTTGTCTAAGCGGATGTCTCAGTAAAACCCAGTGACAGCCCATACATCATGTGTGCCTGAATGAGGATCCGATATACAACACCCTCCAGTCCACACTTCTCATTCACTTTCCAGAGACAGGTCTACAGTGGCTTCATGGGGACTGCAACTCCCACAATCCCTTTGGCAGGGACCACACATGTGTGGGGACACCCGGCACTGTACATGTACGGAATGTGGGCGGGATTTGGAGCATGTGTTTTGGGGTAACTAGCGGAAAGCATTTCACGCTGTGATTGGTTGGAGAAGGAACGTATCTGCTTATAGTATTGATCTGTTGGGGGGTCAAAGTGTCACCACACCCACGTGGGACCAAGTTCCATCCCCAATTCTTCACAATGCTGGGAATCGACCAATAGGAAACAGAAGGATTTGACCAATTCTCCCAACCTGAAGGTTCCTCTTCTGTCCAGGATCTGCCACCTCCCTTTCTGTTTCCTTTTGTTTCAGTCTGCTGTTACATTATTGACTTGCAGCAACTGAAGGGGAAGGATGTGAACCCAGAAATGGTGCAGAGTCTAATCAGGGACCGGAAGTGTTGGCATGGCTCTGTTTATCAGCAACTCCATGAGACTGGGGAGGGTGTGCATTAAGCGGCAGCAGAGTCAGAATGGTGGGAGAGAGTAAGTGGGCTGGAGGGTTACAGCTTCGGGGGAACAAAGGGGAAAATATATTCCAGAGAAACTAGAATTGTCTGTTCTGAATTTCTAATCTGTACATAATCCTTTATACAAGGTGTTAGATGGTGAAGATTTGCAGAAAGAAATCTCAACATCATGTCCAGATTGTGATTAAGTTAACCAGCATTTGAAGAACCAAAGATAGCGAATCATTTGGCCAAAATCCTGCAACACTCTCCCTCCCAGCATTATCGGTCTATCTGCACCAAATGGACTGTGAATGGTTTAAGACTGCAGCTCACGATCATCTTCTCAAGGGTATCTAGAGATGGGGAATAAATGCTGGCTGAGCCAGTGATGCCCATACCCTGCAAATAGATTTTATCTCTAGTTGCTGAAACCTGGTTGATGTTACTGCAGGATGATGAGGGATGCTGAGTGCATCCTCCAGTAACAGTGCCATCACATTACCCCTGCCTGCACCCACACAGTAACACCGCCACATCACTTGAACAAAAGGCAGTGAAGCCAAAGGAGGACTTAGATATAGTTCTTCGAGATAAAACCATCAAAGGGGATTGGAGCACAGCAGGAACAGGAGACTGAGCTGGATGGTCAGCTGTTTCCCATTGAGTGGGGGAGCAGGATCGAAAGGCCTTCTCCTGCTGCTATCTCCCAGGTATGTACATAACCATGGAGCCCGGGTAGGAAGAAGTAGGCAAGGCAGGGATTATCCAGGAGATTGCACTTCCACATCAATTTTCAGTGAGGAATGGTTTGATGGATTTTATTTAACATTTGTCTTTAAGACAAGGTTTGTGACTTTGTTTTGTTTTAAATGTAAACGTTTATTCCACAATAAATAAATCTAAAAGAAAAGATACGGAATATCTGAATAGAAAAGTTTTAAAATTTCAAATGCCCTTTAGAACAAAGTCCTGTCTATTCCCGTACACCATCACTTACGACTCACTCACACTCGAGGGAAACATTCCCTCCCTGTCTGAACCTTTGGTTTGATTAAACTGCTTTTCAGTTCGCGTTCTGTGTGCTGTGAAGCGTTCTTTTTTTTCCCCTACTCCGAAGATGGTGGAGCAACCTTCCCACCATCAACATCATCATTACTTCGTTTTGGTTTTTGTTAATATATAATCACCGGCAGTAATCCATTTGTAAACTAATTGAATATTTCCAAACAAAGCCCATTACAGGCCAAGCAAACCATTACAAGTGGCAGAGTGAGAAGGGACAAAATCAAAGGTGAGTTGGGGGTGAGGGAGCAGCAGTGGCGATAAAACACTGTATCCCCTGCAGTGCCCACCGCTATCTAAAGGCATCGAGAGTATTGATATACACCACATGCTCCTTCTCCAAGGACACCCTGCTGTGTAGCATTTATCCTCAATCATAGAATAGAATCCCAACAGTCTGGAAGGAGAGCATTGGCTCATAAAATCTCACCGACAATCCAAAGAACATCCCACCCAGAGCACTCCGTCCCTGTATCACTGATTTTCCCACGGCTAATCCACCTTGTCTGCACATTCCTGGATACTGTCGACAATTTAGCATAACCGATCCACCTGACCTTCACATCTTTGGACTGTGGGAGGAAACCAGAGCACCTGTAGGGGACCCACACTATCATGGGGAGAATGTGGGAACTCCACACAGGCCATTGACCAAGGCTGGATTCCAACCTTGTACCTGGTGCTGTGAAGCAGCAGTGCTACAATCACAATTTAAATCAAAACAGATGATTCCTGCTCATTGTCACAATTCTGTTTGTGGAGACTCACGCCCAAAGAGACATCCCAAGGTTCAGAAATTGGCAATATGAATTCAGTCAACTGCAGCCCAGTTAATGTGATTAACAGCCACACATCGATACTCCAACAGTCTCATCATGTACAAGGTCCAGTCCTGACTGTGATGAACAGTAACTCCAGAATCAGAGTCCTGCAGTGATGTGTGAACTCTACCCCACACGGAGCAGGGGGATGACCACTTCCCTGTGAGCACTCACTCGGCTCTCAGTCGTGTTGAAGATGCAGCAAATCCCTTGTCACAGAGAGGTAAACAGCTCCTTAACAGTGTGGTCTCGCTGTGGTCTCGCTGTGGACACCCGAATGGGCCCCAGCTATGCCTGCCTCTTCGTAGGGTATGTGGACACCCGCATGGGCCCCAGCTATGCCTGCCTCTTCGTAGGGTATGTGGACACCCGCATGGGCCCCAGCTATGCCTGCCTCTTCGTAGGGTATGTGGAACAATCCATCTTCCGCAACTACACTGGCCCCACCCCCCATCTTTTCCTCCGCTACATTGATGACTGTATCGGCGCTACCTCGTGCTCCCACGAGGAGGTTGAACAGTTCATCCACTACACTAACACCTTCCACCCCGACCTCAAATTCACCTGGACAGTCTCGGACTCCTCCCTCCCCTTCCTAGACATTTCTGTTTCTATCTCAGACGACCGAATCAACACGGACATCTACTACAAACCGACCGACTCCCACAGCTACCTGGACTACACCTCCTCCCACCCTGCCCCCTGTAAAAACGCCATCCCATTCTCCCAATTCCTTCGTCTCCGCCGCATCTGCTCCCACGAGGACCAGTTCAAAATACGCACAACACAGACGGCCTCCTTCTTCAAGGACCGCAATTTCCCCCCTGACGTGATCGACGATGCCCTCCACCGCATCTCCTCCACTTCCCGCTCCTCCGCCCTTGAGCCCCGCCCCTCCAACCGCCACCAGGACAGAACCCCACTGGTCCTCACCTACCACCCCACCAATCTCCATGTACAGCGCATCATCCGCCGTCACTTCCGCCACCTCCAAACGGACCCCACCACCAAGGATATATTTCCCTCCCCTCCTCTATCAGCTTTCCGTAGAGACCACTCCCTCCGCGACTCCCTTGTCAGATATATGCAGGTCATTGGACTCATCCACCGCCAAACCACAACAACGCGACGGTCGGAGGAGGAGCGTCTTATCTTCCGACTGGGAACCCTCCAACCACAGGGGATGAACTTGGACTTCACCAGTTTCTTCATCCCCCCTCCCCCCACCTTGTCTCAGCCGAATCCCTCCAGCCCGGCACGGCCTTCCTGACCTGCAGTCTTCTTCTTGACCTCTCCGCCTCCACCCTACTCCGACCTATCACCCTCACCTTGACCTCTTTCCACCTATCACATTTCCAACGCCCCTCCTCCAAGTCCCTCCTCCCTACCTTTTATCTTCTCCTGCTGAACACTCTCTGCTCATTCCTGAACTAGGGCATGTGCCCGAAACGTCGAATCTTCTGTTCCCTAGATGCTGTCTGACCTACTGTGCTGTTCCAGCAATAAAGTTTCAGCTTTGGTCTCGCTGTGGTCTCAGGGAATAACTGAATCCCTTCTCACACACTGAGCATCTGAATGGCCTCTCCCCTGTGTGGGTTCACTGGGGGTCTCGGGGGGAGGGATGAATCACTGAATCCCTTCTCACACACTGAGCATTCGAATGGCCTCTCCCCTGTTTGTCTCACTGCGGACTCCGCAGGTGGTGCATTTGAGTGAATCTCTCGCTACACTGGGAGCAAGTGAATGGCCTTTCCCTGGAGTGAACTCGCTGGTATTTCAGCAGGTCAGAGGACTGAGTGATTCCTTTGCCTCTCCCCCGTGGGAATGCACTGATGTCTCCGCAGGTGAGAGATTTGAATGAATCTTTTCTCACACATGGAGCAGGTGAAGGATCTAAATCCACTGTGCCATCTCTGGTCCTTCAGCAGAATATAAGATCGAGTAAATCCCTTCTCATACGTGAAGCAGGTGAACGGCCTCTCCACAGTGTGACTATGTCGGAGAGTGTCCCACTGGGAGGGGTAAGTGAATTCCTTCCCACAGTCCCCACATTAACACAGCCTCGCCCTGGTCCCGCCACATTGGTGTCTTTCCAGATCACATGACCAGTTAAATGTTTGACTGCATGCGCTGGGAATGCAGCTTTCCTCTTCAGTATTCCCGATAAGGATCAGGACCTGCGGGATTGGATGACTCTGCAGTTGATGTGATGCTAAAGCTGAGTTTCCCATCTGGGAACACTCTCTCTCTGTAAAATAAGTTTTTCCCAATCATTACTACAACACCCAACACCAGCTCCCCCTTCAGTTCTCCTTCATTTCTAAGTTTGGACTCATGCAATGACCTCAGAACTGTGCCTTTCTCTCACTTGTTTCTGAAGGTAAATTAGAACTATTTTGAATAACTTTATGCACTTTACCAGCAGAACTCACACTTACTTTGTCATGTAAGATGGTTACCCTACCATTAAAATGAGAGCAGTTGGAGGGGGAACCGAGGAAGCTGGATGAAGTGAACCTGTCCCGATGGAGATTGGCGATGTGATAAAATGTATTCAGATACAGGGGTGTGAAACTGAGGAAGGGAACATTCTGGGAGTTACAATTTTAGATTAATGCAGAACAACTACTGACATTGAGGCCTGAACTATAACATGGGGACACTCTGGCCAGGATTGGGACAGGAAGAATTGAAGAGCCTATATCTCCTGAGAAGTTGCATTGCAGGGAGACTGTGGCAGTCAGGGAATCTGGGGAGTTATAGCAAGGACCCACTCAGCGGTGTGGGTAACTCAAACAGGAATGTGGGTCATTATCTGTCGACCCTGTAAAGATGAAGGGCCCTCTCACTCCCAAAACAAAAAGGATCTCACCAAAGATTGAAATGAGGATGCAGTAATTGTGACAGGAAAAGACTTAGAGAAGTAGAGAATAGTCGGACTGACATTATCCAAGACTAATTCACCGAAGCAGAACTCTTCTCGGTAACTGATATAAATGCTCCTATATTAACATCACCCCGCCCATTGCGGTCCCTCTTCCATACGTGGGCGCTTTGTCATCTAACCCGTTCCAGTCAGTTTCACCATCCTCAATGCCTACTGAGGAGAGCGGGGCACTGACTATCCCCCCCACTGTAACTACCACCTGGCCCTTCGGCTTCAAGGCCTCACGTCTGAGAGCCACCACATTCACTCGTTACTGTTTCTCAAAATAATGTAACACATTCCGTCATTCCTGGAATAAAACAGAACAAAATGTGATTTTGGTTTTACTTGAAATAAGAATGATTTGACATTCACTTTTCATATATATAGAGGTGAAATTTTATTGTGATTATTTAAATAAATTTACCGTTATCATACAGTGAACATAACCCTGGAAATCAATGACAATGGTAACTGCTTGATATGTGATTATTTGTACCAGTTTTTGCATTGAAAATTCAATTTTATTTAAGGCTTGTCACCTCTTACACCATGCATTGGAAGAGAGATATCAGAGAAAAATAGACTGTAATTTTAGCTGTACTGCAATAATGAACTGAAACAATATTTGGGCATGTGTAAGAACTGGAAACTGTTTAATATATGGTGTCAGTATAGACACGAAAATGTTTTAGTTTGCAAGTTGTTCTGCACTTAGAATAAATTGAAATGAATTGTGATTATGAATTGACCATTTAAAATATATTTTAAAGAGAATAATCAGTTATATTTTTGAAGGAAAAATGGAAAGGAAATAAATATGTTTACATTAGTATTAATAGTTTAAAAAATGTTTAGAGGTTGACCGGGGTTATTTGATTAAGAGAGGTTGCATAAATATAAAGACTAATTTGCCTTTTTCATTGCATTGTTGTTTCACTAGAATCTGTTGTGCTCTAAGCTCTTGTTGTGTGCAATGTACTTTTGCTAATAGCTTAATTGATCTGAGAGACCCTGATAAGGTTTACTTTGCCTGTAAATCAGTAGCCAGTCAGTAACACACCTGATTTTCTGAGGGGAACCAGAGATTCTTTTCAAAGGAAATAAGTGGCAGATCACACTGAGAATGGTTTCCAGCACATAGCATCAGCAGGGAAGTGTTTTTTCTAAAGAACTTTAATCTCTATTTATAAATCTGATAGCATGTGTGTTTGTCAGTTTATTGAGGACTCAGCCCCTTTGTTCTGAGCTGTTTTTATACAAGCAGTTAGTTCAATGTGTTTCTGCCAAGAATGTTGTTTGCTTTCCCCTTTTACTGTGATTCTGTGAGATTACTTTCTGCGGATAAAATATTCGGTGAATCAGTGCTGTTCAGTAACTGAACATTGAATGGTTTGACTCTAACAGCGTAATGGCCTTGTTTTCTATTAATTATTCACTTTCCAGTTCCTGATTGTGTTGAATGTTACAGAAGCAGGCTCTGGGCAATGTTTCCATTCACTTGTGTTGGAGTCACTGACAGCCACGTGGTCAGTCAGTTTCAGGCTGATGGATCAGTTTCTCTGTCCTATTAGCTGGTTGTCACTTGCTCAGTTTCCGATGGCTCACCTCAGTGTCAGTCCATCAGCTGCTGAAACCCTCCATCCTGCATTTGTTCCCTCTCACATGACTATTCCAATACAGTCCTAGCTTGCCTCACACATTCTACATCCATGTACTCATGATCACCTCAGATTTTACGTCTGTGTCCTTACAGAAAGTCGGTGCATTGATGTTGTAAGTTCAATTAAGTTTCTGCTCAATGATTATCCCCAGGATGTTGATAGTGGGGGATTCACTGATGGTAACACAATTGAATATCAATGATGATGAATAGATTATTTCTTATTCGTGATAGTCACAGATTGCATTTGTGTATCATGAGTATTACTTGCCCCTTTTCAGTCCAAGCCTGGATATTGTCCAGATCTTGTTGTACTTGGACTTGGTCTGCTCCAATGCCTGAGGAGTCATGAATGATACTGAACGTTGTGCAATCATTGGCAAACATCCTCACTTCGGGCCTTATGATGGAGGAAAGGTCGTTGAAACAGCTGAAAATGGTTAGACCAAGGATACTACCCTGAGGGACTCCTGCAGAGATGCCCTGGAGCTGAGATGACTGACTTCCATCAACCACAACCACTTTCCTATATGTCAGGTATGACTCTAACCAGCGGATATCTATTGATTCCAGTTTTGCCAGGATTCCTTAATGCCACGGTTGTTTGAATCCAGCCTTGATGTCAAGGACAGTCACTCTCACCTCACCTCTCGAATTCAGCTCTTTTGTCCATGTGTGAACGAAGTGTGTAATGAGACCATGAGCTGAATGACTCTCGTGGAACCCAACCTGTGCGTCAATGAGCAGGTTGGTGCTGAGCAATTGCTGCTTGATAGCACTATTGATGACCCCTTCCATCACGCTACCGACGATGGGGAGTTGACAAGTGGGGCCGGATTGGATTTGTCCTGCTTTTTCTGTACAGGACATAACCTGGGCGGTTTTCCACATTTTGAGGTAGATGCCAGTGTTGTAACTTTACTGGAAAAGCTTGGCTAGGGAAGTGGCAAGTTCTGGAGGACTAGTCTTCAGTACGATCGCCAGAATGTTGTCTGAGCCGGTAGCCTGTGCAGTATCCAATGCCTCCAACCATTTCTTGATATCACGTGAAGTGAATCGAATAAGCTGAAGATTGTTATCTGTAATGCTGGGGAGCATTGGTGGAGACCGAGATGGATTTTCCACTCGGCATTTCTGGCTGAACGTTGCTGTATAAGACCATATGACAAAGGAGCAGAAATGAGGCGTTTAAGCCAATCGAGTCTGCTCTACCATTCAATCATGTCTGATTGGTTTTCAATCCCATTTGTACACGATCTCCCTGCAGCCTTCGCCCTTGACAGTCGAGAGCGTGTCTATCTCTGTTTTGAATATACTCAATGTCCTGGCCACCACAGCCTTCTGTGGCAATGAATTCCACAGAGTCAACAGTCCCTGACTGGAAACATTTCTCCTTATCACTGTTCTAAAAGATCTTCCCTTCTAAGACTCTGCCTATGGGTTCTAGTCTCTCCTATCAACAGGAAAATCGTCCCAATGTCCATTCTGACCATTTCATTCAGTATTCTGTTAGTTTCAAACCAATTTCCCCCTCATTCTTTAAAACTCCGTCGAGTATAGTCCCAGAGTGCTCAGATATTCCGCATATGTTAAGTCTTTCATTCCTGAGAATCTTCTTGTGATTGTCCTCTGGACCTGCTGCATGGCTAATACATTTTTCCTGAGGGATAGGGCCCAAAATTCTTTATAAGACTCTAAAGTTTATGTGATCACAGCTTTTTAAAGTAGTCAATGGTTCTATTTTCCCGAATAAATTTCATGACCTTTCCACGTTGTATTTCATCTCTTACCTCGTTGCCCACTCTCTTAACCTGTCTAAGTCTATCTGCAACCTCCCCGCCTCCTCAATACTACCTGTTCCTCAACCTATTTTTGTATCGTCTGCAAACTGAGCTAGAATGTCCTCAGTTCCTTCATCGAGATCATTAATGCATGAAGTGAATAGTTGTGTTCTCAATTCTTACCCTTTCGGAAAACCACTAGTCACCAGCTGCCATCCTGAGAAGGCTTATGTTATCTCCGCTCTCTGCCTTCTACCAGAGAGGCAAGCTCCTATCCATGCTTATACTTGGCCTATAACACCATGGGCCCTTATCTTATTCAGCAGCCTCCTGTGTGGCACGTTGTCAAAGGCCTTGTGGAAGACCCATTGGTTCTCCATTGCCAAACATGCTTGTTACGTCCTCAACGAATTCTAACAGAATTGTCAAGTATGGCCTTCCCTTGATGAAACCATGCTGACCTTGCCCTATTTTACGATGCACTTCCAAGTATTCAGAAATTTCGTCCTTCACAATGGACACCAAATCATACCAATGACTAAGGTCCGGCTAATCAGCCTATCATTTTCCGTCTTTTTCCTTACTCCCTTCTTAAACAAAGGGTTTATATTAACAGTTTTCCTGTCCTCTGGGCTCCTCCCTGCTTCCAGTAATACCTGAAACTTCACGACTAAAGCCTCCACTATGTCTTCAGCTATTGCCTTCAGAACTCTGGCGTGTAGTCTATCTGTTCCAGGTGAGCTGTCTATTTTCAGAACTTACAGTGTTGTAGCATCTTTGCCTTGGTGATGGTCACCATACTCATCTCTGTTCCCTCCCCCACCCCACTACCACCTACACTTTTGAAGTTTTGGGATATTACTCGTGCCTTCCACCGTGAAGACTGACACAAAGCACTTATTCAATTCCTTAGTTTCTTTGTTCAGTTTCTTTGTTACCCATTACTTATTCTGCAGTGTCATTTTCCAGCAGCCCAATGTCCACTTTCGACTCTTAATCATTATATATCTGAAGAAATTCTTGCAATTTTTTTAATATTACTGACTAGCTGTCCCTTATACTTAATCTTCACCCTCCCTATTTCTTCATTATCCTCCATTGGTCTTTGCAGGCTTCCCAGTCCTTTGGTTTCCCACTGCCGTTTCCACCTAATATGCTTTCCGTTTTGCGTTTATGCTGTCCCTGACTTCCCTGGTCAGCCATGGTTGCCTCATTCTTCCTTTTCCGAGGGACGAATTTTGCTGTGCCACTCGGAATGCTCCCAGAAACCCTTGCCATTGCTGTTCAATGTCTTTCCTGCTAGGCTCTTCTCTCAGTCAATCCTCTCCAGTTCCTCCTTCAGGTAGATGCCCTTATTCAACTATAATATAATTACATCTTATTCTACCTTCTCCCTCTCAAAGTGCACAGTATATTCTGTCATATTGTGGTCACTGCCTCCTGAGGGTTCCTTCACCTTATGCTACCTTATCACGTCTGCCTCATTGCATAACACTAAATCCAGATTTGCCTGTTCCCTAGAAGGCTCCTCCGCAAGCTGCTGTAAAAGCCATCTCGTAGACATTCCATGAATCCGTTTTCTTCCAATCCACTACCAATCTGATTTTCCCAGTCCCCCTGCATATCGAAATCCCACTGATCACTGTAACCTTGCCTTTCCATCACACATTTCCTATCTCCTCATGTATCTTAGGCCACAAATACTCAGTATTGTTTGGAGTTCTGTCCATAACTACCGTAATGTTTTTTTTTTCTAACTTTGCGGCTCCTCAACTCTCCCCACACCGTTTCTACATTATCTGACCCGACGTTCTTTATTGCTATTGAGTTAATTTCATTTCTTACTAATCAGGCAACTCCAGCCACTCTGCCCACCTGCCTGTCTTTTCATTTGGATGTATATCCTTGGATATTTAGCTCCCAAAAAGCTTCAGCCTTATGTTTTGCACTGATGTGCTGGGCTCTTCCATCGTTGATGATGGGAATATTGGTGGAATCTCCTCTTCCAGTGAGCTGTTAAATAATCTACACCAAATTTCACTATACGTTGCGGTAATGCAGAGCTTAGATCTGATCTGTTGGTCGCTGCATCACTGAGCGCTATGTATAAACTGCTGCTTATGCAGTTTGGCATGCAAGTGTGTTATTTGGTTGATTCACCAGGTTGACATCTATCTTCATGTATGCCTGGTACTGTTCTGGCATGTCCTCCTGCTCTCTCCATTGAATAAGAATTGACGCCCTGGCTTGATAGTAATGGTTGAGTGGGGGATATGTCAAGCCATGAGATGCCTGTATGTGCTGGAGTACAGTTATGCTGTTGTTGATGATCCACAGCGCCTATGGACGACCATTCTTGAGCTGCTAGATCGGTTGACAGTCTGTCAGTTTTAGCACGGTGATAGTGCCAACAACACGATGGAGAGTATTCTCAATGTGAAACCGGGACTTATTTCCACCAGGACTGTGCGGTTGTCACTCTTAACGATATCTGTCATGGATAGATACGTCTACAGCTGGCAGATTAGTAAGGATGTGCTCGGGTATGTTTTTCCCTCTTGTTGGCTCCCTCACCAATTACTGCAGACACAGTCTCACAGCTATGTTCTTTTGGACCCGACCAGCTCAATCAGTGATACTGCTGCTGAGCAGGTCTTGGTTGTGGACATTGAAATCCACCACACAGAGTGCATTTTGTGCCCTTGCCATTCAAGTGTTTTTTTTTTTGTTTTAATCATTTGTAGGACTTGTGTGTTGCTGGCTGGCGAACACTGATAGTTCATCCCTATTTGCCCTTGAGAAGGTGGTGTGCTGCATTCTTGATTCACCGCAGTTCACTTGCTGCGGGGTGCCCCACAATTCCGGTAGCGAGGGCATTCCAGGATTTTGATTCAACGACTGTGAATGAACAGTAGAATATTTCCAAGTCATGGTGGCGAGTGGCTTGGTGGGGAACTTGAAGGTGGTGGTGTTCCCAAGTATCTGCGGACCTTATCCTTCCAGATGGAAGTTGTCGTAAGTTTTGAAGGTGTTCACGAAGGATCTTTGGTGAATTTCTGCAGTGCATCTTGTCGGTAATACACACTGCTGCTACTGAGCTTCTGTAATGGAGGGATTGATTGCTTGTCGATGTGGTGCCAATCAAGCGTGTTGTTTTGTCCTGGATGGTGTCAAGCTTCTTGAGTGTTGTTGGAGCTGCACCTATCCAGGCAATGGGGAGAATTCCATCACACTCCTGACTTGTGTTTTGTAGCTGGCGGATAGATTTTGGGGTGTCAGATGGTCAGTTACTCACCGCAGTATCCATAGCCTCTGACCTGCTTTAGTAGCGACTGTATTTAAGTGGTGAGTACAGTCAAGTTTCTGTTCAATCGTAAACCCAATGATTTTGACAGTGGGGGATTCAGTGACGGTATTTGAAGGATGAAGGATTTGAAGGTTGAATTTGAAGGAGCGCTGGTTACAGTGTTTTTTTATTGGTGATGATCATTGTCTGGCATTTGTGTAGTGTGAATATTACTACCACTTGTCTGCCCAAGCCTGAGTTTGTGCAGATCTTGTTGCATTTGACCAAAGACGTCTTCAGTATCTGAGGAGTTGCGAACCATGCTGAAAACTTTGCAATCATTGGTCAACATTCCCACTTTTAACCTTATGACATGGGGAAGGTCGTTGATGAAGCAGCTGAAGATTGATGGGCCTAGGACATTACCCTGAGGGATTCCTGCAGAAATGTTCTGGATTTGAGATGATTGACCCCCACAACCAAACCATCTTCCTTTATGCCAGGGGAGCGTTTACTCCCTGATATCCATTGATTCCAGGGTTCTTTGATGCAATACTCGGTCAAATGCAGCCTTGATGTCAAGGGCTGTCACTCTCACCTCACCTCTGGAATTCATCTCTTTAGTCCGTGTTTGAACCAAGGCTGTAATGAGGTCAAGAGTTGAGTGACCCCGGAGAAATGCAAACTGGGCATCACCGAGCAGGTTATTGCTGAACAAGTGCTGCTTGATAGCCCTGCTGACGACCCCTTCCATCACGTCACTGAGGATGGAGAATAGACTGATTCGGGGGTAATTGACCGGGTTGGATTTGCTCTGCTTTTTGTATTCAGGATATACCTGGGCAATTTTTGCATTGTCGGATAGGTGCCAGTGCTTCACTGTACTGGAAAACTTGGCTCAGGAAGCTGCAAGTTCTGGAGCAGACGTCTACCGTACTATTGCCAGAATATTAGCAGGGTCCATTGCCTTTGCGGTATTCAGTGCCTCCATCCATTTCTTGATATCACGTGGAGTGAATCCAATTGGCTGGAGACTGGTATGTGTGATGCTGGGGACCATAGAGGAGATTGAGGTGGATCATCACTCAACACTTCTGATTGATTATCGTTGCGAAGGTCTTATCTTTTGCACTGATGTGTTGAGCGCCTCCATCATTAAGGATGGGAATATTTTTGGAGCCTCCTCCTCCAATGAGTTTAGATAGGATGTGGAAGGACTGCAGAGTTTAGATATGATACGGTGGTTGTGGGATCGATTAACACTGTCTATCGCTTGCTATTTATGCAGTTTGGCAAGAAAGTCATCCTGATTGGCAACTTCAACAGGTTGATACCTCATTTTTAGGTATGACTGATGCTGCTCCCGGCATGTCCACCTGCACTCTCTATTGAACCAGGATCGACTCCCTGGATTGTTGGTAATAGCTGAGTAGGGGTTTGCCAGGCTATGACGTTACAGATTGTACTGGAGTTTTGTTCTGTTCTGTTCTGATCAGCTGTTGATGATCCACTGTGCCTCATGGATGCCCAGTCATGAGCTGCTAGATCATTTTGAAGTCTGTCCCATTTAGCATGGTGATCATGCCACACAACACAATGGAGATAATTCTCAATGTGAAGGTGGGACTGCGTCTCCATGAGAATGGTACAGTGATCATGTTTACTGTTACTGTAATGAGCAGATACTTATGCAGCTGGAAGATAAGTAAGTATGATGTCAAGAATATTTTTCTCTTGTTGGTTCCTTCACCACCTGCCGCAGTCCCAGTCTAGCTGTTATATCCTTTAGGACCCGACCAGCTCGATCAGTAGTGCTGCATGCGAATCAGACATTATGGCAGACAATGAAATCTCCCATCCAGAAAACATTTCGCGCCCTTGCCACCCTCAGTGCTTCCTGCAATTGTTGATCGATATGGAGGAGTACTGAATCATCAGCCAAAGGTGACCTGTACGTGGTAACCAGTAAGAGATTTCGTTGCCCAGGTTTAACCTGAAGCCATAAGACTTCATGGGGCCCCGAATAAGTGATGAAGACTCAGGGGCAACTCCCTCCTGACTGTATCCCACTGAGCTGCCACCATTGCTGGGACTGTCCTGCCAGTGAGACAGGACATATCCAGGGATGGTGATGCTGGTGTCTGGGTCATTGTAAGGTACGGTTCTGTGAGTATAACTGCGTCAGGTTGTTGCTTGACTAGTCCGAGAGACAGCTCTCTCAATAAGATGGTGGCAGGATAAGACATTACAGTTGCAACTCCTCTGCTCACAAGTTCATTTCCTTTCTGCTTTTTTAAAATTGCTTTCTCTCTCGCTCTCCCTTTTGCAATCTCGGACACAAATGTCTCAACATTGGATCATGATAAAAATGGCAAAAATAAAACAAAAATGCTTCTACCAGAAAGCCAATGGAAGAAAATATAATATTCTTGCATCAACTGCATTTTTAAACAAAAACAATCCTGTTCAATAATCACAGTCTCATTCTTTCTTCAATCCTATCAAGCGAGCTATTGTATTTTATCCCTCAGTTTTCAGATATTAATAAATAGCCAATCAATTTCAGAGCAACGTGCTTTCAAATTATTGAATCAGTTTATTTGTTTAGGTTCTAGTATTAGCTGGCAAGTCATTACCATTACAATAATTGCATAATAATTTAAATTATTCTGCCTAACAAGTATGCTGAGATTGAAATTTTAATTTAATTTACTGACTGTTAGGACATATAGTACAGTATGATTTTTTTCAGGATTCTAACAGCAATTATTAAGTCATTGGCATTACAATACCACACTATGCTTTAACTTAGTCTTGCCAACAAGTAGAGTGCGGTTCATGTCTGAATTTAATTCATTGTTTCCTATTACCAATACAGTAACATAAAACTCCATTTATTTCAGATCAACACACCTCCAAAGGAATCAATCATTTCTGATGCAACACACATTTGAAAAAAATGGTTTGCGTATTTGAAGGATCTCTGTAATCTCATAATTACTTTTTCCTGCAACAATTCCTGTTCATTTCTTCACATTGCACAGTGAAATAGCAAGATGAGACGTATCATTATTCTTAAATTCGCTAGTAGAATTTTGAAAATCTATTTGTTGCTAACATATAATAATTTCAGTACTTTGGATATAGAACAGTTCACGCCCTTCTGCCCATGATGTTGTACTGACGTTCTATCCTTCCCTAAGATCAAACTTACCTCCAAACCCTTCATTTTACTATCGTCCATATGTCTATCCAAGAGTCGCTTAAATGTCCCTAATGGATCTGACTCTACTACAATCACTGGCAGTGCATTCCCCGCACACCCACCACTATCTGTAAATAAATTAACTCTGACATGTCCACTAAAACTTCTTCCATTCACCTAAAAATTATGTATCCTTGTAATAGCCATTTATGCCATGTGAATAAAAGTATCTGGTTATCTATGTCTTTCATCATTTTGTGCACATCTATCAAGTCGCCTCTCATCCTTTTTCACTCTGATGAGAAAAGCCCTTGGTCCCTCAACCTATCTTCATAAGACATACCATCCAGTCCAGGCAGCATTTTGGAAATTCTCCTCTACACGCAGTCGAAAGCTTCCACATTCTTCCTATAATGAGGCGACCAGAACTGGACACAATGTTCCAAGTGTGGTCTAACCAGGGCTCTTTCGAGCTGCAGCATAACCACGCGGCTCTAAAACTCAACCCCCCTGCTAATGAAAGTCAACACATTATACACCTTCTTAATAACCCTATCACCTTGGGTGGCAACTTTGAGTGGACCCCAAGACCTCTCTATTCTCCCTTACTGTGAAAAGTCCTGCCTGTAACACTGTATTCTGCATACAAATTCGAAATTCCAAAATGACTCACTTTACACTTTGCCGGGCTGAACTCCATCTGCCACTTCTCAGCGAAGCTCTGCATCCTGTCAATATCCTATTGCAACCTACAACAGCACTGCACACTATCCATAACTCCACCAACCTTCGTGCCATTGGAAAACTTGCTAAGCCACCCTTCACCATCTTCATCCAAGTTATTTATAAAAATCACAAAGAATAGAGGTCTCATAACAGATCCCTGCAAACCGGTAACCATGATCCAAGCTTAATACTACTATCCATCTACTATTGCCCTGTCTTCTATTGGCCAGCTAATTCAATATCTAGACATCCAGGTTTCCCTGTATCCCATGTCTCCTTACTTTCTGAATGAGCCTATCGGGGGAACCTTATCAAACACCTTGCTAAAATCTATACACGTCAAATCCACTGCTCTTCCCTCATCAATATTTATTGTCATATCCTTAAACAACTCATTAATGTTTCTGAAGCATAACCTGCCCCTCACAAAGCCATTCTGATTATCTCCAATCAAGGTATGCTTTCCCAAATAATCATAAATCCTGACTCTCAGAATCCTCCCCAATTCTTTGCCCACAACTGATGCAAGACTGAACTTGTCGACAGTTCCCACAGTTATTCCGATTCCATTTTTTTAAACAAGGGAATAATGTTTCCCACCTTCCAATCATCTGGTACGACTCCAGTGGAAAGTATATATGCAAAGATCATCGCCAAAGGCACAGTAATCTTGTCCCTCGCATCCTATTACAACCTTAGTTATATCTCTTCTGCCCCAGGATACTTATCTATCCCAATGTTTTCAATATTTTCGCACATCCTCCATCTTAACATAAACCTGTTGGAGCATATCAGCCTGTTACCCGCTGTCCTCGTAAAGGCCAAGTCCCACTCACGAGTGAATACTGTAGCAAAGTATTCATTAAAGAATCCCCATACCTCCTCCGACTCCTGGCACAAGTTCCCTTCACTATAAGGGTTATGAATGTGGAATTATGTCTCTGTACTGAATTAAAGTAAATATATTACAGTGTACAATCTGTCGACTACTCTGAGTGTCAACTTTTATTTTAACTGAGGAAACACAGTTGAAGTGATTTGATTATCTTTCACTTCATGCTAACATTTATTATGTTTCTTGTCGTAACAAGAGTTTCCTTTTTTCATATAGAACATAGAACATAGAACATAGAAGAATACAGCGCAGTACAGGCCCTTGGGCCCTCGATGTTGCGCCGATCCAAGCCCACCTAAACTACACTAACCCACTATCCTCCATATACCTATCCAATGCCCTCTTAAATGCCCATAAAGATGGAGAGTCCACCACTGTTATTGGCAGGGCATTCCATGAACTAACGACTCGCTGAGTGAAGAACCTACCCCTAACATCAGTCCTATATCTACCCCCCCTTAATTTAAAGCTATGCCCCCTTGTAATACCCGACTCAATACGCGGGAAAAGGTTCATACTGTCGACCCTATCTAACCCCCTAATCATCTTGTACACCTCAATCAAGTCACCCCTAAACCTTCTTTTCTCTAGTGAAAACAGCCCCAAGTGCCTCAGTCTTTCCTCATACGATTTTCCTTCCATACCAGGCAACATCCTGGTAAACCTCCTCTGCACCCGTTCCAATGCCTCCACATCCTTCCTATAGTATGGCGACCAAAACTGCACACAATATTCCAGATGCGGCCGTACCAGAGTCTTATACAACTGCATCATGACCTCAGGACTCCGGAACTCAATTCCTCTACCAATAAAAGCCAGTACGCCATATGCCTTCCTCACCGCACTATTTACCTGGGTGGCAACTTTCAGAGATCTGTGTACATGGACACCAAGATCATTCATGTAGATCATTCATCGCACTTTTTTATGTGCAGTAAATATAATTAACATCAGTTTGTTCCTTACTTTTATCACTGAATGTTAATTTTGAATTTGTGGAAGTTGTACATTCTTGTAAGGAAGTGTAGTTGTCTTCAGCTGAATATTCACATGAAATTACTGACGCATTTTTAAAACCAATGTACAATATTCATGCAGTTATGTCAGTTTGTCTTTCGAAGATTTGTCATGAGATTCATGTCTATTTAAGACCATTGTTCCTTTATTATATTATTATTGTAAATCACTATTTAGTTTCCGTTGATTACACACAGAAACCACCTAGTTAATTCTCACTCCAATTACTACAATAAACAGCTGATTGAGTAACCACATTAAAAATGCCATTACAGTCCTGCCCGTCCTGGGTGGGAACATTATCAAAGAAGCTTGTGCAGCTCTGCTAGTGTCTCTACTACTAGACCAGGAGGGAAGATTTCAAATCACACCTTCATAAGAAGTGTATCAGAGCCGCTCTGAATGTTGATTAGAAACTAGCTAAGCATGGATTGAATTGCTTTACAATCCAACATTGAATTTGCTTCCATCTGGTAGTTATTCTTGTCAGGTTACCAAGAAATATGTATATCGGCATCTGCTACTTTTTGAAAGTTTGATTTATGCCATTTTGCTTTTAATAAAGACTGACATTAGTACCTGTTTTCTCTAACGGAAAAAATCCGAAGAGGATTTTCGCTTTTACGTAGAAAGAGGATTTTATCCCCATATAAATTAGCGCTTCTTCGATTTACGTCATTTCAACTTATGAAAGTTTTCATTCTAATGCTCTACTTTTGGATAGCGGAGGATATCTCTATCTAAGTCTGTCACAGTAATGATATTGATCAATTTATTCTTTTTGTTCCAAAGGGTCAAGTCCAAACAACTCAAACACATGAAACGTTACTTTCTCGTGCTATAATTTGAATTAAAGTAAATTTCTTCTTGGGTAAATTAAAAAATGCCACTACTTATTGTGAGTGAGCTGATGACGTACATTGTAACTAAATGTTGTGATTCATCTAAATATTTCTCTGTCTTTTGATCAAAGTGAATTTTTAGTTACTTAATTTATGGAACATTGTCAGAAAATTATTTTTACTTTTCCATTCACCTGTGCATTTTGACTGTAAGATCGAAATACTTTGAAAAGTTTGGAGTGTGTTCATTTGAAAATAAGCTTTGCACATCTCTCTCATTTATTGCCTGTTGCACCATGGTTTAAGAATATTTCTTGTGAAATTCTGATCAATAATTGCTACATGTCTCAGTTTTTTCAAACTCATCATGACAATATTTTAATTATCAGGTCCCTGATATTACTAAATATCTGATGGATAGCAGAGCAAATTCGCTGGTAAATATTGAACCAATTAATTTGTTAGAATTCTAAAATTAATTGTCAGTTCACTGTTATTCCAATAGTCATATAGTAATTCAGTTTACGTTTTCTGACAAACATTATGAGATTCACATTTTAATTTACTCCATTATTTCTTAGTGCCAGTATTTCAATGAAAGATGTATCTTTTATTCCAGGTCAACAAACCCACAAACCAACCACATTTCATATAAGGCACTCACAACAAATATCTGATTGTTTCTCATTTGAATATTCACAGTAATCGTTGAATTAATGTTTGGCCTTCTAAACTAAGTCACCGCTGAATATTTTGCATTCCAATAATTACAGTTCATTTCTACACATTATGGATAGCAATATGAGATTTCTACTCGTTTTGAAGTTTGCTATGAACTGTTTACAAGAGTAATTGTTGCTAATATCTAATGCATAATAATTATTTAAGTCCTTTTTGTCTAATTTTAAGTGTGGATTTTGGATCAGTGACGTTAACATATTGCACAGCACCATTTCCAAATTGCACTGAATGCTGAATTGTATTTTAATAGAGGAATTCTTGTTAATTGACTTTGACTAAATTTCAATTCAATATAATATTTATAGTTTTTAAAACGATCACATTCAGAGTGACACCTTTTTTGTGTTAAAATGTTTTCAATTTGCTCTTTATTTTGTGTGCAAGTAAACAATGGAGTTACATCCATGTGTTATTTGGTTCAACAAACATGAAATTTTGAATTCATGGAAACATTACAATGTGGGGAAGAGGGAAGAAGTCTTCAGTTGATATGTCATGTTAAATGTCGGTTTGCTCTTTCAAATCATGTGCGTTCCAAAATAATTTTTATTTTCATTTCATTACTAGAGAAAACTGCGTTGAAGGTGTTGAGTTTACTTTTCATATTTATTCCAACATTAGTTGTCAATGAACAATAATCACACAATTATCAAAATTCCCTTTTCTATTAAATGTCATTGATTGCATCTTTTATTTACTGTAATCCTCCACACTCACTGTCTACTTATATTCTTCCTAATTCTGACGCAAATGTCTCAACATTGATAATGATAAAAATTGAAATGAATATACTGCACAAGAAAACAAGGGCAAGGAAATACATATTTTTTCTGCCCCCTGCATTTTTGTGTAAAAACACCTCTGTTCAATTATTGCTTAAAACCTTCTTTCTTCAATTCTTCAAGCTACCTTCTATATTGTATTCCTTATTTTATCAATGTTAATTAATATCCAATCAGTAGCAAAGCAACGTGCTTTCAATATGTTGATTCAAATTATCTGTCAGGTTTCCAGCATCAATTATCAACTCATTGGCAACACAAAAATTACACAATACTTTAACTTATTCTTTGTAACACGTCTTTTTTTTTACTTCATCCATTATTTCTTCGAGCGAATGCTGCAATATAAATATCCGTTTTTTTCTTCAGCCCGACACACCCACAAAAGGACCAACGAATAGCCTTGCAAAGCTCATTGTACATATGCGATTTTGACTCATTTGAAAGCTCACACTAATCTCAGCCTTCTAAATTTAGAGAAATGTGCTCTTCATTTCTACACATTGCTCTGTGAAATATATGTCTCATGATTCTGCATTTCAGCAATAGTACCTTTAAAATCTATTTATTCATATCTAATATCTGAAAACTGTTCAATCCAGTAAGGGGTATAAATATGGAGGCATGTGTCCATACAATAACTAATCTAAAGACATTGCAGTGTACAATCTCTCAATCATCGTGAATATGTGTGTTTATTTTAACTGCGGCAATATTGCTGAATTGATTTGACTATATTTTATTTCAGAACTAACTTTTGTTGTGTTTCTAATCACAATAAGATACAACTACATTTCATGTGACAAATTATTTAAAATAATATTTTTATTTTTACATACGGAAAACATAGTACATCTCCATGGTTTTGTTTAGCAGCGACAGTAAATTTTGAATAAGTGGAAATCATTTTCAGAAAGCAACAAAATTTCCTTCGCTGAATAATCACATTGCAGAACGACTTCATTATCTTATTACAGTTCACGCATGCTCCAAGAGCTCTTAAATTTTCATTTCATCAAATGAGAATGTGCATTGATCATATGGAATTATTTCATTGCTTATTATTTCTCGATGCACTGTATTAACACAATTTGGCAGCCATGTAGCTCATGTTCAGATGTAGTCATTCTGTAGCAAGTTGCATGGTTAAGGTAAAAGACAAGGAAAGTGGCAACTTGTGCTGGAACTTCAGTTTGAGCATCTTCACAATGTGATCTGTCCTGGTCGGATTGAAATGCAACCTCCGCTTTTCAGAACATTCTTTGGGACGCTTATTCTGCAAAACAGACATAGTAAATGTAAGTATGGTGCACAGTATGATGTGGAACACGGTCTGCTCAGCTTTGTGCATTTTCCCTGTAGTCCGGGGTTTTTCATGTTCCAGTGTAAACGTGAAAGTTGATCTGTTTCGAGCAATGGGTGAAATCATTTACCAAAGCAAGAATCGAACTTCCAGTAATGTCATGCAGCTCGTGGTTTCTTTATCAAATCATAACCGAACATACATTGAATTAGATTACTTACAGTGTGGAAACAGGCCCTACGGCCCAACAAGTCCACACCGACCCGCCGAAGCGCAACCCACCCATACCCCTTACCTAACACTACGGGCAATTTAGCATGGCCAATTCACCTGACCTGGACATCTTTGGACTGTGGGAGGAAACCGGGACACCCGGAGGAAACCCACGCAGACACGGGGAGAATGTGCAAACTCCACACAGTCAGTCGCCTGAGGCGGGAATTGAACCCGGGTCTCGGGCGCTGTGAGGCAGCAGTACTAACCACTGTGCCACCGTGCCGCCCACATGTATAGTTATAGCTAAAAAGAGTCTCAGAGATAGATTAAGCTTACCATGGATTTTTGTCTGGATTGATGGGCCATCATTATCTGTTGCGAAATTATTATTGTAGTCGGGCACATCGCAGCAGCTGTGCGAGCTGGACACGGACCGTGAAACGTTTTCACTGTAACTTTGCTTCTGTTGTTTTGCAGGAGTACAACTGAAAATGGGCAGCATAGGCAGTTGGTATTGTCGCCAAGCGGTCTAACACACTGGTTTTAGCTTCTATTCTCTAAGGAGGTGTTGGTTTGAATTTTTTATGTTCCCGGCAAGTTGAGTTTTCACTGGAACCGAATGGAGATTGTTATTTCATCGCTTTTGTGAAACAATGTCCTGCGGTGACTCTACTCGTTGTTTTTTGGTGTTCTGGCGATGGGCAAATAATTCCAATCAATTTCGACGTCATATGTTCTTAAATTGCTCTCATTTCCTTCATTTCTGTCCTGGAGACATTGAAAGGGAAATCGCAGCTGTGATTGGTGAAATTCACTTTTTATGTGCCATTCTTAATGCATTCTTTCTTTTCTCTCTTTTCTGCGAAATGGCAGTGCAGGAAGGTTCCAATATGTTTGAAAGAGTAGTTTGGAATTGCACGGCCGTTGGTTATGAGATTAGTTTATGGCTCATGCCCTTGGAATATCTCACATTCAGCATTCACGCTTCACTGTGTCTGCAAATGTATTTGAGTTGTCATTTTTGTTTGTGCTCCGTGGTTAAATGCTGTCTGTGTTGCGATTCCCTCAATAAATCACGAGATAATACGGTTTTTGAGGGACCTTCCAGCAGCAAAATATCCTCAACTGAGGATCTGGGAATATTTCATGTAATCTGCTCAGTCGGTGCAAAAGTAAGGAAGTCTTTCATTTCTGCAGTGTTTCACAATACTACCTTTCAGGTGAACAGTCGAACAGACTAAACTATTGCGCCACAGAGAACGATGGCAAGCCCCGCTAAAAGTAATCCTTCAAAGTTGGTGTAAGCATCACAACGTTATAGGTGTACACAGCGTGGAAGAGAGTCTTTGGTGGACCTTGTCCATGCTGACCACATAGCCAAAATCAAACAAGTCCCATTTACCAGCTTTTGGCACGTATCCCTCTGAACCCTTCCTATCCAGAAACTTATCCGGTTACCTTTGCAGACTTCTGCGTGTACTGGCCTCCTCCATTTCCTCTGTTCGTCCAAAACTTTGATTTTACTGCTCATTGAATGCTGCCTGAACAGCTGTGCTCTTCCAGCACCACTAATCCAGAATCTGGTTTCCAGCATCCGCAGTCATTCCTTTTACCATTTCATACACGCACAACCTTCTGTGTGGCAAATGTGCCTCAGGTCCCTTTTAAGGTTTATCCCCCCTCACCTTAAACCAATGCTCTTCAGTTTTCAACTCGCCCCACCTTGGGTAAAAAAAATCTTAAATACTCAGTTTACAAAGCTTCCATAAGATCATGCCCCAGCTCCTACGCTGCAGGGAAAATTGTCCTATCCTATTCTGCCTCGCCCTACAGTCCAAACATTGACGACATGCTTGTCTATATTTAGTGTGCAATTTCACATGGTTTTGTTACGTGTTCGATTATGCCAATTACGCTGAACATTAACGAGCTATTGAAAAATAAAAGTGAAGCATTGAATGGCGGCAGATTTCAGTGACGGACACCGCTGAGTAGCAGCAGCAGTCTCGGTTTGTTTCTGTAGTGTAGTTGCTGTCACGGTCGCCTTTCGTGTGAAAGGTCCTCGGGTAGAAATAGCCTTGTTCCCAACCGCAGCCTTTTGGATGGGAGAAAACGGAGCTTTCTTGTTTGCTTTCACATCAGCAAACCTGTCTTTGAGTTTGCTCGCCCAAATCTGCTCTCGTGGTGAAACGCAATGCAATGCCATTCAATTACTAGGTGAAATATTGTTAATTTTTTTCTCCAAACTGGCTCTGAATATACGCAGATGTACACACCGCCGATGGCCATTCTGTTTGAGAGTGGAGTTACCGTGCTTCGATCCTTCCGCTAAAAGCAGTAACGCATTTGCATTCCTTAGGCAGGCGGCCCGGTTCAAACCCAAGGAGAAAGCTGATGCGCTGGTTTCACAGTGCAACAGGATTCCTCAAGTAGTCTGTCTGTCAAATGTATCCGAAAGTAGTCTCTGAAAGGCCTCATTTGGAAGCTGACTGCCGTTATTTAACGTGCGAGAATTAGCACCAGAAGTCCTGGTTTTGGGGCAGATCGCACGTTAATGACTCATTCAATCAGCAGCAATGAATGAAATTACACTGTCAGATGAACCTCTGGACTTGTGCTGTCATGGTGTTACTAATACTAAGGTGTGCCCCCAGATCTAAGCCATGTTGGAACTGAAACTGAGGAAATTAGAGACAGGCTACCGAATGACATTGTATCCATTTGATTTTCTTTACATCACAGATAAGCAGCAAAATGTAAACGGGGGACTGGGGAAGAGGGTTAACAAAGTGAGGAAGTTGCAGCTCTGCTGAAGCTCTTTCTTTGCAATTCTCTCAGCAACAAGAGACGTGAAGGTGACTCAGGCACAAAAACGTTTCACATCCAGAACAAAGAACTCTTGCGTGCAGTTAGCACCTCTTTGACATCTTCTGGGTTGGGAGTGGGGGTGGGGTAATCACCTTTTGACTTCTGTTAGTATGTCCAGAAGCTGCCTTTTACATTGAATTGAATAGAAACTGCATTTCTAATAAGCACCATGGAATTTAGAAAAAAATCCTGAGTCGCTTCTCATCGATTCCCACATCGGTTTCCAACTCAGTTGGCAGCCATGTGGCTCATGTCCAGGTGTGGACATTCTGTAGCAAGTTGCACGGTTCAGGTAAAAGCGGCAACTCGTACTGGTCCTGAGGTTTGAGCATCCTCACAATGTGATCTGTCCTTCTCGGATTGTAATGCTACCTCCAATTTTCAGCTGAAGTATATTCTTTGGGACTCTTATTCTGCAAAACAGATATTGCAACTCTAAATATGCTGTACGGTATGATGTGGAACACGGCCTGCTCAGCGTTGTGCATAGTCTGATATGTTTCGTGTTCCATGTAAATGTGAAAGTTGTTCTGTTTCGCACAATGGGTGAAATAATTTACCAAAGCGAGAATCGAATTTTCAATAATGTCATGCAGCTCATGATTTCCTTATCAAATCATAACCGAACATCCAAGCTCATACACATATGTATATTTGTCGCTGAAAGGAATCTCAGAAGATAGACACAGCTTACCATTGATTTTTCTCTGCATCGATGGGCTATCATTATCTGCTGCGAAATTGATATTGCAGGCGGACATATCCCAGCAGCTCTGTCAGCAGGAGAGAGATCACGCAACGCTTTCCCTGTGATTTTGCTGCTGTTGTTTTGCAGGAGCACAATTTAAAATGTATGAAAATGGGTGGGGGGCATAGGCGGCTGGTAGTGTAGCCGCGTGGTCTAAGGTACTGGCCCCCGTTTCCAGTCTCGTAGGAGGCTGGGGTTCGAATCCAACCGCTGCCATTTCTGTGGTTCGACTGTAATGCTGCAGCGTGTTAAAACGCCGTGGGATCTCTTGGAAAATTGACTGCGGTGTAGGAGAGTGCACACTCTCTCAAAGGGGTCAGTATCTGCCCTCTCGTCATCGTTGAAACTTTATTGCTGGAACAGCACAGCAGGTCAGGCAGCATCCAGGGAACAGGAGATTCGACGCCCGAAACGTCGAATCTCCTGTTCCCTGGATGCTGCCTGACCTGCTGTGCTGTTCCAGCAATAGAGTTTCAACTTTGATCTCCAGCATCTGCAGACCTTACTTTCTCCTCTCGTCATCGTGTTTGCCTCTCACAAGGAAAATCGCGGGCTCCAGCAGGTAGAGTTGAGTTTTCAGTGAAATCGGCTAGCTATTTCATCGCTAGTGTGGAACAAAGTCCTGTGGTGACTCTACTCGTTGCTGTTTGGTGTTTTGGCGAATGGGAAAATAATTCCAATGAATTGTGATGTCACATGTTCTTACATTTCTCTCATTTTCTTCACTTCTGTCCTGGTGACGTAGCTGCAGCACTGCTGCATTGTTGATTGGATGGGCAAGCTAATCTAACCGAGACTGTGTTTGGTAACCTTCAATTTTCATTGCCCATTCTAATTCGGTTTTTTCTTTTACCTTATTTCGGAGGTTTTCGGGAGATGGCGGTGCACTAAGTTTCCAATATATTTTGGGAGTGCGGTTTGGAATTGTTCTGCTGAAGATTCTGGGAGTCGTTTATGGCTGATTGCCCTTGGACTGTCCCCAGAACAGCGTTCATGCTTCGATGTCTCTGAAGATAAATTTTGAACAAAATCCCACTTACCAGCTTTTGGCCCCTATAGCAGTAAACCTTTCCTATCTAGAAACTCATCCGGTTGCATTTGAAATCTTCTGCGTGTACTAGCCTTCCTTGAGGTCATGCCCGACGATGAAATGAAAGTTGTCCCAGCATGTTCAGAATCGTCCTACATTCCAAACCTTGCACCCCGACAACATTCTTGTCGATGTTTTGTGAGCAATTTCACGTGAATTCCTTAATATTTTAATGATGCCAACAACGAGTCCCGGGAAATAGAAAGTTGAAGCATTAAACGGCTGTAAATGTTAGTGCTGGACGACTCTGAACACCAGCTGCTCGCGGGGATGCTTTCTGTAGTATTGTGGGTATTTGAGTAACCTCATTCGCGAAACGTCGCTGCTTCAAAATCCGGCAGGAATAGCCTTATTCCCGATGGCAGCCTTTCAGATTGACCTGAGCAGAGCTTTCTAACTTGTTGTTCGCATCAGCAAACCTGGCTTTCAATTTGCTCACTCATATCTGCTAGATTGGTGTAAAGGAATGCAATCCCATTTAAATACCGTGTGAAACATCGTTATGTTTTTCTCCAACCTGGTTCTGAATATGCACAGATGTGAAGAGCAATAATGACCATTCTGTTTCAGAATGGAGTTACCGTGCTCTGAACCTTCCACTAAAAACAGTAGCACATTTGCTTTCCTTGGGCAAGCCGCCCGGTTCAAAGCTGAGAACCTGTGCATTTTTCATGGAAAATGGTCAGTGCAGGCAACATTATGGATGTCCTCCGTTCTGCAGTATTTCAAAACACTAAATTGAAGCGTGATTAGGTTTTAGTATTCTGAGCCATAATTTAAACTGTTTGGGAAAATCCGAATTATTTTGTAATTAGCAACCAACTCAGATTTGTTTCACAGCCAAACGTTCCATCTTTCCAATTTTCCAGTACACGCTGAGACTGCTAGCCGGTCATCACAGGTATTTGTTAGCTCTCAGTTCTGAACAGCATTAAGACTTTTTTAAAGGTGGAGGGCACGCCTTCAACTTCATAACACGGTTCTCATCACAAAATCTTGCAGCTTCTAATCGTGGGGATATTGGTTTGGTTGCAGCCATTAACGTTTTAAAAATAAAGGTTTTCAGACGGGTAGCGCCGTTCATGAGGAGGGAGTTTCTATACGCTGTGTCCCTGGGCTGTGGAGGCAGCTGCAGTGGCCACTTTGTGTCGACAACGGGGCTCTGGAGTGAGCAGTGTTTGTCCCTATCTTCCACTGTGTGGGGCCAGGGAACACAGAATCTTCAATGGTTTGGGCTACAATCCAATTTCGCCATGGATTTTCCAGTTTAAATGGAGGTAGAGTAGCATTCTCATAGTCTGATCTGGAACAACCAAAGCTCCATAATTGGATGGTCTCAATTACCAACCGTTATCTTGCAGCCTATTGCTGACCATTTGAGCCACAGAGACTGTCACCAACCAGGCAAACCGATTTCCTTAAAACAGGAAGGTTAGCGGGGATCTGAAGGGCGTGGAACAGTGGGAGCTCTCACTGTAGTCAGAATATGTCACCAATATTCCTGCTTTCATCACCGAGAGTATCAGAGAGCTTGAGGGGTTCACAAACACCCAGAGGAAAAGGGAGCATAATAAATTGTAAGTTACCCAGTCCCATCGATGTGACTGCGTGGGCTACATCACTATGGCTCTGGTACCGGCATAATTCAAGTGCACGGCTTGACAAAAACTGGAGCTGAAAGACAGTGCTTCAGGCCGCTCAGTCCAACTGTATACCATTAAGTTAAATTGGGTATAGAATCCCTTCCATATAACCACTTCATCAAATCCTCCCTGTCAATCTATCCAAAATCTGAATTTCTGTATCTCATCATCCATTTGCCCCAGCTAATTTGAGCATCTTGTTTTCATCTACCTTATATACACCAATCATAAGCTCATAAGCTCTGTCGCATCCCCCTTCAACTCCAGTAGCTCCATTGCATCATAAATAATTCAGTCCTGAAACATTCTGGTAAATGAATGAGCCGATCCCCTCTCAGGACCCTCCCGTCCTTCACAATGTGTGATGATCTCTGTTGTAAGTATATCTGGTCACCCACGGCCAGGAAGGAGGGATATTGTGAATTTCTGAAATGAAAGAGAGGGTGCTGGAGGAACCTAATAGGACTGACAGCTTTTAGGAGAGAGAAATAATGTTCACGCTGAGAGATAGTTTCTTCCTTGATTTTTATTATTCCTTTCTCTCTGCCCTGATAATAAGGGATTTTTGGAAGCTTCTTTCACTGAGGCTTGCATGGATGGATATACACACAAATAAACATCAAACAAAGGGAATTATTTGTCTGCCTGACTTCTCACCTGGACTGACACTGTCTTTATTAAACTTGTCTGCATATTTGAAGAGGCTTCACAGACACGAAACACCAAACAAACATCTTAGTAAAATCTGACATGATCAATTGATTAATCAGAGACTAAAAATGACTGGCCTTTGAGTAAGTGTTGAATCCTTGGTCATTTACACTCACTGAATGTAATTTCCCCATTACATCCTCCCTGACGATCTGAACCAAAGACTTACTTTTGCATCCCATGATGCTTATCGTTTCAGTTATTGTGAACACCTTGTTTTTATCGACAGTGTCTACACCAACAGTGAATGGCACACTCGGTCGAATCTTCCTACAGTTTGAATTAATCACTCACGTTATGAATCTCTCCATTTTGAACCATTCTGTGAAAATAACCAGTCTGCTCTTCAGGGAGCCTGCCACACTTCCCAATGTGTGTGTGATCGCCCCGCTCTGAGGGTCCCTGCTGTCCTTCCCAATGTGAGGGGGAACTACCCTCTCTTATGGACCCTGCCATCCGTCCCAATGTTTAGGTGATCTGCCCCCTCTCAGGGACCCTGCCATCCTTCCCAATGTGTGGGTGATCTGTCCCCTCTCAGGGACCCTGCCATCCGTCCCAATGTTTAGGTGATCTGCCCCCTCTCAGGGACCCTGCCATCCTTCCCAATGTGTGGGTGATCTGTCCCCTCTCAAGGACCCTGCCATCCTTCCCAATGTGTGGGTGATCTGACCCCTCTCAGGGATCTTGCCATGCTTCCCAATGTGTGGGTGATCTTTCCGCCTCACGGACCCTGCCATGCTTCCCAATGTTTGGGTGATCTAACGCCCCTCACAGCTCCTGCCATCCTTCCCAATGTGTGGGTGATCTGTCCGCCTCACAGACCCTGCCATCCTTCCCAATGTGTGGGTGATCTGTCTCCTCTCAGGGACCCTGTCATCCTTTCAAAAGTGTGGGTAATCTGCCCCTTCTCCGTGACCCTGCAATCCTTCCTAATGTGTGGGTGATCTGTCCCCTCTCAGGGTCCCTGTCGTCCTTCCCAATGTGTGGGTGATGTGTCCCCTCTGGGGGACCCTGGGACCCTTCTACTTGTGATCTGCATGAAGAAGTTTGAGCTTTTAGTGTTGTGCCTGCTACCTCAGAGGTTCTGCAGCTCCAGGGCTGGTGTGTCTCCTTTAATATGAATATGATTCCATTTCAATACATTACTCTGTTTCACTTTTACCTTCCCTCTGTCTCTAGCAATGCAACAACCTGTCTGTTTCATACTTCCCTGTTACCTTATCGAATTGTATCTCGATGCGGTTTCTACCGCATTCCTTTTACCATGTGCAATGGAATTAGAAGCTTTATCTTCCCACAGTATGTTTCTTACTGCTCTCCTTTTCTGTTCCGCTTCTCAGCTGAGATTAACGAGTAAGGTCTGCACCGTGTTTTGTTTTCCTCTGTTATTCATTCAAAATGCCCTGAAACATTAACTTCGGATCACTCTCCACAGGTATCAGTAAATATTACCAATTCTCATTTCCCTCTGGATAAAATGGCGTCTGACCTTTCTGATCCAGTGCAGTCTGTGTGGTGAAGGTGCAACTGCAATGCTGTTAGGTAAGATGTAATCAAATTATCATTAGGGACTAGTGGTATTTGTCCAAATAAACAACAATATGTATATTTTCACACTTTTGATGCAATGCAACAATTTACCATTCTTTACAAAGTTGTCATAAAACAATATTTGATACTAGGCACATATGGGTGCATCAGGACAAGTGAGCAAACACTATGCCAAAGATTTAGGTTTTCAGCCGTATCCTGAACAAACAACGGGATGAACAAACAAGAAAATCTGCGACTCTTAGGGTGTAAGTTCAAGATTTTACGGCTTTGGAACCTAATAACATGTGAAAGGTGAAAAAGGTTGGAGAGTTAAAACTGAAAACCCACAGGAGGTTGGAATTCAGGGAAAACAGGAAGCACTGCGCATTCTCCAGCTTTCATTGAGCTCCGGGAGAAGGACGGGGGCGGGACTGGAGGACCGGGCGGCGGCAGCTGGCCGTCCAATCAATCGGAGTAAGAGAGGCGGGACCCGTGTAAACCACGTGATCGTGCACGCGGAAAAAGCAGTGTTTGACCAAGGCGCGAGAATCTGAGGTAAAGGAAATATAGCAGGAAGCGTGAGGGAAATGGTATTGGAATGCGCTGAGAGGTTTTATTAACACTTGGTGCTCGTCGGAAGACGCAAATTTCAAACTCCCTGAGCCGTGTCTGCAGTAAAACCGAAAATGCCTCCGATAGCGATAGGCCCGAGTGACTGCCGCCATGTTTTCTCGGGGCAATGATCCGTGGGACGCATGCGCGGCCGCCATCTTTGAAGCTGGCAATAAAAGCTGCAGCTGCTGGACACAGGCAGGAGTGTGGAAGAACACAGCAAGACAGGAAGCATCAGGAGGCTGGGGGAACACAGCAAGGCATGCAGCATCAGTAGGCTGGGGTAACATAGCCAGGCAGGCAGCAACAGGAGGCTGTAAGAACACAGCAAGCCAGGTCGCATCAGGAGGCTAGGGGCCACAGCGGGCCAGGCAGCATCAAAAGGCTGGAAGAACACAATAAGGCAGGCAGCATCATGAGGCTGGGTGAACACAGCAAGGCAGGCAGCATCAGGAGGCTGGAAGAACACAGCAATGTTGGCAGCAGCAGGAGGCTTGGGGAACACAGAAAGCAAGGCAGCATCAGGAAGAGGAGAAGTCGCCGATTCCAATGGAACCATTTTCCAAGCATTGTTGGGGGCAAACTGCAGCGTGACGCATGCTCAACCTTCCCAGTAGAGAGTTTTAGGAGAGGATTTACACAGAGAAAATTCAAACCAAGATAAATGTTTTTTTCTTCTGCATTTCTTTCCCAGACTGTGCGATCATAACAGCTAACACTGCTGTGAATCACCTCTGTCCTTCCTGATAACATTTTTGCCAATATCTAAATTTCTGCGTCCCTAATAATGGGTATATTTTACCTCTGTTTATTATGTAACTGCTACTTTCACAGACCATGTGCTGCCCTCTTATCAGAATCATTACACTGCAATGTCTTTCACTATCAGGAATTTGTTTTCCTTGTATTTGTGACAACTAAATTCGACACCTTTCTTATTACCTACGATTCATTTTGCACTTGCTGGCACATTTGCTCTGTTTATTTTCACCCACAGATACTAGTGATCATTGCCAAAGTCGTGTAGCCTGTGGAGAAGGTGATGTTTGAACATCTTGTATTGCTTCAGTTCGTGTGGTGAAGGTGCTCCCATGATTCAGGTAAGTAAGGAGTTACAAATCACAGTGATAGTGGAGAGTTGAGGATGTATGTCCAAATCAACACACAATTTGTATTTCTATCATATTTGTAATTTCACAGACATAAGACCACAGATGTAAGTATTACGTCAGGTGACCAAAGGCATTACCAAATAAGCAGAATATCAGGAATATCATAAAGGAGGAAGGCAAAGCTGAGATGTTTATGAATGCAATTCCAGACTGTGTTGTTTTGGCAACTGTCGAAACAGCCACCAATAGTGAAGCAATGAATAAACACATTGCTGGACTCTGAAACTAAATGTGTTGTCGAGGTCTCGAAGGTTATGTGGTACAGGAACGAAATCAAGGGTGAGAACTTCAAATTGTTGCTGCCTATAAATAGGAGCCTTTATGCGTTAGGAGGCCCAGGGGTGATGGGTGTACACGTTTTGGTACAAGTCAACGTGTGGGTGGCAGAAATTTAGATATTCTTGAGATTATAGAGAGGTTGAATGTATGAGGCTGAGTGGGCGTGTGTTTGGATAGTTAAGTCTAGAGTTAACACAGGAGAGGATAAGGGTTTCAGCGAATGTTTTGAAACTATTGTGGAGTCGGGATGAAGTGGAAATAAGTGGTTTTGTAGTGGATCTGGGCTTTCGCTCTTACCTTACCTCTGGATTCAACTGCTTGTCCGTTTGTGAATCAAGTCTGTAACAAGCTCAGGAGCTGAGTAGCCCGAGCAGAACTCAAACTGGATGTTACTGAGCAGGTTTTTGCTGAAGAGGTGCTGTTTGATAGAACTGTTGTTGACAACTTCCATCACTTTTCTGATGATCAAAAGTAGATTAATGGACAGGAAATTGGCTGGGTTGTATTTGCCCTGTGTTTTTGTGCTAAACATACCTGGATGAGGTTCCATTTTTTTGGTAGATGCTGTAGCTGTTCTAAAACAGCTTGGTGTTTGGCAACTTCTGGAGAACAAGTCATCAATACTATTTCCAGAATATTGGCAGCATCCATAGTCTTTGCACTATTTGTCCATTTCTTTATCATGTTATGACACGGCACTGAATCATTCTGTTAATTCAACCAAACACCCAGAAAAGCTCACCTCACCTCATCTCGTAAACTGTTAGCAGAGGGATTGAATTCAAGAGTCGTGAAGTGATGTTGCAGCTGTACAGGACCTTGGTAAGGCCACATTTGGAGTACTGTGTGCAGTTCTGATCGCCTCACTTTAGGAAAGATGTGGAAGCTTTGGAGAGGGTGCAGAGAAGATTTACCAGGATGTTGCCTGGAATGGATAATAGTTCGTACGAGGATAGGTTGAGAGTGCTAGGCCTTTTCTCATTGGAACGGCGAAGGATGAGGGGTGACTTGATAGAGGTTTATAAGATGATCAGAGGAATAGATAGAGTGGACATTCAGAAAATTTTTTGTTTGGGTACAACAGAGTGTTACAAGGGGACATAAATTTAATATGAAGGGCGGAAGGTATGGGGGATGTCAGGGGTAGGTTCTTTACCTAGCGAGTGGTGGGGGCATAGAATGCGCTGTGTGTGAGAGTGGCAGAGTCAGAATCATTGGTGACCTTTAAGCGGCAATTGGATAGGTACATGGATGGGTGCTTCAGCTAGGACAAATGTTCGGCACAACATCGTGGGCCAAAGGGCCTGTTCTGTGCTGTATTGTTCTATGTTCTATGTTCTAAATTATGAATGCCAGAGATCTCTCAACTTCCACGATTTAAAAAAATAGTATCAATTTATTCCTTAACTCTAAAAGTGAAAATTAAGCAAAAAATATTTACAACTCTCTGCCTCCTTTCTCTTCAACAAATGTTAGCTGCCTCCAACTCTATAACAATATACAATAGCCATTCAAATACATATTAAATTAACATCAACTAAATTTCAAAACCACACAGAGGCTGTTGTCTCCCGTGTCATCCTCCTTTCAGCTGAGAAAGCTCCCTGGGTCATCTTCTGTCTTTGAGCAAAGATGTTTCAGATGAGAAAAAAGATCCTTTGTTAGAGAGTACTTTGAATGGCTGTCTCTCTTAATGGCAGATACTCTCTGTCTAAATTTAAAAAGGGATGCTTTTTTTTACACGGGGAGAAAGTGAGGACTGCAGATGCTGGAGTTCAGAGCTGAAAATGTTTTGCTGGAAAAGCACAGCAGGTCAGGCAGCATCCAAGGAGCAGGAGAATCGACGTTTCGCGCATGGGCCCTTCTTCAGGAAGGGCTCATGCCCGAAACGTCGATTCTCCTGTCCTTGAATTCTGCCTGACCTGCTGTGCTCTTCCAGCAACACATTTTCAGGTCTGCTTTTTTTTACACACCAAACGTCGGATCATCTCATTGGTTCGTGGTTGGCAAACACAGCAAATTCAAACTTGATTGGGTTTTAGATTCCTGGGGTGCAATTTAAACTGGCTAGATTTGAATTGTTGTCAAAACAACTCAGGTGTCTATTTCACAGCCAAATGTTACATATTTTCAGTTTTTCAGTAAACTCTGAGACTGCCAGCTTGTCATATGACAGGTGCTTGTAATTATTCAGTACAAACTAGCATTCACGCCGTCATATTCACAACAATGCTATTTGAAGCGAATTGAATTGGCTGAAAACTCACATCTGTGATTTTGGAGACCTCTGAAGAAATCCAAGATGGATCATTCACATGGCACTTTTGGCTGAAGATGTCTGCGAAGTTGTAGTTGTCTCTTTTGCATGGATGGTTTGGGCCCCTCCATTAATGAGGGTGGGGATTTTTGACGTGTTTCCTAAAGAGAGTTGTTTAGTTGTCCAACACCACTCACGACTGATTGTGGAAGAATTGCAAAGCTTAGATGTGAGCCATTGGTCGTGGGATCGCTTAGCTCTTTCTCTTGCTGCTTCTGCTGTTTTACATGCAGTTGATTTTTTCCGTTTTTTTTTTGGTCTGCCTGGCGCTGCTCATGGCATGCCCAGTTGTACTATCCATTGAACCAAGGTTAATACCCTGGCTTCGAGAATGCAATGCTGGAAAAGAACAGCAGGTCAGGCAGCATCCGAGGAACAGGAAAATCGATGTTTCGGTCTAAGGTCCCGTATCAGGAAACAGATGTTCTTTGGAGAGTCAGTGTTGACTCGATGGGCCGAACGGCCTGTTTCCAATCTGTAGCTATTCTATGATTACGAGAGCTGTCAAACCAGCAACTTATATTTGGTGAAGTATAAGACCAGGAGCCAATTTTTAAACCGCTGTCCTCACTTTCTTTTAATTGCCTGGCTTGATGGCAATGGTTGAGTGTGGTATATGCAAGACCGTAAATTTCCAAATCGTGCTGGTGTGCAATTCTGCAACTACTGATGGCTCACAACACCTGATAGATTTCCCATTTTGATTTCCTTGATCTGTTACAAGTCTGTACCATTCAGCACAGTGATAGTGCTACTCAACACAATGGAGGGTTTACTCAATTTTATGGCAAGGCTTTGTCTCCAAAAGAATTGTGCGTTGGTCACTTGTACTGGTACTGACATGGACAGATGCGTCTGGAGCTGGCAAATTTAATACAATGAGTTCAGGCGTGCTTTTCCCTGTTGTTGGGGTGGCACAGCGGTTCAGCAGCCAGGTACCTGGGTTCAATTCCAGTTTGGTTAACTGTCTGTGTGGAGTTTGCACATTCTTCCCGTGTCTTCGTGGGTCTCCTCCAGGTGCTTTGGTTTCCTCGTAATATCAAAAGATGTGCAATGTAGGTAGATTGGCCATCATAAGTTGTCCATAATATTCAGGGATGTGACTCAACAGGGGTAAATGTAGAGTAATTGGGTAAGGGAATGGGTCTGGGTGGGTTACTCTTTGGAGGTTCCGTATTTAATTGTCCTGTCAGAAGGTCCTGTTTCCACACTGTAGGGATTCTATGTTGGTTCCCTCACCACTTGCTGCAGGCCCCGTATAGCACCGATGTCCTATAGGGACTTGGTCAGCTCCATCAATAATCCTGATGCTGAGCCACTCCTGATTGTGGGCATTGAAATCCTGTAACCACAGTACGTTTGGCATCATGTACACCCTCAGTGCTTCCTCCAAATGTTGTTCAATATGCAAGATAACTGATTCATCAGCGGAGGGAGGACGGTACGCAAGAGCCATGAAGTTTCCAGGCAACAGGAATGAATGCTGAGTACTCCCAGGGCAAATCCTTCCTGTCTACACACCACCATGCTGACACCTCTGCCGGCTCTGTCCTGCTGGTGGGATAGGACATACCCGGGGATGATGATGGTGTCTTCTGATCATTGTCTGTAAGGTATGATTCGTGTGTATAACTACGTCAGGCTGTTCCTTGACTAGTCTGTGAGGCAGCTCTCCACATTGACACCAGCCCCTAGACGTTAGTGAGGAAGATGTTGCATGGTCGAAAGGGCTGATTCGATACTTGTATTTTCTGTTGTCTACGTAGATCTCACGTGGTCCATCCAGTTTAATTCCTTTGTTGAGATTTTGCAGTGATGAATACAATGCATGGCATGCTGGACCACTGTCAGATTGACAGGTTTCTTTCCCTGAAGGGCATTAGGTATTTTTTCTGCCATTGGAAATGGTTCCATGGGCATCAGCATATTCTTAATTCGTGTTTTTTTTTAATTGAATTTAAATTCCACCATCTGCTAAAGTCGTATATTTTAATATTCTGGATAAAAGTTAAACACATAGGTTTGTTCACTCATTTGAAATATTACTAACACAGGTTTTGTTTCTTTGTGAAACACTGTCCATCACCCTGTCCCCTCCATCCTTCGCTCCAACAACAATAGTGAGGAGCACATGGAGTTTCTCTGTCTCTAAGACTGGGACAATCCGATCAGCTGCCTCTGCTGCTTCCTCCCGCCCATTAGACCACCGAGTCAAACTGGCTTGCATGGCGCTTCACGTTTTAGTCCAGAACTTGCAATTTTCTTGTATTTTATCAAGCTTTATCAGAATTCATCTTGACCTTTTACTGCATTCTTGCTAAACTCCAGCCTTCCCAACTCTGTCTTTGCTCCTCCTCCTCCTCACTCTCACAAGCCAGATCATGGATGTTGTTTCTTGTTCTGGCTATCTCTCTGTATTTTCTGCACAATTGGCCATAAGCCTCTTTCTAGTACAATTTTCACCATTTAAATAGTACCCTTCTTTCAAATTTTTTCCACTATATAAATGCCAACTTGTTGCCCACTCACCCTCTCAATATCATTCTGTAATTGCTTGTGAACTTCTTGGAACTTAACTGTTACGACTTTCCTGCAGGATCCTCCCTCAGTCTTCAAAACTCTTTATTGGGATCACTGGACAGCTGGACACGTGTACTCACTCTCGTATAGAATGGATTGGAGAACGGAGAACGTGCTGCCAAATAAACCTGTTTGACTATAACCTGGTGTTGTGTGATTTTTAACTGTATAGAATGGAGACAACTTGTCCATGAAGCTGTGTTAGCCTTTCACAGCCCATGTCTCATTGATGAAGCAGAGTGACAGCACAGAAGGAGAGAAAAGGAAACAAACCCTGCTCTCCGCATCTCACTAACTCTTGGAAAATTTTGTCCCATGTGTCAAAGATCTTTCTCTGTTCAGTCCCGAGGTGGGATGCATGGCCATCCTGGACCAGGATAAGGGGATGGTGTGAAGTCCTACCCTGGAACAATGCTGAGGGATTGTATGAACTTGTATTACAGGATATTCCAAGTGGACCTGCAGGTGGGAATCTCAATAATTTTAATAGCAAACTCTGATCGAATTACTCAATTCATCAGGACCTGGATATTTGCGCGTGAGCATTGTGTTCAAGGTCATTCCTACTTGCTGCATAGAATCTCTCCCTTAAATCAGCCCATTCTCCTCATAGAAATTTCCTAAAATCTTCAATGTGTGTCCTGAAAGCCTTTTATGATGATCTTATGAGTGTAAGGTTTATCATCCTAATGTATAAGTTTTGTAAACCCCTCTGTTACAGCTCCCTTAATTTCCTTTGATACAAGGAGAACAATGTCAGTTTCTCCAAATCCCTGATTCCCCAAAGTCTGTTTGCTCTCTATAAGGTACACACCAGGATTGTGTTGGAACATTCTCCACTTGCCTGCATCAGTGCAGCCCCCAACAAAGTTAAAGAAAGTGAACATTCTCCAGGACACATAACTGTGCCTGAGTGGAGACCCATCCACCACCTTCAACATTTCCTGTCTCCACCCCCAAGGCACAGTGAATAACTGGGTAAACAGCAAAGTCACCATTGTCCTATCAGACCATAGAGCTGCTCTCTCACCCACTGGTTACAAAATTGGTTTGTCATTCGGAGACAGGGTGATGCGCGTGCTTTGTTGTTCTGACTGGAGGTTTGTGACCAGGTTGTGCTGCAAGGATCAGTGATGAATCAATTGATGTTTGTCAATTATAGAAATGATTTAGATGAGAATATAGGAGGCATGGTTAGTAAGTTTGTGGGTGACACTAAACTTGGTGGAATAGTGGACAGTGAAGAAAGTTAATTAACATTCTGATGGGGCGATGATCAGCTGGACCAGTGGGATGAGGAATATCAGATAGAGTTTGAGATAAATCCAAGGTGCTGCATTGTGATCAGAAAAACTAGGGCAGGACTTAAATCCTTAATGGCAGGGCCCTGCCTAGTGTTGTTAGACACAGAGGCTTAGGGCTGCCAGTACATAGTTTGTTAACAGTAGCATGGCAGGTAAACAGAGCTGTGATTAAAACATTTGGCACACTTGCCTTCATTGGTCAGAACATTGAGAAGAAGAGTTGAGATGTTATGTTGGGACTGTACACGATATTGGTGAAGCCACATCAATACATTGTTGATTATCTGGAAAAACAGGTTCTGTTATGTCCTTTAGGGAAGGACCTCTAACATTCGTACCTGGTCTGGCCTACATGTGACATGCCCCAGCCACAGCAATATGGCTGACTTTGAGCCATTTCTAATCAATTAGTGGAAAGCAATGTTTTCTGTCCATCCATTAGTATCCTCATATCAGGAACGAAGAAGAAAAAAACACGCATTTCCCTCCCTACCTCTGCAAAGGCTCCAACTTGCAGCAATTCGTACTGGTTTGCAATATTGTTCCGGCACTTGCCCATCTCTGTAACACTGTCACCATCTTCAGCACCTTCACCTCTCCCTATTCCTATCATCTCATTAAACTCTGACAAAGCTTCATCATCCCACTGCACCCCTCCTGCTAATCAAACTCTTGCAATTCATTTTACACTTACGTCCATATTTCTGTAGCACATTGTCTGTTCCTAAAACCGGCTCTTGCTTTAAAATGATTCGGTTTCTTTTCTGGAGGTGTTCTATCTCTTTGAATCTGATCCATTCCATCCTGTGCGAGGGACAGTTGGCAATTTCGTGCTGAGTCAAGAGTGTGTTGCTTGGAAAGCACAGCAGGTCAGGCAGTATCCGAGAAGCAGGAGAATCGACGTTTCGGGCATAAGCCCTTCATCAGAAATGATTCGTTGCTTTCCCAACAACATACTCTGAACTCTGATCTCCAGCATCTGCAGTCCTCATTAGCTGAGGTTTTGTCTGTTTCAATGGAGAGTCCTATTGCTGAATGTTTTACACTGTTCCTCCAAATGTTTTCCACTGTTCATTTACAGAAGCATATTTCATTCTGTTTACCCTGTTTACCTTGGTCAGTTGTCTTCTCAAACCCATGTAATTGGCTTTGTTCCTGTTTTCAAATGTAACTTGTCCTTTCTTAAGTCACTTCAAACTTTCAAAATTCCTTTGAATTTCACTTTATCACAATTTCTCGGAGGAACTCTTTGTGTGACATTAGTCATTCACTAAGCTTCAGCACCTAACAGGTTACATCCCTACCATTCGCATAATGTGTTGTTCAAAAAACACTGATGAAAACATTCACCAAAGCCTTCCTCAAATATCACCTTGCCAGCGTGACTGTCCCAGATTATATGAAGGCTGAAGTCTCCCCATAATTATCAGAATGCCTTTGTTATAAATTCCCGTTTAATGCAGCGATGAGCAATAAAAGACTGTAAAGCAGGGTAAAAGCGTACCCCAACTTGTGTTTGTGACATTTGAATTTGCATTCAACTGATTCAGTTTGATAAACCGAGGCCAAATGCTTTCTCTTGAATGTGATTGTTATCCGTTACTGTGAGCGTTATCCATTCTGCTTTCCTGTTCTGCCAGCAAAACAGTGTACCGTTGAATATTAATGTTCCAACTTTTGTTCGCCCTGTAACCACGTCTCTCTTGTGACTAAACTTCATTTACCTCTCTGCCACAAATTAATCTATCTTATTGCAGATATTTTGAGCACTCCAAAGAAGAACACTACAAAATTCTTTTTCCCACAATTTCCTGTCATAGACCTATTTCCTGATGTACACTTTCAGTTAAACTTTGTCCCATCCTGTTCCTTTCTGCTTGTCCTCGGCAACATCCCCATGCTGTTCCGATGCTTCACCTTTTCTCTTTGGATTTGGAAAGCTCCTTTCACCCGAACCCTGTCCCTTCATCCTGTCTGTCAGTTTAAAGTCCCGTCCATAAAACTATCGACATGATTGGCCAGGACATCATTCCCATCACGGTTTCATTGCGACCCATTGCAATGGGATTGTTTTTTTTTATTCACTCGTGGGATGTTGGTGTCTCTGACTGACCAGCATTTCTTGTCGACCCCTCGCTGCCCTTGAACTGAGTGTGTTGCTGGGCCGTTTCAGAGGGTAATTGAGAGGAAATCTCAATGCTGTGGGTGTGGAAGCATACTCTGATATCTACGCCAGGTCAGGATGGCAGATATTCTTCCCTTAAGATATGAAGGTATCAGCTGGATGTTTATTAACATCAGCACCTGTTTAATGCTCATTTGTAGGTTTTTAAGCACATACTGTTTGTAAAGCATTTAACTCACATTCAACCATTTGCAATAGTCGGATTTGAATCAGTGTCCAGAGAACATTTACTAAGTTTCTGGATAAATTGCCTCACAATAATGCCACTAGGCTATCACAGGTTGTTCATCCCAGTGCACCATGAATCAAAACCCCTTCTTCCGACACAATTGTTTGATCCTGAAACCTTCCCACATTCTGGTGATATCACTCAGTCTCTCTCTATGTGGTATCCCTCACTGCGTGGGTCTAATTGCTGCCTCTGTCAGTGTCTCTCACTCTTGCAGCTACTCCAGATCCTGAGCCAACAGAATTCTCCACTCCAGAGAGACGAGGCAGCACAGGCCAGGGATGGAGACTGGGATTTACCAGATCACTGTGGTACTCAGTACTGTTCTCCATGCATAACCCTCACTGCATCAGTTTAATTTCCCATTCTGTCTATTTCACCGTCGCCTGTCGGTACTCAGGAAGGTCCTGACTTAATAGACTTCCTAGTTGCTGGGTGTCTTGTCCATCATCTCATTGAAAATGGTTGGTCTGTCAGAGAGACAAAGGGAAGAGAGATCTGGAGCCTTCAATAAATACTGTTGTGAGGTAAGATCACTCACAATGAACAGACCAGAGGGCAATGAGAGGACTCCAAACATCGGCGAACAAGACATGACATTGATACAGTGCTGGAGTGCGAAGCACAGTACAGACATACCTTTGGCTCAATCACCTGTACTAAGACAGCGTAGGGAGTATCACAGTTATCAATCCAAGTCTGTGCTGTCTTAGTGAGAATCAGTACAACAGAGGGGAAAGCAGGCCTCCCACGAGAGGGATCTTTCTGTTCAGTATTTCCTCCCCAACACTGTACCTACGGCATGTTATTTGGACTAGTTTCTTCAATCTTTCTAACTCCTATGACAATTCCTATTTCTGTAACCTTCTCCCCGCGCTACAATCCCTCCACACATTTGAAACATACTCCAATCCAGACTGTCATCCTGATCTCTGTAACTTACTTCAATCTCTACAATAAATTCTGCTTCTCCAGTAACTGGAGACAGTCATGCAGCAGGCAATCAGATCCTTCGGTCCAACTCATCCATTCTGACCAGGTCCAACTGATCCATTCTGGCCAGGTTTCCTAAACTGAACGAGTGGCTTTTGCCTGTGCTTGGCCCATATCCCTTGAAACCTTCACCTCTCCATGTGCCTTCCCAAATGTCTTTGGCATATTGTAATTGTAGTTGTATCTACTATTTCCTCTGGCATTGTGCCCCATCCTCGGTGGAAAATGTTGCCTCTCAGCTCCCTCTTTAAACCCTTGCTCTCTCACTTCATGATTATACGCTCTAGTTTTGGACTCACCTATTCATGGCTCTTCACATTAACTAGACTCTACTTGGTTTTGTAAACCTTTATAAGGTCTTCTCATAACCTCATGTGCTCAGGGGGAATATTGAGGACAATGTTACAAACATCCCCATATACTTAATGCTCTGTCCAATGAGGACGAGTGTGCCAAATGCTGCTTTCTTCACTCTGCCGACCTGTGATGCCACTTCCATGGAACAATGTAACTGCATCTCTTGGTCTTCCTCTGTTCAACACTGTCCGGGCCCGATATTAACTGTGTTAGTCCTCCCTGGGTTGTCTTAATGAAAAACAGCACCTGAATTAAACTCCATTTTTCGTTACTTGGCCAACGGGTCCAGTTGTTCAAGATCCCCTTTGATAACCGTACTCACTGCCCACACTACTATTACATTTGTTATCGACAAACTTACTAAAAATGGCTCCTATATTTTCACCCAAATCGTTTATGTAAATGATGCACATCAGTGGACCCAGCCCCAACTTTCTGGCACACCGCTGGTCACAGGCCTCTAGTCTGAATAACAAACCTCTCCTACCACCCTTTGTCTCTAACTGTCAAGCCCATTTTGTATCCAGTTGTCTAGCTCTCCCTGATCCCATGTGATCTAACCTTATGAACCAGTGCATCATGCTAACTCGTGTCAACGATCCTGTTGACATTACTGTGGACAATCTATAGTCACCACCTCCGCAAAAGAACCAGTACATCGTACGAAACCCTGCCCTGCTGAAGTCAGTAAAGACAACATTTGGTTAACTCTTCAACGAACTCAATAAAGTTTGTGATACATAACATTTTACGCAAGAAACTGTGCTGACTATCCTTAATCAATCATTGACTTTCCAAATGCATGTAACCCCTTCCCACAGAATCATTTCCACAACTTAGCCAACGCTGCCATCTGCCTAATTGGTTTTTAGGTCCGTGGCTTTCCATCGCAGCCTTTCATAAATAATGGAACAGCACTATCCATAATCTAAATCTAAACCCGTCTCAGCTGTCTGTTCTTGGCCCATATCCTACCAAACCTTTCATATTCATGTACTTATCCAAATGTCTTTTAAACGTTATAATTGTACTCACATTCACCTCTTCTTTGGAATGTTCATTCTACACACAAACCATCCTCTGTGTACCCATTTGACTCTATCGTCTCTTTTAAAAAAAAAAACTCTCTCGTAACCTTAAAAGTGTGTACCCTTCTCTTGAAATTCCCCCATCCTGGGGACAGGACAACTACCATTAACTCCCTCTGTGCCATTCATTATTGTACAAACTTGTACAAGGTCACCTCTCAAACTCTTAAAAAAAAGTCAACCTATCCAAATTTATTCATAACTCAAGCCTTCCATATTTGGCAACATACTGCTAAATCTCTTCTGAACCCTCTCCAGCATAATAAAGTCTAACTGGACTTCAGAAGTGGACACAGATTTCCAGAAGACGCCTCACCAATGCCGTGGTACAATGTCAACATGACGCCCCAACTCCTGTATTAAATGGCTAAACAATGTAGTCAAGCATGCCAAGTCCCATCATATCCTCCCTGTGATGCAAACTTCAAAGAATTACGTACCTGAACCCTGACATACCTATGTTCTGCAACACTAGCAAAGGCCCTACCATTAATTGTAAAACCCCTATGGTTACTTGTTTTACTTACATGCATTCCCTTACATTTATTCAGATTGATGTCTGTCTACAAGTTTACAGCTATTTCACCCATTTCATCAAAATCCCTTTGTAAACTAAGAAGACAATGTTCACTGTCCACTAGTCCACCCTCCACTCTTCCAGCACATCACAAATGGTATCAATGATACAAATATCTCTGGTCGGGTCCCCATAATTTCATCCGCAGCTACCCACAATGTCCGAGATACCCTTGATCATGTCCTTTGTGTTTTGAAAACTCCAGCACCACCTCTTCGATAACATGAACTCTTTTCAAGACACAATTGTACAGGATGGACAACAGACCCTTCGGCCAGTCTCATCTTTGCTGATCAGAGAACCTAAATGAACCTAGCCCCATCTAACAGCATTTGATCAATCTCCCTCTCAACCCTTACTATGCCTTTACCATGCAGGTGCCTTTTAAATATTGTAATTGTATCAGTCTCCGCTACAAAAAGTCATCTGAATCATCAATTTCTTTCAGAGTAGGAAATCTGCCATCATCATCTGGCCTAGTCTACATGTGACTCCAGGCCCACAGCAATGTGGTTGACTCTCAACTGTCCTTTGAACTGGTAAGTCGGCCACTCCGTTACTTGAATCACTCGAAAAAGGGTGATCACACTGACGACAGAGACACGGGGAGCATAACTCACTTTAAACAGGGGAGTTGATAAATAGCTAAATGGCCATGATATTCAGAAATAGGGGAAAAGGCGAAAAGTAGTGACATATATTCAACTTCATCCTTCTCCACTTCAAAACAAGCAGTCCTGTTACCACCATTTTCCAGCTGCTTTCAGTTCTGATATTTGGTCTGTATGCTCCAAATGCTAACTCTGTTTCTCGACAGACGCTACCAAACCTTCTCAGTTTTCTTGGCACTTCTGTTTCTTTTTTGCTTCAGACCTCCAGCATCTTTCTTCGCGTTATTTAATCTTTATTTTGTTATTTCATGCGATCTCCGCATTGCTGATAATGGAAACATTTATTGTCCATTACTAGTTGACTTTGACTGTGCAATATCGAGCCAATACATTGTTGTAAGCATGAAGTCAGTTTTAATCTAGACTAGGTAAAGATGATTACATTTCTTCACCAAATGACATCAGCGAAACAAAATTCTGCTGGTTTAATTGTTGCTGCAATTGAAGTTGCTTTTATTCCAATTCTTATAATTGAATTTACGTTGTCATCGTTGTCATAGCACTCGAAGCAGCGTCCTAAATCTAACAACCTGTGCATCCAAAATACGTGTCTCGCAACATTACAGTCTGATGTCATGAAATAACTTGAAAACAAATTTCTGATTGAAATAGTAACTCGTAGCAGGGCCAAAAGAGATCTGGAATCGGAAAGCCTGAATTTTTCCATGGTGCAGAAAATGATTTATTCAGCAACATCACTGACGCAGAGGTGTAGGCTGAGGATACTATAGAGCTGGTAGTGGACCAGTTTGGAGATGGAAAGAATACTGAGATATAGATCAGTTCAGGGCAAAAAAAAGGGCCCTCGAGGTTGTTAAAAGTCTTGTTCTGAGATTGTTCTGAGGGAAGGGTCTGAAATTCTGGATGATTATTCTGGTTGGCAATCAGTGACTAGTGGTATACCTAATGTATCAGTGTTGAGACCACAAACATTCACAATTGACACTGATGTCTTGGAGTGGTGGACCACGTGTAGTGTGTAAAAATATGCGGATAAGACGAAGATGAGTGGTAGGGCAAGGTGTACAGAGGATTGTGAAACTTTGCAATGGGACGTGGATAGTTGAATTGAGTGGGCAAAGGTCTGGAATATGGAATACAACGTTATTAAATATGAATTCATCCATATCGTTAGGACTATTATTTGAATGGTAAGAAATTGCAGCACACTGCTCTGCAGAGAAACCCGTATCTCCATGTGCATGAATCACAGAAGCTTGGTCTGCAGGTGCAAT